>NC_037535.1:9087561-9135465 GCF_001531365.2 Cynara cardunculus var. scolymus
TATGTGTGTATATATATATATATATATATATATATATATATATATATATATATACTATGAAAACTCAGTTTCGTGAGACCATTTTGAAACTAAAGGATGAGTTAGGTATTGTAAACCTTCAAAGTAAAAATCACATGATCCCTACAGAGGAACAAATTTTTACATTAAAAAAAGTCCAACTTTTATGTGAAAAAACTGAATATTCATATTAAAATACAACGAGCATTTATTCTAAAACATACCAAATGTTCACATGAAGTACATACTGAACTTTCATAATGGTCTTATAAAAAAGTGGATGATCTCATGAAAATCCAACCCCAATCCTTTATATATACATAAATATATGCATACATATGTACATGTATATATACACTTATATATATATATATATATATATATATATATACACATACATACATACATAGGATCAGGTTCAAACGAGAACACTAACTATTTAAAAAAACAAGAAAAAAATGTCGTTAATGTACAAAATCAAATATGATTCACATAACAAATAATACATGATCCGGGTGACTTTGCCCTGCAACTTAAGTAGCGTCAAAAGTCGTACGCTTCCATTTAATGTAAAATTACATTTGATTTTGTACATTCACGAGTTTTTTGTTATTTTCTTAAATAGTTAGCATTTTCGTTTGAATCACACACACACTCACACACACAACACACACACACACACATATATATATATATATATATATATATATATATATGTAACATCCCAATTCCATATTTGTATAAACCATATTTCATTTAACATATACACATTGGTCCCAATATATACAACATGCTAACTACGTAGATACAAAATTTTCATTTATACCAAGTACAAGGCTTGTAAACACATCAAGTTCTCAAGTACATGTAATATAACATCTTCCAAAAATCCACATATATAAAGCAATCATAATATCTTCACATCTTTCCTTTTCCCTTACTCTTCACATGTGCCCGACCTGTAATGTATATTTTTAAAACAAAACGAAAGCTAGACCATAAGGTTTAGTGAGAAATCTCTTTTGATTGCCATTACAGGGTGAAAATCACCAAAACATTTTTAGAAAGCCCATATTTGTATTGATAACAAATAAACATTGTTTTATTGAAACAAAATTTTTTGTCGCATCATATGGATGAGAAAACCTCATTCTTTTATCGCAATAACCCATGAAGTACCAACCTTATCGCGTTAAACATAAAAGATACCGACTTGACACATCTCGTTGATGCATTCATATTTTTATCGCATCATATCAATCTTGTTGCATCATATAGATGCGATGTTTCATTTCCTCGCATCATATTGATGTGATTATCTCACTTTAAAGCATCATACTGATGCGACAATCCCACCTTGTCGCATCACATTGATGCGATAAATCCATTCCTTGCATCACATTGATGCGATAACACCTATTCCTCGCATCACATTGATGCGATAACATTTTTACTCACAATATAAGGATGCGATAAAACTAACTCATCGCATCATAAAGCTGTGATAACCTACACTCATCACATCATAAGAAATGCGATAATAGTTTCCATATGATCAAAATCCCATTTTTACATACAGCTGCCTTTGCCACCTTTATCCCAGAACACATCTCTCCTGATTATGCGACCCTTATCCTAAAATACGTCTCTCCTGATTATGCCACCTTTATTCGAGTATATGTCTCTCCTGATTATGCCACCCTTATTTCAGTATACGTCTCTCCTGATTATGCCACCCTTATCTAGAAATACACCTATCCTGATTATGCCATCCTTATTTCAACTAGTTGATAATCACATATCAAAACACAAACTTATGCTAAAAATAGCATATAACATATTCAAAACCCATGTATGAAACTATGACAACCCACCAAAGTCAAAACAATACTACTTCACAAATAACATTATCATACATTGCCATATTGATTAAACCAAAGTATTACATCATTCTATTATCTCGAAACATAATAAGGGGAAATATATGGATTAACAAAAACTTGGTTGTTTAAAGCATATTCCTCTCTGTAACAGGTCTTTACATTTTTCCCTTGCCTTTATCTTGGGATTTTGGACGACCTACAAAACAGAATAGTACAATAATTGAGTGTTAGACCAAAAGGCCTAGTGAGTGTAGATCCTTTGTACTAAGCACAACTTACCTCAAAACCAAAGAAATAACAAATTATTATATTCTGTCTATCGCGGTTACACCGCCATTCCGTCTATCGCGGTTACAGAGACTGATGAAAAGATCTAACATCCTGACCAAATGATACTATGTCCGAAGATGGAATTCTTTGAATAATTGAACCAATCCAAGCCGTATTATCCTGATAGAAGTTTTTCCAAAAATCATAAGTCTTTTCTAAACATTTTCTTTAACCAGATAAGGTATGAATTCGGTCGACCCTTTAGCCGGATAAGGCATCAATCCGGTCGACCCTTTAGCCGGATAAGGCATCAATCTGGTCAACCCTTTATCCGGATAATGAAATCCGGTCGAGATTCTAGCCGGATAAGGAATCTGGTCGACCTTCTAGCCGGATAAGGAATCCGGTCGATATTCTAGCCAGGTAAGGAAATCTGGTCGACATTTTAGCCAGATAAGGAATCCGGTCATTGCTTTAACAGAATAAGAAATCCGGTCAATATTTTAGCCGGATAAGAGGACTCATCCGGACATTGTTATGTCCGATGGATTTTGTTTATAATACAATCCGGTCAATGAATAGAACATCATAAAAATATAGGTAATCATCATAACTTAAATACAAAACTGAATTGGATTTTTAACCAGGGAAGACATCACTCACCTTTTGCTTTTGAATTGAATCTTTGAATTTAGACAATTCTTTGATCCTCTAAGACTTCTTTGAGAAAGAGAGAGTAATTCTTAAATACCGAATACTAACTCAAACATCTCACTATCGAATTAAATTATTACCGGATCAACGGGTTAATGAAAATCGAATCATCACAATATCCCCTCCTTAGAAGAATTCTGTCCCGGAATTCCACTAAGTAAAGAGATAAGGATATTGCATTCACATACCTGACTCTGATTCCCAGGTGGCGTCTGGCTCTTTATGATAATGGCATTGAACTTTTACTAATCCGATCTCTTTATTCCACAGTTTCTTTATCACTATAGCAAAGGACAAGTCTTTCTCTAAAGACTTGACACGTGTTCAAACCCTAACGTAGTGCATTAAATGTGCATTTAATGCAATGGGTATAAATAGATGTGTTCTATCTCCATGCAGAGATACGAAATACTTACTCTTGAACTCTAACTTATGTTCATAAGTAAAAGAACACAATTCGCTTATCTTCAAAATCAAGTTAGAATCCATTTTTAGTATTCTAAATAGTTCTTACCTAGAAAAAACTTACTTCCTTCTAAGTCTCTTACAACAAATCATCTCTCTTTGCTAAGAACTAGTGTGTAACTTAGATTGTTTAGATAGGTTATATTTACCTTATCTTTCGCAAACAATCTTGTAAAATATGTATTGATCCTTTTTTATCAATATATATTTTAAATTTGAACAGTTTACTGTGTTTGTATTCATACCCCCTCTACAAATTGTTATACACATCTTGTAGACCCTAACGGGACCAATAAGTGGTATCGGTGCAGTGTATTTTCCATTCATGTTGTTTAGTTGTTTATCTGTATTATATTATCTTTTTCTCTAGATAATCTTACTGCTTTCTAATGGCTTTACAAAACACAAACACACACTTTCAAGATAATGGCTCTCTTGCCAAACCACCCCGTTTTATTCGAGACAACTTTAGTTTTTGGAATAATTAGATCCCTCTTTCTAGAAGGTATGGATCCTGAAATTCCATACTAGATAGAAAATGGACCATATGTTCCATATGCCATTTCTCCAGCTGTTCCTGAAACATCTACGACTGCCGTGATTCCTAAACGAAAGAATTCAAAGCTCCCTCATCAATGGAGCGATGAAGACAAGAAGAAGATAACTATAGACACTCGTGCTAGGTATAATAGCTATATCTCTTCCTGATGAGGTTTATCATTCTGTGATGAAACTCGGAACCTCTAAATCCATGTGGGACACTTTATGTATTCAATATGAAGGAACTTCTCAGGTTCAAGAATCAAGGAAGATTAATTTAGTAAGACAATATGAAAGCTTTCTCTGTGGAAAGACTAAGACATTGTCTGAAGTACATCAACATTTTAATTGTCTTCTTATAGATTTAAGGATTGTAGGCAGGGAATATTCCAATTCTGAAACTTTAACGAAATTTCTAGAATGTTTTCCTAAGTCTTGGGATACTTATGCTATGTGTCTCAAGATGTCTAATGACATTTCCTGTCTCTCTTAGCACTCTATATGGGATACTGCTCAATCATGGGCAATCTCGACAGTTGAAAAAGAATCTAATCAAGGATTCTAAAGAAATGAAGAGCTCTCCCTTAGCTCTAATCTCTGAAGATGCTTCAGCTGAACTCCCATCTTCTTCCTCTTCAGTTCTTCCTCCTGTTCTTATCACCGAGTTAGATTATACTAACTCCGAGGATTTATCAAAATCTGATATTGCAGATTTTGATGAATCACTGGCGCTATTAACTAAATCTTTAAGAAGATTCGCCAAGAAAAGTAACTTCTGCAGATCTCCTTCGCTGACCATCAAGGAAAAGCCAAAGTCTGATAATATATACAAGGCTTCAGCGATCTGCTACAACTGTCACCGGAAGGGTCATTGTGCTGATGAATGCAGGTCTAAGAAGGTCATGATGTCATCTTCTAAAACCCCATCCTTCTTCAGATCTAAGGATGACAAATACCTGAAACTGAAAGAGAAGTACAAGAAGATGAAGAACTTCCAATGAAAGGCCAAAGGTCTTGTCACTGAAGAGCACGACTGGGTTGATTCATCTGATGAATCATCATCTGATGAGGAAGATATGGCCTATCTTTGCTTAATGGCCAAAGATGTCAAAGAAGAAGCTTTAGAGACATCAACTTATAATGATCCCTCATCATCCTCACCTACTCAGGTATGTCTCCTGAATGAACCCTCTTCTTCTTCTTCTTCTTCTTCTAGCCTATCAGCGTTACACACGCTGACGATGGACCTTTACAATTCCCTGAATGGCAAGTCTAAAACAGAAATGCTTAATCTTGATCTTCAACAACAGTTGAACATTTGTCATTCAAAGATCAAAGAGCTGACTAAGATCGAGAAAGATCTTAAGGATCAGGTCATTGTTAACCAAACCATCACTGTCGAACATAAATAGGCTATAGCTGAGCATAAGCAAGCAATTGTTGAACTCAAGGCTAAGAAGGCTACCATAGAAGGATGGTGCGAAGCCTTTGTCAAGGCCTCAGAGATCATTAACGCTCAGATCCCTGCCAAGATAAAGACTGGTCTAGGATTTTCCTATGATCAATAAGACAGTGTCACTGACAGGTCCGTGCTCAAGTTTGGTGCCTTTGTCTCTTCTATTCCTGACACTTCTTCCTCTTAGTCTTCTTTCACAGAGAGTCATCTTGATGGAACTCCTTCAAGTTCAGGTTGTAAAGACAAGGGTAAATCCATTGTCAAAGCACCTCTTCCCAAGAAGACTAACTAGTCAAATAGATCTAAATCTATTCCTTCAACTTGTAAACCTTCTTCCTCTTTAGGGACTAAGAAATTTGAACCTTCTTAGAAATCTAAGTCTCAGCTCAAGGTTAATGCTTCACCTAAGGACTCCAAATCCTCAAAAGTTTCTCCTAGAACTAATGAGAAGGGAATCCTTGGAGCTGGTCCCTCTTCAAATCTGGTACTTCTGGCCCTAAAGCTACCTTCAGCTATAGGAAGTGTAAACATTGTGGTGAAACTACACACATTGCCAGTAAGTGTCCTTCTGCCKCCAAGGCTAGTCCACCAGCCAAGGTCAAGAAAGTAGCTAAGGCTGAGAAATCAACCACTAAGGCTGTTAAAGCATCCAAGGTGAAGAAAACCATTGGAGCCTCTTCTTCAGGCTCAGTGAAGACAACCACTAATGCTAAACTTTTAGTATCAAATGTTGTAGTTCCCTCCACTAAAGCCTCTTTGTTAGGCTCAGTGAAGACATCCACTGACTCTATCTCTCTAGCGTCAGAGGTTATTCCTATTTCCACTAAAATCTTTCCAGGTTCAATGAAGTCGTCTGCTGACTCTGGTTCTTCAGTCTCAGTAGATGAAGCCTCTAACACTGCTGGACCCAAATAGTTGGGTACCAAAAGTATTTTTAAACTGTTCCCATGTGCAGGAATTCAAAGGCATATGGTATCTTGATAATGGATGCTCAAGGCACATGATCGGAGACAAATCCCTGCTCATTAACTACAAGGAAGAAAGAGGACCTTCCATAATATTCTGAGGTAATGGAAAAGGATATACAAGAGGTTTTGGTATATTAACCAATGGCGTAACCACATTCAAGCATGTTGCATATGTTGAAGGATTGAAGCAAAATCTTCTCAGCGTCAGTCAACTGTGTGATAAAGACTACACAGTGAAGTTCTCTAAGAATTCATGCTATGTCTACGACAATGATGATAAGGTTGCCTTGACTGGTTCTCGTCTAGAGAATGTCTATATCATGAATATGGATTCTTCTATCACTGAGAATATATGTTTCTTCTCTAAAGCCTCGTCAGACATCAACTGGCTGTGGCACAAACGACTTTCTCACCTTAACTTCAAGACACTCAGTGAGTTGTCTAGAAATGATCTTGTCACTAGTCTTCCTCAACACTCCTTTGCAAATAAATCTCTTTGCTCAGTGTGTGAGAAAGGAAAACAAGCAAGAGCTAGCTTGAAGTCAAAGCAAATCTCTTCAGTGACATCGCCTCTTCAGCTACTGCACATGGATCTCTTTGGTCATGTTAATGTGCAATCTATTGCTGGAAAGAAGTATACACTTGTCATTGTTGATGAGTATTTCATATTAAAATGAAGTAGTTGAAGTCATCATATCGTTCATCAAGAAAATGGAAGTGCTTAACAACATTAAAGTACGATCAATTAGAAGTGACCATGGTACTGAAATCAAAATTAGTACTATGGATAACTTCTTTAAGGACAAGGGAATTTTTCACAACTTTTCTTCAGCGAGAACTCCTCAGCAAAATGGGGTCGCTGAAAGAAGAAATCGAACAATCATTGAGGCTGCTCGATCAATGCTCAACGAGTCCCATCTCCCTATAAATTTCTGGGCTGAAGCTGTTAACACCACTTGTTTCACTCAAAATCGATCGCTGATTGTTAAGAGGTTCAAGAAGACAGCCTATGAACTTTTCCATGGCAGAAAGCCCTCTATTAGCTTTCTACATATTTTTTGGTTGCATGTGTTTTATTCTCAACAACTGTGATCAACTAGGAAAGTTTGATCCCAAAGTTGATGAAGGAATCTTTTTTGGATATTCTTCAGTATCCAAAGTCTTCAGAGTATTCAACAAACGCCGATAGACGATAGAAGAAACTGTTCATGTCACTTTTGATGAATCTCAATCAGCTAAATCAAAACCCATCTTAAATGATGAAGATGAATTAGAAAACTGGATGTTCTCTCATTAGGGACAACCTGAACCTTCCTTCAGCGCACCTCTCAACACTGAAGCCCCAGAAGCTGAAGATGAACCATTAATCATTCCAGTTGCAGCTAGTCACACCAATATGTCTTCTTCAAAGATTGCTGTTGTGCCCATTAGCTGTGTTTCTCCTTTTACTTCAAACATTGATCAATCAGTAAATGAAATGCCTTCAGCATCTGAACCTATTACAGTCGCTAAATATGAGGCTTCTTTAACAATTGTTCCAATCGCTGAAGATACTACAGCTGAAGCCTCATCCACTATTTCTGAACTTCTCTACTCAGATGATAATCCTCTACCAGCTCAGCGATGAACTAATGATCATCCAATTCATCAAATTCTTGGTAATCCAAGTGTAGGTGTTAAGACTCATCGTGGTCTAGGTAATATCTGTCTCTTTGTCAACTTTCTTTCTTTAGTTGAACCCAAGAAAATCAGTGATGCTATCTTAGACCCTAGTTGGGTCATTGCCATGCGAGAGGAGCTCATTGAGTTTGATAGGAACAAAGTCTGGTACCTTGTCCCACGTCCATCTAACAAGACAGTGATAGGCACCAAATGGGTCTATCGTAACAAGTTAGATGAAGAAGGTGTGGTAACCCGTAATAAGACTCGACTTGTTGCTCAGGGTTATAGACAAGAAGAAGAAATCGATTATGACAAGACCTTCGCACTAGTGGCTAGAGCGAAACAATTTGACTCTTCCTAGCCTTTGCTGCCCATAGAGAGTTCAAAGTCTACTAAATGAATGTAAAGAGCGCTTTCCTTAATAGAAAACTTCAAGAAGAAGTTTATGTTGAACAACCTCTAGGGATTCTTGACCCTAAGTATCCAAACCATGTCTATCGTTTAGATAAAACTTTTTATGGGTTAAAACAGGCTCCCCGTGCCTGGTATGATACCCTCTCCTCATTTCTCATCTATGAGATATTTGTTCGTAGAAAGATTGACCAGACCTTATTTTTTACGATTCGTTGATCACATGAAGAAAGAATACCAGATGAGTATGATGGGAGAACTAACCTTCTTTTTAGGTCTCCAGATCAAGTAATCAGATAAAGGCATCTTTATCAGTCAAAGTAATTATGTCCGTGACATGCTGAAGAAGTTTGATCTATCTAATAGTTCATCTATGAAGACTCCAATGGCTCCTCTACTATATCTCAACAAGGATCCAAATGGAAAACCTGTAAACGTGACTATTTATTGAGGAATGATCGGCTCCCTGCTGTATCTTATAGCTAGTCGACCAGATATCATGTATTCTACTTACTTATGTGCACGATATCAATCTAAACCTAAAGAATCTCATCTGATCGAAGTAACACGCTTGTTCAGATTCCTGAAGGGAACTCCTAACTTGGGTCTCTGGTACCCTAAGGGTTCAGGTATTGACCTAATAGGTTATTCGGATAGTTATTTTGCAGGTTGCAAAATCGATAGGAAAAGCACCACTGGAGGCTGTCAGCTTCTAGGTGGAAAGTTAGTGAGCTGGACAAGTAAGAAGCAAAATTCATTGTCTACGTCAACCACTGAAGCTGAATATGTAGCCGTTGGAAGTTGTTGTGCCCAAGTTCTTTGGATGAAAAACCAGTTGAAAGACTACGATCTTCAGTTCTCAAATATTCCTATTTATTGTGATAGCACCAGTGCTATTGCAATCGCAAACAACCCTGTACTTCACTCTAAGACCAAACATATAGAGATCAGATATCATTTTATCAGAGATCATGTTATGAATGGTGATATTGAACTTCACTTTGTTCCAACTGATTATCAGCTCGCTGACATTTTCACCAACCCTCTTGATGAGACAAGATTTAACATCTTGATTAGCGAACTAGGGATGCTAAACGAAGAAGAAAAATTTTCTTCAGCTATTGTTGATCCCAGATCTCTCAATAACACTAATATTCAAGTTATGAATGACTTAAATATATCGTGTGAATGGAAAAATAGTAAAGAACACAAGAATATTTAAGAACGTATTTGAGTGTCAAATGATTCACTATTATTCAATTGATTGAATGGAAAGCGTAAACGATTACAAGAATGATAAGACCTATTTATACTAGTAATCTAATTATGGAGATTGCTATGTATGGAAGATATATTGCAAATCTCTTATGGAAAGAAAGAAATCTAGAAATATGGAAACTAAATAAAGCTAAGTAAGGTAAAGAGAATCCAGCTGTCGATTTGCCATCTCCAGCTGTCTTCAAGGGGGCGTGTTCAACCATGAGTCTTGTGGTCTTCTTGAATGAATACCTCTGGTTGAACTGTTGTCGAATACTCCAAGTGTTGGTAACCAGAGTGGTTATGGAGATGCGCAATTTATCACACCTATGGACCTTTATCGCATCTCTAATTGTATAGGATACTTAGACTTTTTCCTTGTGAGCCTTCCATCGGCCTTCTGCTCTTTCACACTTGTATGTTTTTTATTATTTTTACAAATAAGAATGATGGGCTCTAACAATCTCCCCCTAAGTAATGAAAAGACAAACATTTACTAGTCTATGAACAATGAAAGAATAATGAAAGACAGATGCTACTCTAGAAAAACATCCTTTTGCCAAATATTTTTATTGGACAAAGTTGGATGATTTCTTACAATAATGAATGAAATAAAAGTACATGATGGAAATGCAATAAATTACTCATGGTCTCCAGTATAAATCTTCCAATCCTTCCTTCATCGGCACATGCGATCTGCTCAACCTCTCTCGAATGACTATCTGAAACCATTCAAGTGTCTCGGTTGAATACTTGAAAGCCTCAGTTACTCTGAAGACTTTTTTTAGCTCCATACTCGTTCTTGAAGACCAAGTTGAGTTCTGGTTGAGCTAGGACTGATGTAGAGCGCTTCTCCTGTAAGCTTTGGAAATCTTCATCTGGAAGTGTGCAGGAGAGTCTTTCAATACCTAGTTTAAGAGCTATTTGAAAGTTGCTCTTTGCTCTGAACTTGACCAGGGTCCCCTTCGTCTCTACTATCGCTCTGTTGGCCATCCCATACCTTATCACTTGGTCCTGTCCCTAAGCTTTATGGCCATAAAGATTGATCAAGTCCCATGGATTGAAATTGATTAGATCATTGTCATTAAAGACGTTGATCATCCCATGCGCGCGTTCCATGATGTACTCAATGTATTTGATAGCTCTGTTTATGAAGGTTCTCATCTTGATGTCGAAGATAGTCTTGATTCCATCGTTTGAGAAAACGGCTTGTGGTGGAGAGGTCGTTTGTCTCACGAATCTGTTACGAAGTAGGTCCATCGACTTAGGAGATAAGTTTGGAGGACTGAGGACCAACTGTTCATCGCGGTCATGGTAGAGATATTGATGGATATTTTCCATCATAACAGGTTCCCTTTGAGGCATTGGTGGACGTCTCCTTAGCGATTACATATTGGAGAGGATTTATTCGAGTCTGCCTTGCGATGGAGCTTGCTTCGATGAGAAAGGAATATCTTCTTGCACCTGCTTGGTTGGTTGGGTGATGGATGGCTGTGGTTGTGTTTGTGTAAGGATAAGTTGGCTGATGGGTTGTGGTAGTGTGGTAGAGGGTTATGGTGGAGGTATGGCTTTTGGTTGGATGTTTCTATTTGGGTAGGCTATATTTGGGTAGGCTCTGTTTGTGGTTGGTTTGTTTAGGTGATGAAGGGTTCTGATTGAGTGGGTAAGGTGATGGATGGTTTTGGTTGAGAGGGTAAGGTGATTGATGGTTCTAGTTGAGGTGGTGAGGTGATTGATGGTTCTGGTTGAGGTGGTGATGGAGGAGGTGTTGGTGATGAGATAAAAGGTATGGTTGTTTCTGGATGAGGTGAAGGTGGGTTTTCAGATGAGAAAGAACTCACCAAAATTGGTGTGATAACTGGGTCCTGGTTATTGCCCAAGGTATTTATTATGTGAATTAATTGTCTAGATGAATACATGTTTACGTGGATTGAATACGTGAGTATGTGTATTTTATTCATCGAGATATATGCAGAATATGTAAGTATATATATATATATATATGTTATATATATGTTATATATATATTATATATGAAATTATATGTGCATGAAGTATGTGGGTGTATGCATGTATGTGTGGGCATGTGATTACATGTATGTATATATGGATGGTGTTGGCTAGTTCAGCCGACTTTCCTTTATAGGAAAGTATAAATATGAAGTTTTTGGTAAGGAGGCTTCTTCTTGCCTCATTTGGAGTTTTGGAAAATTTAGAGAGAAAAATTATCCGAAGAACGAGTGGAATCAATTTGGTTTTCATCTTCTTCAAAATCTGAGTTTTTGCATAAAGGTGATTGTATTCTGCTTTGAGTATAAATTGTTTGCATACAATTCATTGCTATTGGAATTGTTTTATTTTGAATCCCACTATATCGTAAGGATTTCAACCTTAAACAGGACAAGTGTTGACCGGATTTCATTTAAACCGGCCAAGTGTTGTCCGGAGTCAATCTTAAACCGGACAAGGGGTGTCCGGGTTTATTTTAAATCGTTCAAGACATTACCGGTTTAAAGCTAAACCGCTCAAGGGTTGACCGGTTTAATACTAGATCAATTACCCGGATTCTTTATTTTAATGTTGACCGGACTTCATATCCAGACAAGATATCCGGATTTCTAATCTGGACAAGAAGTAACCGGATTTCATATCCGGCTAAAGTTGACAAAATTTGTTAGTCTTAAAATTGACCAAAGATTGTGCGGATTAGTTTCCTAAATCGATTGAGTATTGTCCGGATATCTTATCCGGATGATCTAATTCTATTGTGTATCATTATCATTTACATAAATGTTTATCATTTTTAATTATGGATTTATAAAAGGGGTATTTTATATCTTTTAAAATAAAAAGATATGTTCCAACCAAGCGTGGTGATGTAAGTCTGTTTTGGTATGGAATTGGATTTTATACATTGTTGTACCAAGCATGGTGACGTAAGTCTGTTTTGATATGAAACTTATTTTAAGAGGTAGTTCTCCCAGACGTGGTGACTTTTGTCTGTTCTGGCTTGGAACTGGGAATGGGTACTTTCAGACGTGGTGACTTTTGTATGTTCTGATAAGTAACCCTGTTATGATGAAGGAATAAGGGTGACATATCAAGTAGAGGTGTACTTGAAATAAGGGAGACATTGTCCTATGTGCATAATATTATAACTCTTATTATCGTTACTAATTGGATTTAATAATTTTGAGTCATCGTTTCTTTGTGACCTGATGAATTAGAGATATTATTCTTATTAGAAATAATAATTTAGATGTTATTGAGAAGGGAAAAACGGTTTGTCATAAAGAGCAAGTATTGCCTTAAAGCTTTCCTTTAAAATTTACAAAGAAACGGTTTGGTGATTCAAAGAAGCTTTGATTATAATTGAGAACGTTGGATCTTTAAGTAGATGTATTATATTAATAGAACTGAGGTTCTTGGGGATATCCTATTTTACATGTTATTGAGAACTGCATTATTTGATTATATTGCAAATATTTCTGTGCAAAGATACTTTATTATATTTCGGTGTTTATCACCCTGCATTTGCAAAGAAGGGATTTACTCACTAGACCCTTCTGGTCTAACCCTCATTTTCTGTTTTAAAATTATGCAATGCAGGAATGGCAGGGTCCAGGGATAATAAGGGGAAAGGGAAAATGTGATTATTTTCCTGATCTGATATCTGCTTTTGAGGATCTACTTGAGATTACTTATTTTTTAAGATACATGTGATAGTACATGATTTTGTTTTGGGATTTTTCATATGTAGA
This sequence comes from Cynara cardunculus var. scolymus, assembly GCF_001531365.2. Classification (NCBI taxonomy): domain Eukaryota; kingdom Viridiplantae; phylum Streptophyta; class Magnoliopsida; order Asterales; family Asteraceae; genus Cynara; species Cynara cardunculus. The sequence continues at coordinate 9,100,967 of NC_037535.1, forward strand.
TTTTGTACATATAAGAGTCCTTGTACCAGAGGGACCTTGGGATGTAAACTATATTTCCATGCAACAAAATATGTGTTATATGCATATGTGGTGTTTGGGGGTGTTACAATTGATGAGAACTCATTGGTTGTGGGTAGAGGTTCTTGGGTGCAGGCAGAGGAAACATGTACCTTTTGTACATCTTCAGAGGGCTAAGCCTCTGGTTCCCTCGCCGGGTTCCTGGGTTGACTGGGTTAGATGACTTTGTGGTGGTGGAGGTGGTGGTGCAGCAGTTTCCATTGGTACTTGAGCCGGGTTCTCCCTCTCATAAGGACCAAGACCATGATCATCTTGGTCTGGGTCGTCATGTCTTGGCCTCTTAAGGGGGCGGCTTGTAGAGCCTGAGGAGGCCCTGCTCCTCTTCTTCGTCATCCTGAAGGAAGCAAGATACTTCCTCAGGGCCTTCCTTTTTCGAGTCTCCTCCATTGTTAGGAGGAGGGAGTTGGTGCGCGCTTGCTGTACTTTAAGGCTCTTGGAGAGAGCCTTGGCTGGTTCTGCTGCCCTATGTGCAAACTTGGCACTTATCTCATTAAAAGAGGAAATAAGTGCCTTGGAGAGGGCGCGTAGGTCAGCTCTTGTGACTGCATTTGTTGGGGGTGGAGGTGGAGGTTGAGGCTGGTGGAGGGATGGTGATGGATGAGATCATGGAGCGTACCTCTGCAGCGAAGATGTTGAAGGCTTCATCGGATGAGGGAGTCGCAGAGGGGGATGGTGGGGGGACTGTTTGTGGTAAATTAGCAAATATGGTGGAGGGTAAGGTGGCAATGGAAGTGGTGAGGGAATTTATTTGGTTGGTGAGGGAGGCTATTGATTCAACGATCGCAGATATCTGGGCCGAGAGGGTTGCAAGGGTGGCAGTGATGGTCTGGTTTCTGGCGATTGAAAGGGTGGAAAGGGAGTTGCGTTGCTGGACCATCAACTGTTGGAAGATCTGGAGGCGGGTGTTGTTGTCCCTCGATTGAGCCTCCAGGGACGCAAGTGATTGCTGAATTGATTAAAGGTCTATCGATGGAATGGATTCAGTAATCCCTGCCAAGTTGAGTTTAAGGTCATCCAAGGACCGCTGAATTGAATCAACAAAGGCTTGGAACTCAGCCTTTGTGACCAAGTATGCAATTGGTGGGGAAACCCCTACAGCAACGGATGCTGTAGGGTGAGCCTCAGTCCTAGAGGCGCCTCCATCGATGCTTTGTGTGAAGTGAGGCAAGGGAGGACTTCCATCACATCCTTGATAGCCCTCAAGCGAGAAACTATCTCGTGATGTTGCTACATGAACTTCTTCTTCATCGGATTTAGAGTCCGATGAAGGGAAGTAGATGTGTGTCCCCTTCACTAGATCAAGTATCGAAGGGGGCTTGTGCAGGAATGGATGATCGCTCTGAATGATTGATGGGTATTTCAAATTCAGAAGTAACACATGCTTCTGTGTGTGAAGGTAGTGGCGAGCCATGAGGCGAAGTGACTCTTATATCTTCATCACCCCTGTTGAGAGAAAGCTGATGGATGGTGTGGTTCCTCAGCTTGATCATCTCCAGAGGTCCTAAGAATGGCCTCTGGATGGTTAGCTTGGATTGGGTTTGGACTGGGTGGTCCTTATTCAATACCTCTTTGGCCTTGATTGCCAGGGGTAATGGATATGGTTGCCCCGGGAGGGGGTGATGGAATTGATGTGTGTATAGGGCCGAGGGATGTAGGAGGTGTGTCATCATCATCATCTTCATCATCCGATAAAGACGAATCCTCTTGAGATCCCTCGCTTGTGTTGGGGGACGACTCTATGTGTTCTGGGATAGCAGGTCTCGGTTGTTGGACCAGCATGGAGCTTTCGTATGCCCTACGACAAGCAGAGGTGGCAGGTATTACACTTAACATTGCCCTTGATAAGAGCCTCTCTACTGGGTAACCATCCGTGGAGATGGTTGGGCGATGGTCATTCATGATGTACTGTGGAGTGAATGGCTCATCGCTTGGCAAGTTGTGCATCTTCATCGTGTCCCTTATGAAAAGCGGGAAGAACACCGATGAAAGTGGCTTTTCTGCAGCCACGAACTTGTTCTTCTTCACGACCGCTGCATGAATCTCATTGTAGATCAACAAGGCATAGTACAAGGGAAGGTTGAAGAACATACCATACATGGTGGTCATGATGTTGATGTTCCCCTAGTCCATGCTTCCTTGCTTGCACGTTAGGGCTCGGTTGAGAATGGAGAAGAACATGTTCCACATTCGTGGAAGGAACTGCCTCTTGAAGCCCGAGGCATTGCGTAACTCCATGTTGTATCCCAACATCCTAATGAATCGAAGGATGTCAGAACTTGTTGGCGGTTCGGCATAGTGGGCGATCCCAAGCTCCTGTCGGGTTGGAATAAATAGCACCTTTGAGATTTTGTCATTGGAAATATTGATGGAGCACACAATGTCATTTGGGACATCGATATCCTCCATTATTCTACGGTTCTTCGGGTAGAACTCGCACGTTTGCCAATATTGTTGGACGTATTTGATCGGCACCTCATTGTCAGAGAGGGTGAGTGCCGGTTGGAGGACACAGTTCTGAAAGAACTCAATGAGGATGGAAAACCTGTCCTCAAAGAGCTGTGGGTGGAGGTCGATCGAATGGTTGTTTGGTTTGATGGGGAGGAAGACAATGGCACGGCTGATGGCGCTAGTTAACTGGACAAGACTGTCGTTGTTTGACTCGTGAGATGCGGATGACACCATTTTTGCAGGTAAGTGAGTTGCAGGTTTGTCTTTGCTTTGAAGGTTCTTGAGAATAAATGTGCACGTAAAGAGTGAAATGGTGGGGACGACGGGTATTTATAGTGGGTTGGGAGGGGAAGGGTTGGGTTAAAAAAATTATTATTTTAATGGTAAAAAGGTAATCATGGCTTGGGAGACGTTTGGTGAAAAGGTGGGTGTGATTGTGATCATGAGCCGTAAAGCATGCTCACGATCATAATGGCGTAGGTGGATGACACGTGTCGAGTGGGGGTGGGATGAGTGGGAAAATGAAGGGTTTCTAGGGAACAACTTTTGTAAGCTGTCAGGAGCGTTGTTGGGGTAAAAGGCGTTTGGGTTATTTAGAAAATGTATAAAAAAATAATCACTATAAAGGATAAACCTCAAGAATAAATTCCCAAATAAAATTTAAAAAATTAAAATTCCACCTTTATTGGAATATTTAAAAAAAAAAGCTTTCAATAAAACATGGGTTTTATAAAAAAAGATGGTGTCATTGACACCAGAGGAGCTCTGGTTGACCATGACAATTGTGTGGGGGAACCAGAGGGTCTCTGGTTATGAATGATCAACAATTTCATCATGAAATGTTGGGTTTGATGAAACAAAAGCTCTGGATAGACTAACCAGAGGCTTTGGATGATCATTTGAAACCCTTGGATGCAAAACATACCCTTTATGAAGGACCAGAGGGTCGCTGGTTGAATGCAAGGGATGAAAAACTTCATTAATGTAGCATTATGTGATCTAGAGGCTCTGGTTTGATGAACCAGAAGGTCTCTGGTTGAATGGAGATGTACAACCAGAGGAGTGTTTTGGCTTAATTTTGATCCTAAGAGATGAGAATGAAATGCATGTCTCCCCCTTAAACGATGCAAGGGGATGTGTAGTGAATAAAAACTCCCCCTAGAACCAATAAGGGAGGTGAATGAGGTGACCAAAATCTCTGGTCTATACAACCAGAGGCTCTGGTTGTGAAAGATGGTGCAAGTGAATGAATGATTGGTGGGAATGATGGTTCAATAGGACCAGAGGGTCTCTGGTTCCAAGACTTAGAATCTAGAGGCTCTGGTCTTTAGAACCAGAGGCTCTGGTTTCATGGATTGAATGATATGCAAAGAAAATGTTGTGAAAAATATGACTTTTGAGGACCAAGGTGGACCAGAGGGGATCTGGTCACAAAGAACTTGGAAACGAGAAGCTCTGGTCTTTAGAACCAGAGGCTCTGGTTGCAAAAGAGACAAATGACTTAAGTTAAATGTATGAGATAACTAATGAGTGGGGGAACCAAGTTTGACAAGAAGGGCTCTGGTCACAAGGACTTGGAATCCAGACTCTGGTTTATAGAACCAAAGGCTCTGGTTTGGAAAGGGGATACTTAGAGAAAACCCCAAATATTTTCTTTGGACCAGAGGGGCTCTGGTTCCAAAGGGAATGAATTTTGGCAAAGTATAAACAAGTATTTCAAATTGGTCAGGGGTTCTGGTCTTTAGAACCAGAAGCTCTGGTTTAGAGTACTTAGTTATGAGGGCCATTATAATATATCACTTTTAGGCATAACCAAGAGATATTGAGAATCTCTTGTTTGAAAAGATAATTTGCCTCTAAGTGGTGAAATTCATCATACCCATCTTACTGACAAGAAATAAAAATCTTTTCTCATCTAGTGCCTTTGTAAAAATGTAAGCAAGTTGAATCTCTGTAAAAACAAAATATATCTTTGTTGTTCCCTTTCTACATGATCTTTGAGAAAATGGTACCTGACATCGATGTGCTTGGTCTTGGAATGCTGCACAGGATTTGCAAAAATAGCTATGGCAGTCTTGGAGTCACATAGGATGGGAATCTTTTCATATTGAAATCCATAATCCTTTAGCTGGGTCTTCATCCAGAGAACTTGAGAACAACAACTAGCAGCAGCAACATATTCTGCTTCTGCTGTAGAGGTTGAGACACAATTCTGTTTTCTTGATGTCTAACTCACCAGCTTGTCTCCAAAGAGTTGATAGCTTCCAGACGTACTCTTTCTATCAAGCTTGCAACCTGCATGATCTGCATCTGTATAGGCTATTAGATCAATGCTAGAGTTTTTTGTATACCAGAGACCCAATGAAGGAGTTCCCTTGAGGTATCTAAAGATTCTCTTGGCTGCATAGAGATGAGATTCCTTAGGATTAGCTTGATACCTTGCACAAAGACATGTAGCAAACATAATATCTGGTCTACTAGATGTTAGGTACAGGAGTGATCCAATCATGCCCCTGTAGGTTGTTACATTCACAGATTTGCCTGATTGATCAGCAAATAACTTAGCTCCTGTAGCCATAGGTGTTCTCATCGCTGATGAATTTGAGAGAGAGTACTTCTTTAGAAGGTCATTCACATATTTGGACAGATTGATGAAGATTCCTTCTAAAGTTTTTTTTATTTGAAAACCAAGGAAAAACTGAGTTCTCCCATCATACTCATCTCAAACGTGCTTTTCATTAGCTCTAAGAATTTTTGGCAAAATTTAGCGTTGGTAGAACCAAATATGATGTTGTCCACATATATTTGCACAAGTAAAATATCACCTTTGTGCTTCTTGAGAAAGAGGGTTGTATTGATGATACATTTTTCGAATCCATTGGCAATGAGAAAGGTAGAGAGTGTATCATACCAGGCCTTGGGTGCTTGCTTTAGCCCATAGAGGGCTTTGTTCAGAAAATAGACATAGTCTGGATGCTTTGGATTTTCGAACCCAAGGGGCTACTACACATATACTTCCTCTTGAAGTTTTCTATTGAGAAAGGCAGACTTGACATCCATCTGATAGACCTTGAAGCCTTTGTGTGCTGCATTTGCGAGGAATATTTTGATGGCTTCAAGTCTGGCGACGGGAGCAAATGTTTCATCGTAGTCAATCCCTTCTTCTTGGCAGTAGCCCTTGACAACAAACCTAGCCTTGTTCCTTACAACTATGCAATCTTCATCCTTCTTGTTTCTAAAGACCCATTTGGATCCTATAGTCATCTTTCTTTTGGGTAGAGGCACGAGGGACCATACTTTGTTTCTCTCAAACTAGAGGAGCTCCTCTAGTTTTAGAGAAACAAAGCTCCTCTTGCATGGAATCTATCCAGTTTGGATCTTGTAGGGCTTTAAAAATCTTCTTTGGTTCGATCATACTTAGAAATTTGGCGAAGAGGCATTCATTTGCAGTAGCGGATCTCGTCTTGACATCGAAAGATGGATTACCAATGATTGGTGATGTGGATGGTCCACTTGGTGCAAGATTGAGGTTCTGGAGCAACATGATGCAGTTCTCCATCGGCTGATGGAACTGCTTGCTCCTCCTCAAAGAGATCATCTCCATAGTGATGCTCTGGTTCTGAAGACATAGGAAAAGTAGAGGGTGAAGTAACATGAGTTTCAGAAAGAGGTATACCTTCAGCATTGGAGACTTCATGTGCTTCATCGGCTCTGGAAGAGGGTTCTTCAATGGGTGCTTGTCCAGAGACTACTTCTTCTTCGAAGATGTCTTCAAATAAGTAAGCCAACTCTGATTCATTGGGTTTTCTTAGTGATGAATCATAGGCTCTATGTGATAGCCCGAGTCCTGAACTGATGTGTCCAGAAGTCATTGGTGAAGAGTCATCGAAGGACACATTGATGCTTTCTAAGATGATCTTTGTCCTTTTGATGAACACTCTATAGGCATTGGCTGTTTGAGAGTAACCCAGAAATATTCTTTCATCAGCCTTCTTGTCAAACTTGCCAAAATATTCCCTATCATCGAGTCCAAAGCATTTGCACCCAAACACATGGAAATATTTGACAATGGGACGTCGTTGGTTGATGAGTTCATATGGTATCTTCTGGTGCCTCTTGTTGATGATTGAACGGTTCTGGGTTAAGCATGCAGTTGAAATTGCTTCGGCCCAGAAGGAAATTGGTAGCTCAGATGAAGCAAGCATGGTCCTTGCTGCTTCCACTAGGTTCTGTTCCTTCGCTCAACGACTCCATTTTGCTGTGGAGTTCTGGCAGATGAAAAGTTTTGAGAAATACCTTCACTAATGAAGTATTCATTGATTATGGTATTCTTAAATTCTGTTCCATTGTCATGTCTAACTTTGATGAGTTTGCATTGGAGAAGGACTTGGAGCTTTTTCATCACCGCTATGAGAAGGTCAGGAATGTCTGATTTCTTTTTGACAAATTTAACCCAGGTGTATCTCAAGTACTCATCAACAAGTACAATAATGTACTTCTTTCCAGAGAGGCTTTGTGTGGAGATAGGCCCACAGAGGTCCATGTGGATCATGTCCAAGGGCTTGGAGCAGGAGGTTTCTGATTTGGTTCTATGAGAGACCCGTTTCAGCTTCCCCTATCTCACAGGCTGAACAGAGATGGTCTTTTTCAAAGTTGAGATTAGGAATCCCCTTGACCAGCTTCTATTTGGCTAACTTCTTCAGAACATCAAAGTTTAGTTGTGAGAACTTCTAGTGCCATAGTGAATTTTCATCACTCTTATGGGAGACAAGGCAGAGAGCGTCTTGACCCATAGAGGAATGAAAGTCCAGAAGATAGAGGTTTCCTTCTCTCTTCGCCTTGATGATGGTTTGGCCAGGTTTTGTTTCGATGATGGAAAAACCTTTGCGAAATCTGACTTCAAGAACATTGTCGCAGAACTGGCTTATGCTTAGTAAGTTATTCTTTAAGCCTTCAACATATGCTAGTTTATCTATGGAGATATTGCCTTTGATGATGGTGCCGTATCCCTTGATGGTTCACTTGTTGTCGTCTCCAAAAGTAACAGAGCCTCCAGATTTTTCGATGAAGAAGGACAGCTGGCTTTTATCACCAGTCATGTGCCTGGAGCAACCTGAATCCATATACCATGGTTGCACATGCTGGTCCTGCAAGGCAAGTTAAGGGTTTTTAGGTACCCATTTAATAATAGGTCCTCGGTTGTTAGTCGAGGATACGACCTTTTTCTTTTTATCAGCCCTCTAGGAATTGGGTTGATTTTCATTACCCTTAGTCTTTGCAGGCTTGTGTTTATTTCCATCGCCCTTGACCTTTGTAGGTTTGGGGTTTTTCACATTTTCATGAGCTTTAACATATTTATATCGATAGACATGCTCATAAAAGATGCAACGATGATTTAACATGTGATTCCCTAGGTTTTGTAAAAGAGTTAAACATTGGCGGTTAGGAGTTTTAGAACAAGAATGTTTAACAGATTTCCTTTTATTTGATGAAGAATAAGTAAAAGCAGAAGGTGAAAATTCTGTCCTAGCATTGGTTGTTTTTACAAACATCCTATCTAGTGCAGATTTTTTATTTGAAGAGGCAGGCGTGGGCTTTACTTCTTTCCTAAGGATGGGCTTCTTCTCTTTAGCTGAAGGAGAAGAAAAGTGCAGGTTAGATTTTTCAGAAGCAGACCACTTCTGTTTCTGTGCAGGAGTAAACTTAATGAATTTAGATCGAGGGTTTTGGCCTTGTGAAGTATCTTTGGCAGACTTGATGTTATTCACTTTTTCTTTTCCTCTGTTTGAAGAATTCATAGGTTCTGGAGTATCAGATTTCATTGGAGCTTTGAAAGTTTGAGGTTTCTTATCCTCAATGATCTCTAGTGACTCACATATTATTTCTTCTTTAGATTCAGAATCTAGAAAGTCTCTTGCAGAATTCTCAAAATCAAAATTATCATGGATGTTTTTGGGAGCGATGGGTTCTGAGGTAGATGGTTCAGAATGGTCTGTTGGGAGTTCCATCACTTCTAACTTAGATGAGCTTTCAATATTACTTGAATTGTTCATCAATCTATCAGATGATGGTTCCTTACTAAGAGTTTTCGTTCCATCGACAACACTTGCTGATGATTTTGTAGGTTTAATAACCAGAGGCTCTGGTTTAACCATAGGTTTTCCATCGGTCACTGGTTTGAGGGTATCAACTTTTTCATCAAAATTCTGACTTGTGCTGCTCTCATGTACCACATTCCCAAAATTTTGTCTTAAAAGAACGGTTTTTCCATCGACTTTGACCCTTTTGAAATTTGCTTTGGGTTTTGGGTGAAAGTCGGGTTTTTGAATGCATCCAAGTTTGAAAGTGGATTCAAGAGTGGATTTCTTAGTCTCGATGAAGGAATCAAGATCATTAAATCCAATTCCTTGGTAATCCTTTTGTCCATTGAGTTTTTATACACATCTTGGTCATCTTTATATTTCTTCATCAAGAGTTCATTGATTTGAAGCTTCTGATGAAGAATCTCCCTTTCTTTTTGGAAGAAATCTTTAAGAGCCATTAAGTTTAGTCTTTCTGCCTCAGATTCTTTTAAGGCCTTTACTTTCTTCTCTAAATCTTTGGTTATTCTCTTGTTTAGAACCAGAAGCTTTTCTTCCTCTGATTTTTTAAGCGATGCAATGCGAGTTTTTTCTTTAACCAATTCAGCCTTTTCTTCAGTGAGAATATCAGTCTCTCTTTTGTAGAAACTGACTTCTTTTTCAGCTTTTAATCTTTCAGAATTTTCAAAGTTTAGTTTTTCTTTAAGTTTGAGAAAATCTTTTGAAAGTTTCATGACCCTTAACTCTAGCTCTGATGGAGCATAGTTGGTTTCATCAATGGAAGGGTCACATACCTGGTCATCGAAGTTAGAGGCAGATTCTGCATTGGACCTGGCCATGAGGCATATGAGTGCCTTATCTTCTTCATCAAACGAAGAATCAGACACCTAGTTCTCTTTCTCAGCCATCAGTCTTTGCTCTTTAGGATTGTACTTGTATTTGTTTTTGTAATAGTCACCATCCTTTACCAGGCGTCCTCTGCATTCTTTTGAAAAATGGCCTATCTTCCCGCATCTGTAGCAGCGAAGACCATCTTTCCTTTCGTCTCCTACTCTTCTGTCCTCTATTCTTTCCTATTTATCTTCTCTTCTGTCTTCTCTTCTTTCATCCTTTTGATGAAACTTCATCGGCTTTTGATCATAGGAGGGCTGGTACTTCTCCCTTCTGGAGTCTCTTCTTTCATAGGGCTTCTTGACGAACTTCTTCTGGAATTGTTTAGTTATCAAGGCAAGAGACTTGGCAAAAGCTTTGAGATCATCATCAGAATCAGATATTTCTTCTTCGAGTTCTGACTCCACTACTAATGTCTTCTTGCTTTTGTTTTTATGTTCTTTGGTAGAACTCCTTGAAAGTTCCTTCTCTTCTGCAGCAAGGGCGAGGGGTCCACCGATGGACACCTTTCTCTTCAGTATATCCTTCTTTTGAGCAGCAAGAGTTCCATAGACGTCATGAAGCGACCAGCTGTCTAAGTCCTGATTTACTTGGAGGGACATTGACAGTTGAGTCCATTGATCGCCAAGACTTTTGAAAAATAGAACTTTTTTTTCTTCCTTCGTCCTAGCGATGTCATTTCGGCGACATTGATTAATCAATGTGTTGAAACGATCATAGGTCTTTTGAATCGGTTCATCAGGTAGCGCCTTGAAATTAGTGTATTCGTTTAGGCATTGCGCCCTACGATTTTTCTGTCTTTGCACCTTCTTCCAATTGGCTTGCCAGTTCATCCCACATCTCTTTTGCTGTTGTGCAGGCATCGAGAGACTGGAATATATCATTGGGAATGGCCATAGTGATCAGTTTTTTCGCCTTCCTGTCTGCCTCTACACGTTCAAGGTCATCATCATCTCAGTTCTTTTCGTCCTTTGTCATGTAGTAGGCAGCAACTTCTGCAGTTGTGCTTGTTCTAGGGACTCTCGGAACAAGAGTCTAAGGAACATATGGGCCTTCCATGACAGATCTGAGGAGATTCCTGTCCATCCCCTTCGGGAAGTTCACCATTCGTATCTTCCATTGTGGATACTCTTCTCTTTGAAGAGTTGGAGGTTTGGTGGGTGAACCCACACTATATGCAGAATTCCAGTTGGCCATGAGATTTTTAGAAGAGAAAAAATACGCTTTTTGGAGAAGAAGAGTACGAACTTAAGTGAATGAAAATTTAGAGATTATTGATCATTTTTATTGAACGCAATCAATTAGCTCTGATAGCAATTGTTGATCACAGATTTCTCAGTAACACTAATATTCAAGTTATGAATGACTTAAATATATCGTGTTGAAAATAGTGAAGAACACAAGAATATTCAAGAACGTGTTTGAGTGTCAAATGATTCACTTTTATTCAATTGATTGAATGGAAAGCGTAAACGATTACAAGAATGATAAGACCTATTTATACTAGTAATTTAAACATGGAGATTGGTATCTATGGAAGATATATTGCAAATCTCTTATGGAAAGAAAGAAATCTAGAAATATGGAAACTAAATAAAGCTAAGTAAGGTAAAGAGAATCCAGCTGTCGATTTGCCATCTCCAGCTGTCTTCAAGGGGGCATGTTCAACCATGCGTCTTGTGGTCTTCTTGAATGAATACCTCTAGTTGAACTGTTGTGGAAAACTCCAAGTGTTGGTAACCAGAGGGGTTATAGAGATGCATAGTTCATCGCACCTATGGACCTTCATCACATCTCTGGTTGTATAGGATACTTATACTTTTTCCTTGTGAGTCTTCCATCGACCTTCTGCTCTTTCACACTTGTATGTTTTTCATTACTTTTACAAATAAGAATGATGGGGTCTAACAGCTATACACATCAATCAGTAAGTGAAATGACTCAGTGCTCTATCTTTATCACTGAACTCTTGAGTAAATGTATATACTCTCTCTAAGGTAGGTATACTTGTTCTTTTTCTAAAAACATAAAACTATCACTAAAGCTTTTCCTTTTTCAGTGATCAAAATGTTTTAGAAGTTTGTTTCATTGATTCTTTCGTTCGCTGAACATTTTTATGTAAGTATATCTCTTTTATACTTATCTTTTCTTAAAATTAAAGTGATCACTGAACATTTCCATCTTCAGTGATTCAAATGTTTTTAAATGTTAGTTTCAGTGATTCTCTTCCTCCTATTTCTTTTCTCTCTCCTTCTACCTATAAATATGAGACTTTTCCTCTCATTCCTTTACGCTTACAAATATTCTTGATGAACATCTGCTAAAAGAACTTTGCAAGCAAGAACTCCAAGAACACTAAGGCCTTGAATCCTTCGACCTTCTTCTCAAACTACTCTAAGGTCGATACTTATTTATTTTAAAATTAGAACTGCTCTTCTTCTTCTATGAAACAAATGTTTGAGATTTTAAGAATCATGTTCTCTTAAAACACAAACAGAAAGATTAATAACACATTTTCATTCTTGGTTATAATCTTGTTTCAAAACATAAATCTACTTGAAAACCCCTAATATCTCTCTTGAGGACTTTTCAAAAGAACTTTTATTGTTTAAAACTTAAAAAGATAAAAAATCTTGGACTACTAACAGTTGTTATTTCTTGTTTCTTAAAACCCATAACAGACAATGGATGCCAAGAACGTTAACTTCTCTATTGAAGACATCTCCTTTAAGGCTAACAATCATGTTGCCTTGTTGGACATTCTTACCAACAAGATTATTTACGAGGATGTTGTTGCCTTCCTCAGGATGCCCCTATTGCTTACGCTCTCAACCATGAACCTGTCATGGTTAGGGAGGCCGTTCAGCAGTTCTGGATGAACACTGAAGTGGTGCAAGAAGAGGACAAGCACGGTCAACAGGTGGAGAAAATCTCCTTCACCTCCAACAGAATGACCGTAAGCTTTGGCGTGAACACCCTTAGACACGCTCTCCGATTCCCCAAGGGTCCATTCGTCAGCGAGCCTTCCACTGACATCATCATCGCTTGTCTCGATGATATAGGCTACCAATGGCCCTTAAAGAAAGACTCCGGCAAACCACTCAAATCTCGATCACAGATTGAGAAGAACCGCATGTCCACGGTATGGCAATATCTCTTCTCCCACTTCATCCAGATCATGGGTGGAAAGACTGGCAGACAAGATCAGGCATCAAGGGTTGCACTCACAATCGGCGTATCCGTCATTCGTCGCAGACCCATCAACTCTGCCGTTGTGATCTTTGAAGACCTGGCGCTGAAGCTGAACAATCGACAGAGGGAGAAGGTGGTTCCCTACACCCGATTCCTCTCAATGGTTTTCGCCAAAATCTTTGGCGAAAGATACTCCAAGGAAGGTAACCTTCTTCTGCAAGCTTGGATCCAGGATTCTAGATCATAAGTTGAGGGATGGAGATGTTGGACTGGCTGCTGTTGTGCAACACTCTTCCATTCTTCCTTCTTCTTCTTCTTTTGTGGTGGTCAAGACAAAGGAAAACCCCCCCAAGTCTATCCCAGCCACCAAAACCCCTTCTTCCAAACGTCCAGCACAACCAACTCTTGGTTCTCCTCAGAGAGCCAATAAGGCCAAAAAGGGGATAACCACATCTCTGGCTGAGACCTCTTTAAAGGTCTTAGCTATTGAAACAAGCCTTACCCCCGAGGCACTTTCAATTGGCCTTCCAAGCTCTTCAATGATCCCTGACATCATTGTCGTATAAGTGATACCTATCCCAACCGCCTCAGCGACTCAAATCACTGAAGGTGTGAATATCAGCGCCACCATCGCTAAACACACACAATCTCTCTCAGCCATCTTCTCTTCTCCTCCATCATTGGTCATTACACGTGTCCATGATTCATCAACGATCGTCTTCCCTGATGATGAGACACTAAGCACTGGACATGAGGTAGCTCCTCTTGAGCTCCTCATCAAACTGGTGGTCATCCTCACAAGTGCACCATGGAGCGTACCAACGATAATTCTTTCGATATAGCTGATGACCCCTCAGGTATTCCATCTTCCTATCCTTTCATTTCATCTAATCCCGAGCTCTCTTATGCTTAATTTCTGTCTTTTTCAGGTCCCTTTGCTGAACTAACCATGGAAGATTCCTATGACATGGCTGAAGATGTGAAGCTGCTCCTCCCAACAGTTGAGACTGTCTTCAACAAAATGGATGAAGTCCATAAGGGCATGCCTCAATGGGACGAAGTCGCTGCGGACCTCTCAGCCGTCCGGGCTGAAGTTCATGAGGTCCAGACCCAGCTCTCCTCCATGCAAGTGGCGGTTAAAGCCAATGCTAAGGCCATTGTTACTTTAATGAGCAAGGCCAATGAAGTAAACTCCCAACTTGCTCAGTAAACGAAGGTTCCGAAGCAGATCTTGGCTATTCTGCAACAGCCAATACCGGCAGCTGAACCGTCGTTCACTGTTGATGACCGTGACGAGCTACAACAGGCGCGTGAGGCCAATATCATCATGGCCCATGCTCTAACAAACCTCGAAGAGCTGATGAAGCTCCATATTCGAATAGTCGACCACTTCTTTGGCTATTGCTCAGGCAGAATAGTCAAAGCGGGGGAGAAAACGATTGAAGCTGGTCATTCTCATGCTGCTGCTGCTGATATTACAGCAACTGAAGCTGAGGCTGAAGCTCCCATAGCTGAAGCTGCTGTTGTTCCTAATGTTCCAACTTTCTATGAAGCTCCGGTAGTGATGCTCCTCCAGTCACCTCTGCAGCTGATGTTGGTGATTTGGATGAAGAAGATGATAATGATGAAGACGACGATGATGACGACTTCACAATCCTGTACGAGAAACCTGCTGATGCCACGAAAGGTGTTGCCCTTCAGGGATTCCACATCCCAGGGGAGCGAGGGGTGAAATAGCCTTCTCAAGAAAAGTACTAGGACCCTAAGTCAAAAAACAAAGGCGTCGCTGAAGAAGGGAACTTAAAGGTATTATTCCAAACCTCTCAACCCTTATTTGAAGACTCCTCTTCTCAGGTAGTCATCACCTCCTTGTATCAACTCGAGATACCTTCTACTACCTACGGTTGGCTGGAATGGGTCCCTGAGAACCTTACCCCCAACACTCCCACCGACCAGCAGATGACTCAACTCAGGGAGTCACTTGACCAAACTAGAGTAAAAATTCCTCTTCGTACCTTTAGTGGTGGTGAGTTCGACTTCCTGACAGAATTTGAAACACTCGAGGCCTTAAGAGTTGAGGAAGAACTAGAACTCCAAAGGAAGCAGACTGAGGATAGCCTAAAGCTGGCCAAGTCTCTAGCTAAAAAAGTTCTTCCCAAGAGATAGTCCAAAAAGAAGGTGACTACTGTCCAAGCCCAAGCTAAACTCCTATCTCTTGTAGAAGCTGAGCACGAGAAAAACCTGAAGTTGGCTGAGCGGGACCAGCACTGGAGCGAAGCAAGTATCAATAAGAGAATCAGCCCTCACCCAATCAAGAGAGTCAGAATCATCGGATGATCAAAAGATGGTGGGATGCTGCTCTCCATGATCATCACCAGGGACAATCTCGAGGTCGTGACCGAGTACCCTGTCCTACCTTGGTGAATATGGCTATAGCGAATGGATGGAGATCTGACAAGACATTCAGCGCTCTAAATCTAGATATAAGATGATTATCGAAGACCTTATCAACGAGTTGATCAAGAAAGTGTCAAGATATGTCACAGTCCCTGAAGTGCCAACGCTGAAAAAAGGAGGAAGAAATAAAAGACCTTCAAGCCCTAATGATGGACCATCCCTGACGAACGAACATGAAACAAAGTTCTCCTTAGATGAAGTCCTGAAGGCTTCAGAGAATCCAGACATCCTTATGCTGAATCTTTCATTGCCAGCGAAGGGTTCTTATGTACCCAACAATGTGCACTTCAAACCTGAGTTAGGACTTATATTTCTTGACTATGACGGTGAAGTGAAATTTTAGAGAATGTCTGAGTTACATCTATGTCCTATGGAACACCTCGGATATCTCAGGTTCTCGCTAGATGATGACTTAAGAGGTGTAATGATGGATCAGAAGATAAGAAGGGAGTTTCTATGTCGAAAGGAGCTTGGAGAAAATATACCAGGTTACATCAAGCTGAGCGACTTAGACTAGTTTCTTTCCTTTGTAATATTGTCCATGCATTATAAACTATATCCTATGTCTACTTTCAGTGATTATTCTTATATTTTGTAAGTCTAGACATGTATTGAAACACTTGTAATTTTTTCTTTGAATTTAATATAAGTATTTTATGTGCATCCTTGAAAAAGATCGCTGAAACGAGTAACAGGGACACAAGTCTATGAGTTCCAATGACACTCTTACATTCACTAACAATCTATAAGTCAGTGAATATGCTTTCAGTTTCAGTTTCCCTTCTTTTAGTTTTTCTTAGACTTAAGTTTAAGAAAATTTTCTAAGTAAAGACTGACTCACTGAAAAAGATCCCAAAATAGTTAAAAGAGACATGTACTTTATATGTAACTTTTCCTTACTGTTATTTGATAAGACAACTTTCCTTATGTTGTCTTATTATCATCAAATAGGGGGAGATTGTTGATCATCTCTCTCAATGATTTGATGATAATCTCTTTTACCATGTACGAAGTTTCTATGTTTCCGTCTTTCAGTTTCAGCAATCATCACAGAATCTGTTCAGTGATCGCTGAGAACATGTAATGTAAATCTATCAGCGACAACGATACTTCAAGAAGACAACTCACACCAAAGAACCTTCAGCAAAAGTCGAAGACTGAAACTGAAGATTAGAGACTGGCGAGTATGTGATCTGAAGCTGTATTCAGTGATTAAAACTTGGTCTACATATGTATGAAGACTGCCCAAGCCTCAACGAATGCTGAAGAGACCTTCAGGTTATTCTAGTATTCAGCAATCAAAAGAAGCTTGTTGAGCACGATTGTTTTTGTTTTGTCCATACACACACAAAGACAAATTCATACTCTTTCTAGAGTATAGTACGGTATGGAACCGATTAATTGACTCTACTACCCACCAACTTTATGAAAGGATGTTTGCTCATGAATATATTTTTGTACTATTCACCATAGCAATGTACAAGTCTTTCTCCAAAGACTTGACACATGTTCACACCCTAACGTAGTGCATGCATAAATAGATGTGTTCTATCTCATGCAGAGATACGAAATACTTACTAATGAACTCTAACTTATATTCATAAGTAAAAGAACACACATCTAAGAACACAATTTGCTTATCTTCAAAAGCAAGTTAGAATCCTTTTATATTATTCTAAATAGTTCTTACCCAAAAAGAACTTACTTCCTTCTAAGTCTCTTACAGCAAATCATCTCTTTTTGCTAAGAACTAGTGTGTAACTTAGATTTACCTTATCTTTCCGCAAACAATCTTGTAAAATCTGTATTGATCCTTCTTTATCAATATATATTTTAAATTTGTAAAGTTTATTGTGTTTGTATTCATCCCCTTTTACAAACTGTTATACACATCTTGTAGACCCTAACGGGACCAACAAAGGCTTTAAGCGACATTCATGTTCCATTAGATTGTCATTAAGTCTGTTAATTTTGTGACATTTTTGGTTCTTATTCTGGTAAGTCCAGATTAGTTCGTTATCGTGCGACATTTTAGCCAGCTTTATGTGATATTTCAGCTAGCTTCAACGACATTCATTAAGGCTTAAGCGATATTTTACTATCACGTTAAGTCGTCGTTAAGTTCATTAGTTTTGTTACATTTTTTGGTCCTTTTTCTGATTTAACTTTCTATTTTGTCATTTTTAGTATCTGGACTTTGAAGTTTCATATCTTGTCACTTTCAACCCTTGGACTCTATGTTTTTTTTGTCACTTTTAGCCCCTGGAAATAAAATTTTTAAAATTTTACTTTTCTAGTCCTTGTCATCTTTCAAGTTTTAGTTCTTGTCATCTTTAGTCCTTATACTTCGTTTTGAATTCACTCTGCGCACAATTCAACTTCTAATTGAAGTTTCTATCAATGATCATTTGGCGAGGTAACAAATGTTCATGCTTTTAGCATATTCAAGAATTGATTTGGTGTATTTGATTTTTTACAGGATTATCTCAAGATGTCTAAAGATGGTATTATAGTTGGTACAACTACTCTTATAGGTCAACACTGTTTGGAATGGATAGAGGTAGCTACAAAGCTTGTTGAAGAAAATGATATTTTTTGAAGAAGCATTTATCCGAGTTTGAAAAGAAATCAGATTTGGAGAGTGGAAGTAAATTGTATAAACTGAAGAGTGTTAAGCTTTCAAAGAAAATATCTACACTTGAGAAATTTTTAGGTACTGAAAGACAGGTATTTGAGAAGAAGAAAAGGATTTTCACTCATGAGAAGGAAAAGTTTGATTCGAACAGAAAAAGTTTTGAAATGAGATCAAATCATGTGAGATAACAATTGTCAAGCTTTCAAGACAAGTTGCTGAGTTTGAGAAGGTTGTTATAATGGAAAGAAGTAAGTTTGAGTAGGAAAGAGAAGTGTTTGAGAAGAAAAAGTTTGGAGCTTACAGTGAAAACTTATGATCTTCAAAAAAAGAGAAGAAAGGTTTTGAGAGTGAAAAGAAAGTTTTTATGTGATAAAAATTTGTAGTGTTTTCAAAGAGTTATCTGAAAAAAGGAAGAGTTTAGAAAAAGATTTTGAAAATGAAAGGAAAGCTTTTGAAGAAGAAATTTGTAAACTTTCAAAGAAATTATCTGTGTTAGAAACATATCTTGTAGCTAAGCAGAACATCAGATCTGATTTTTCAAAGAAATAGGATTTGATCTTTAGAGAAAGGAATGCTTTATCTGACAAAGTTTAAGAATTTAAGGATATGATTTTCAAAACTAAGCATATTATAAAAGAGAATTCCATAAAGGTTGATATTTATGAACAAGTTAGTCCTGATACTATTTTTATTTCACCGTACAATGATTGAACTGATACTGACTATATTTTTTCTAATAAAACTACTTCAAGTTTTATTCATAAAATTGATCTTTCGACACCAATATGTATCTCTAAGAATAAACAGTTTTCAAGTGTTGAATCTAATAGGTATAACAAACCATATGGTTCTTCAAAATATCAATCTCATACTTCTAATCAGTATTACAATGATTTTGCTGCTAGTTCAGGTAATCATTTCAAAAAGGTTAAAATAGTTTGTAGAGTTAAAGGGTCTACTAAAAATGTAGATAATACAAAGTTATTTGTTTCTAGGACTGATTTGCCTTGTTTTATTAAGTCTATTAACTATGCTTAAATGAGCTACCAGAACCGGTAGTCCTACCCAAGAAGTAATCCTTGAGTGATTGAAAGACGAGGGGTCTTAAATAAAAGAGTGGGGGAGATGACTCATATGATTGAGAAATATCATAGTGCTTAATGGAAAAATGTAAATGAGAGTTCGGTTAGAAGTGAGGATTTTGATTAAAAATAGAGGATGAGAGAATAAAGTTAAAAGAAAAGAAAACTCTGCCCTAACCACTTTAAGTTGGGCAACCACATTACTGTTGGTTCATAATTCTATCGTGACCATTATTGAAATAGGCAATGAGCCCATTCCAACTCTTGATTTAACCCCATCAGCTACTCGTTTCTTTCTTAAAAAATAAATAATTCAATTTTTTTGGGAAACAACATATAATCTATCTAGTTTTCATTTGGAAAACTTGGATATTGAAAAATAAGGAAATATTCCCCACCTTCGCACTTCAATCATGCACAATGAATCTATCTTGAGCTTTAATGATAATATTTTGTTTTACACATTCACATTCACAAGTCTTAGTGATTCACATTGCATATCTTTGTGTCTATGTGGGAACAGTTTGAGAAGTTAGTTTTATAACTTTATTTCATTGATAATTGGAAGTCGTATCAGAGATTTAGAAATGCCAACTGTAAAAAATAGGCCACTTAACTAAAATTTGTTTTGGTGATAACAGTTGCTAAATGTGCTTTTGTGTTAGACAATTATCCATTTTTCGAGGGGGAACATGACAATATAGTTGGAAGAGATCTATTTTTAAGGGGGAGAGAATTTGTTTCCGATGAAGACATTTTTTTATTGAAAAGGAGATATTTTTTGGTTAGCATAGAAAGGGGGAGATCAACTGAAGATGTTTTGAGAATGCTTGAAGAAATTTTTTTTATTGATTTGTTTTTGATAAAAATTCATTATTCATAGGGAAAAGAATTCCAGTCTTTGATTGTTCATGATGCTCAGGATTCTCCAAATCATCATGAGGTGTAGAAATAATATCAAAGACATTAACAAATACATGAAGAAAGAGGTTATGCAAATACAAGAAGAGAAATGTTACAGGGGAGAAATAATGTTCAAAGATGATTGTAACAAATGATGATGTTGAAAAGTGTTGGTTTTTTGTAAGAGAAGCTTCACTGGTAAACTGGTACTTTGTTGGTGAAAAGCCATAAGATTTAAAGATTGTAGATGTTGGTGAAAAGATTGATGGTGATTTGAAGAATTTTTGTTAACTTATCTATGAAAGATTCTTAGGATGACTGAATCAAAATTATTTGAAAAACTTTGTTGAGGAAGTTGGATTCTTTCATGATATACAGGTGTTGAGCTTAGTACATGTAGTGTCAAAGCTTCAAACCTAAATGTCTATAGCTTGTTTGTTGACTGTTAAAGATTCAAAAAGAGAAAGATTATGAAGTTACTGAAGATTGTGTTTAAAGACAATTCAAAGATGAAGTTCTTGGTCTGAAGATTTTGTTTGTTGGAAAGGGGGATATTGTTATTCTTTAGATTTGTATTATTCAAATGGTGATAAAGTTTGATCGTCTTCATTCGAGAGATTGTTTAAATCAAAGACCTATTGAATTGAAGACAAAAATGCATTTGATATGAAGAAATCTAATCTCGAATCCAGATGGGAAGATTGTTAGGTCAGATATTATTGTATCTGAGATCACTGTTGGGTCATTGAGCAGTATCTTCCTAAATCGAAATGTGGCGCTGACTGCTACGCTATACGAAAATAAGTTGCACCTTATTCACCAACAATTGCTTTTGGCGTAGTGATAAGCGCTTGGATCATAACATGTGGTATTAGAGCAGGTTACAGGTTCGAATCCCATGAGGTGCATAATAATGCCAAAGGCATGTTGTACAACCATTGTCTTCTAGCGAAGATCTTGTTAGTGCTGGCAGATGTTGGGGGGATTGTTGGGTCATTCACCAGTATCTTCCTAAATCAAAATGTGGTGCTGACTGCTACGCTATAAGAAAATAAGTTTTTTGTCCTTCTCCAACAACAATTGCTTTTGGCGAAGTGGTAAGTGTGTGGATCCTAGCCATCACCGTGAGATGATCAAGATTGAAGATTTAAAGAATGGTCAATCATGAAAGTCAAAGTCTACAGAAGTCAAAGTTGTTAACATTTGTTAAAAAGTCAATGTTTTAATTAGATCTTGTTTGTAGTTTGAATTTGTATTAGTCAATTATATAAATAGATTATCAGATTGTAGAAGAGAAAAGAGAAAGGGGTTTACATAGAATCATCTTGTAATTGTTAGAGAGAGATTGTAGAGAGAAAAACTATTAACGACATGATGATATCACTTCTAATTGTTGTTCTTAAATTGTTAGATTAATTGTTACTTGATCATTGTGAAATTAACATAACAGTTCTCTTTCCTTCTGTAATTTTTTAAGGACAAGAGAATTAAGTCTTTCAGACTTTGAGGCGTTTAGCTGTTTTTCTTTTTCTTCCAAATCTTTTGAGATTTTATTGGTTTTGTCCAAAACTTTTCTTCCTCTGTTTTTAGTCTTTGCGGTTTCTTTTTCTCTTCTTCAACAACCTTCTTTTCTTCTGTTAAAAAAATTGCTTCTCTTTTAAGGAAGTTTCCTTCCTTTTTTGATTTCTTTCTTTCACTCTTCTCAAGTTTTAGCTTTTGTTTTAGTTTTAGAAAATCCTTAGAGAGTTGATTAACAGTCATCTCAAGGTCAATGGAAGAGAGTTTAGAGTCGGAACATACCTTTGCTTTGAAACCAGCGGTAGTGGCTTTAGAGATGGTGTCTTTAGAGGTTGTGGCCACTATGCATACAAGTCCTTTATCATTTTCTTCTTCAAAGGTAGAGCTAGATATCCAATTTCTTTTTCATTCATCAAGCCCCTCTCTTTGTTGTTATACTTATATTTGTTCCTGCAGTAGTCTGCATCTTTGTCCAATTTACCTCTGTCAGTTGGGAAGTGGTCTAGTTTGCCATATTTGTAGCACTAAGAGGTCTCTGAACCTTTCTTTGAATCTTTCTTTGAATCTTTCTTCTCTTCTTTCTTATCCTCTCTCTATTGATGCTTGAGTTGCTTCAGGTATGAGGAATTCTTCTAGTATTTTGCTCTATATTCTTGTCTTTATTTTTTCTCATAAGGTTTCTTGGAAATTTTTCTCAAAAATTCTTTGGTAATCAAGTCTAAAGATCATGAAAAAGCACTCAGGTCATCGTTTCTGGATGAGCTTTTCTTTGATTTTTCCTTCTCTCTTTGATAATTGATCTAGAGATCCTCCCATAGATACTTTCTTTTTGTTAATTTCTTGTTCTTCTGTAGCCAAAATCCCATAGATATCATGAATTGACCAACTATCTAGATCTTGATTAGCTTGTGACGACAAAGATAATTGATTCCATTCTTCATTTATACTCTTCAGAATAAAACATTTTTTTCTTTTCTAGATTGAATGATGTCATTTCTTCTACACTGATTAATAAGTCTATTGAAATGATCATATGTCTTCTGAAGGGGTTTATCTGGAAGTGCAGAGAAGTTAGTATACTCATCTAGACATTGAGCCCTTCGATTTTTCTTTGTTTTGACCACACCTTTCGGTTGATTTGCAAGCTCATCCCAGATTCTTTGGCGCTTTTGCATGAATCCGAAGATCAAAATATTTTGTTTGAAATAGCCATGATGACTTCTTACTTTGCAAGCGATTTCCACATTTTCCAAATTATCTTTATCTCACGCTTTTTCTTCATTAGGCGTATAGTATGCAGGTTGTACATGTAGCAGGTACTTTGGTAACAAGAACTTGTGGAACATAAGGGGCATTTTGTATGGAGTTATACATATTATTGTCAAGTCCTTGGAGAAAATTAATCATACGAAGTCCTTATTAGGGATATTCATCCCGAAGAAGAGTAGGTTGTTTTGTGAGGGATCCCACACTGTAAGCTGAGTTCTATGAAAAATTTGCCATGATTGAGTGAGAGTAATGTGAATTTGATCTCCAAGTCTGTGAAGAACATCAAATTTTTGTAGAATATAAGATCGAGAAGACAGTGAAAACAAGGTTTATAACAGTGAATTTGCAGATTTTGAAGCAATTGCCTAATTGGATTGTGAAATTAATCTAAATCGGATTCTATCGTTTGATTGTGATCAATCAATCTGCTCTAATACCAAATTTTGGCTTCAGATTTCTCAATTAAACAGATCTAGATGAATAGAATATGAAAGCAGAAGCAATTAGATCTATGTTAGGCAAGAACAATAACAATAAGAAAGATAAGATTTCACCAGCAGGTTTTAGCCATCATCGTCATTGTATTGATTAAAGGAACTTGAACTACATTTGAATTGATCTTCAACGATTTATAACTGTGTGTGTATAATGTGTATTCAACATCTTACGATAATCTAATCATGAGCTACGATTTGTACATCTAAAGGATCTAAAGCATACACCAATGGAGAGGTTCCATGTGTAAAGGTGCTCTAATAATCTTTAAGTGTGAAAAGGTGAAGTTAAGTAGCTTCAGACTTGAACACTGTAGACGAGTTGAGTCCAGAAGTAAGTTGTAGAGAGGGCCTGAGGTCTCTACCTTGCTAGGTCATTATCAGGTTTAGTGTCTCTGGAATCTCGTGAAGTTTGGGTTCTGGACTTCAACATTTGTCTTTTTCAAAACTTTTACGTAGAAAAAATTGGGTTTAACACCACAAAATCCACAAAACTAAATAATGCGTATTTTTCGAGTAATCTATAAAATCAATGTAGTAATATTTCATTAACATCAAATAATCCACATGTAAGGAGTAAATCATTAAAACAAACATTTTATGATTTATTACCAAAATGTCCAAAAACTCCAAATATATGTACTTCTCAAGATTTTAGAAAAAGCAAATATGCAAAAGATGCAATTTCATCAAGTAATAAACAACATTTGATAAATCTTAAGGAAGACACTTTAAGACTCCAAAATACACATTTTTGACATGTACACAATTTTCACAAAGAAACTTCAAACTCATTGTTAGACCCTAGAATTATTATTTGTAAAATTATTGTAAAAATGGATAAGTGCCGAAGACTAGAGACCCTATGAAGACAACCAGAGATAGCTCATGAAGAGCCAGATATACCAAAACCTGATGATGACCCATTGATGAAGAGCCCCTCTGGTCGAAGAACATCTCTTCTTTGGAACCCCTTCTAGTCTTCAGCTACTGATGAAATGCACATGACATCAGCTATTGTACAATCAGTTCATACCCAACAAACTGCCTCATGGATGCTCTTGAATGGACATGACACCTAGAGGTAGTTATTTCACTTCACACATGGTAGGCTACGATTCATTAGGGTGTTGACTTTATCCTCTAGGGGGGTTATAAATAGCAGCTTGATTGCATTCTCTAAGTAACCTTTCGTGCAAGCTTTTGATTACTCTTTGTTTGCATAAATGAGTCTAATTTCCTTTTGAAGATATGTATTGTATTCAAAGCTTTTCTCCATATATCAATGAAGATAATGATTACGGCTACAACCTTTTCTTGAATATTCATAGTTGCTTATGAAATCTTCATAACCTAATGGATAGATCATCTTCCTCCACTCTAATATTCATGCATCTATCCACTATTGAAAGAATTGGGATCTTACAGTTGGTATCGGAGTAGGTTGATTGTTCAACGACCAAATGATCGATTCTGCAATTTCAAATTACTTCTCTCATTTATTAGGTTTTCTTCAAGATGTAGTTATTTTTCATACATATCCTGTGAATAATTGGTGATTTCCCTTGGATATAAGAGATTCATTGATATTTTCTCTTGATACAATGTCTAATTCGATTTTGAATTCTGCATATAGTGTGGGATCACTCATAAAACCTCCAACTCTTCAAAGAGAAAAGTATCCACAATGGAAGATAAGAATGATAAACTTCTTCAAAGGTATGGATTCAAATCTGTACAAATTTGTGATCAATGGCCCTTGTTAGGACTGAAAGTCAGTGTAAAATTGTATTCGTCTTGAAAGTTAATTTTGTCTATAATTGTATAAAAGTCATCGTGTTTGACTTTTCATAGAATAGTTTGACTTTGACTTTGTCTAGATGTTTGACCCTATATAAAGAGTGAGTTCCTTGTATTTTGGATAGAAGCTCATTTGTAAAAATCTCACGTACATAATAAAGTTGACTATTTGACAAATCCTCTCAAGTCTCCTGCTACATGTTCTTATCGAATATCATCTCTGCCATGGATTCTCAAGTGTTTTATTGAAGATTGATCATATTAGGGACTATCAATTGGTATCAGAGCAGATTTGCAGGGAATTTGACTGAATAAATTGTTAAAAGTTGCACAATTTTTCTGGAAATTCATCTTATGTTCTTCATATTCATATTCTTTTCTTGAATGTTCTTTACATTTTTGGTAAATTTTTTCTCAAATCTTTCAATTTTGGATGTTTGAATGTTAAAATGATGATCATTGTGTAAGTTTTTTAGTCGTGAATCAGTGTTATTTATACAATTTCATGATTTGGTCATTGACTGTAAAGATTTGAAGAGTTTTGTTAGCTTTATGAATTTTTGAAGATCTTCGTGTTCTTATTAAAATTCATCAAAAAGATAAATTTTGATCCATTTTTTGTATGAATTTTTGTAATTTTTGTGTTTGTGTGTTGGTTTGATCTAAGTTTGAATGGCATTTTGATTGGATCTTGTTATCTTAAATCGCTTGGCTCTACTCATCTTGATGACCGATTTAAGTGGCATCCTTACATTGCTCATAGTGTGAGCGATTTAGTCTTTGCTTTAGGCGATTTAGATTAGGCTTGAAGTGAGCGATTAATAACATGACTTGAGCGATTTAGTTTCAAGCTTGAGCGACTTAGTTCTTAGTGTGAGCGATTTATATTTAGTGTATTTTCAACCTTGAGCAAGTTAGTGTTACATCGAACACCCCTTGAGCGGAGTTGACCGGATTCAGGCACAGCCTTGAGCGAGTTAG
Organism: Cynara cardunculus var. scolymus; assembly: GCF_001531365.2. Lineage (NCBI taxonomy): Eukaryota > Viridiplantae > Streptophyta > Magnoliopsida > Asterales > Asteraceae > Cynara > Cynara cardunculus. Next base: position 9,126,795 of record NC_037535.1, read on the forward strand.
TGCTACATCGCTCACCCCTTGAGCGATTAAGACATTACCTTGAGCGATTAAGAGCTTAGGCTTGAGCGATTAAGACTTAGTCTTGGGTGATTTAGCTTAGGCCTTGAGTGATTAAGAGTTAAGCACTGAGTGATTTATACTTGGTTTAGTACAAGTCTTGAGCGATTTAGGTACTTCATTGGGCAGTTTAGATTTAAGCTTGAGTGATTTAAACATTGTCTTGAGCGATTTAGACTTAGACTTGAGCATAGTTTTGAGCTTAGGCACATCTTGAGCGATTTAGACACTTTTTCACTGCATAATTTGTTTGAGCCTAGCCTATTTTTTTGCAAAACATTCTTTTTGATCAGATTGAATTTCCAGGAATTTTGTGAAGTGTGAATATTTTTTTTAATTGAGTGTGATTGTGTAATATTTTTGGATGGTATTTCTTTGATCAATTTCTTGAACTGCATAGATTATTTATTTGATCAATCTTGATTTTTAATGGCAACTTTTCTTGAGAAGGAGAATAAAGAGTTGAGAATTCAGATTTCCAAGCTAGAGAAGAGTATAGTGGACTATAAAGACAAATACATAAGCATATTTTCTGAAAATCATGCTAATGTAGAATTTATTGCAAATTTACAAAAAAAGGCATAAAGAAGCATTAGAAAGAGTTGAGAATGATTTCAAGTATCAGATTAATAAACTTGAAAAATCTTTGGATGATGTAAGAAAAGATTGTGATAATGAATTGAAAACATRGAGTAAATCTAATAAAGATCTGTTTAACAAACTCCAAAAAGTCCAGAGTGAATTTAGAGCTGAAAGAAATTCTTCAGGTAGAAAACATACTGAGACTGATGACTTAACTGATAAATCTCATAAGTCTGAAAGTGATCTGATTGAGCTAAGAAAGCTTCTGAAGTTAGAAAATGAAAAGGTTTTGGAAGCTGAAAAGAGTTTCAATGTTGAAAGAACAGTTTTTGAAAAAGAGAAAAAGAGATTTATTGAATTAGAGAAACGATTTGATTCTGAATGCTTAGCTTATGAAAATAAGATCAATTCTCTTGAGCTGAACGCTAAATTTCTTTTGAATCAAATCTCAGATTTTGAACAACTTATCATCTTGGACTGAACGCTAAATTTTTGGATACTGCAAAGAAAATGTCTGATCTAGAGACTGAACTTGTAACTGAATTGAATATGAGATCTGAACTTAAGAAGAAGTATGATTTAGTTGTTGATGAGAGAGACCAGTTACTTAAGAAAGTAACAGACTTTTCAAGAGCTGAAAGCTCAACTGGTTCTCAATCTCAGTATAAAACTTGCTTTTATAACTGTTCCAGTGTTAAATCCAACAGTTATTCAAGTAGTCCTAAATCAACTGTTTCTAAGAACAAGTCTCGTTCTTCAACTCAGTTTTATCAAGGGTATGTCATTGGATCACCCAATAATTTTTCAAAAGTTAAACAAGTTTGGGTTAATAAAGCTGATTCAGTTGTATCTCATAAATCTGTTGTAACTAACACTGTTCTTCCTTGCACTGTGAGATCTAATAATCAATTGACCAGTCTCAGCAAGAGAAGAATCCTAATGCTCAAATTGTGGAACTAATGATTTTGTTAACAAGAAGAAGATCAACAGAGGATATGGGAACAACTAGTTTGAAAACATCTGGAATTCATTTAACAAGTATAATAATAACTGGTATGGTTCTTACTGCTTATCTGATCTACCTGTTAAAAGTGCTAAAAAGAATATATCTAATTAAAATAGATGGTTTGGAAGTTACAACATACCCCAGCCCGATACTAACAAAATATGACCCAAATTTATTTGTGTACCAAAATCTATTTGATCTAGTTTTTGCAGGTGTGTCAATTTTGTGCTGATCAAAATATCATATCAGTGATACGCTAATGCAGGGGGAGTTGTAATATGTTCCAAACAAGGCTTTTGAACAACACAGTTCAGGACCCGTGCTTAACTGAATGCGGTTTCTAAACACTCAGTTTAGGACCCGTTTTTAAAATGTTTTCTTATTTTTTTAACTTTTGAGTTGAATCGAAATATTTCTTAAATCTACTTTCTAGGGGAAGTATCTAGAAAGTTCAATAAATGCCTAAAGTGAGGGTTACACAAAAGTCTAGTGAGATTCCCTTTTTCATGCTATACAGGGTGAGAGCACCAAAAGATTTACGAAAAATCTCTCAACATAATGAAGAATAATAAAAGAATCGCATCCTATTTAGGTCCATCGGGCCTCTTGTTCAAAATCCCATACTTAGAAAAATAATGGTTTTCCAGTCCATCGGCCTCTGGTTCCATAGGGTCCATCGGGCCTCTGGTTCCAAAATGTTCATCGGGCCTCTGGTTCCAAAGTGTCCATCGGGCCTCTGGTTCCAAAGTGTCCATCGGGCCTCTGGTTCCAAAGTGTCCATCGGGCCTCTAGTTCCAAAGTGTCCATCAGGCCTCTTGTTCCAAATACACTTTAACAAATATTTTGATTTAGAGAACCAGAGCTCCTATGAAGGACCAGAGCCTCTTTCTTAAATAACAACTCCCATGAAAACTCATAGATCAATTCTAATAATAAACATAACCTTTCCAAGAAGTTAAATCATATTTTAGAATGTCATGAAGGACCAGAGCCTTTGGTTCTTCTAACCAAAGCTTTTGGCTGTACCTATGAAAGCCAACCAGAGCCCCTCTGGTTTGTTTTACAGAAATTTCTAAGTATAGAGACTCTTTTTAAATATCATTTTAAAACTATAAATATAGCACTAAGGTTGTTTCTAAAATATATAAAGCTTATTTTCAAACTAATAATTTATAAAAGATTTTGCATCATTTTTAAATCAATATCAAGAATCCTCTGGTTCTATCATGAGGGTCAATCAGAGCCCATTTGGTTCCTTGCAAGATATAACCAGAGCTCCTCTGTTTCCTCATAATCAATGCTTTTATCCAAAGCATATTACTCACAACCAACGGTCATGAACCATGTTTGCTCCATTCCCATAACATAATTATTATCATTTCTACTAAAGACAACATTTCCAAATTCCCAAATCACCAAGAAATGAGAACTTAAATCTATTGTAACTTTAATAGATATCATAATAAGAGTTAAACCACACTGACAACGACCAACCTTATATCCTCCCAATAATCCCCTTTCTATGATGTTCCACCCTTATATCCTCCCATTAATTCATATGAAGTAGTTCATCCAAAGACAGACCTCAGTCATATATGTCTGAGTGAACCTGTTCATAATTCCCAAACCAAATCATGGTTTCAACATAGATTTATACTCAAACCTTTTTGTACATTAAGAACAATCWGYTCTTCCAAAATAGTTTCAAACACTGTTTTTCTGACAAAATCTCATACAAACTGGTTTAAACCCAGTTACTGTTTGAATCCTCCAAAAACAGTTTCAAACCTTCAAACTCACAATCTTTATGTTTAAAACATCTAGAAAACAGCTTTTCACCAAGATCTTTCTATACCCAAATTATTAAAACTTAACAGTTCACTATTCATAAATATAGAAGTTTTGGGTAATAGACTCACAGTTATAATCAAAGAACAATTTAAAATTCACAATTTATATGAGCAATTTAAATCTCACCTCTGTTTTAAACAGTTTCTACAGACACAGATCAAACAACAAGTTCTTTTTGCTAAACAAAATCTTCTCACGCCTTTGAAATAGCAGGTTCTTTTCAAGGATCTCACACAAGTTCTTTCTAAAATGATAGAGATAAGGATAGCCTTATCTTTATCTTTCTTTTTATATCCCACTTAGGCGGTGGAAGAATTTTATTTATAAAATATTAACTAGGCGGTGGCACTATTATTATAATAAAATCAATGCTTAAGGGTGAAGATACCTTATTCCAAATAAAATAATATCCCATGCATGTGCAGTACCACCACATATAGAATATTCACAAATATATATATATATATATATATATATATATATATATATATCATATTATGCATTTTATCACATATGTATACTATTCAAGAAATTAATCAATTAATATGCATGCCATTTTTTTAATTTACCACATAATCACGTATAATTTACCTTGACCCAAATTGTCTGAAACTAGGTTATAACATTTCTCATCGTACATAACTCCAATATTTGTTTCAGCTATTCTTCAAACTGTTATTATCACGTCTCTTAAATTGAAAATCGTTTTCGGTGATAATACACTCGTTTGTATTCGAAAGTTGTTTTCTATTTCTTTTTTACCTTAAATGATATTCATTTCATTTTTTTAATCTGAATCTGTAAACTTGTTCTTACAGATCTTCATTCATTTCTCTCGCATACCGAATAATCTGATCGTTGTCGCATCATTCTTTTATTGATTGTGCTTAAAGACAAATATCTTGATTATTTGAAATATTAATTTTTGATCAACTGTTTGTGATCAACTGTGCATAATGCTAATTTTTAGGAGGGACTGAGTGCTTATCAGAAATACCTCAATGGAATGTCAGAACTGACAAACCTACCCATGAGGACAACCATATTTGAGTGAACTTTTATATACAAAAGGGTTTGTGTGCTGAGACTAAAATGAAAATGAGAGGGGTAGTTGTTGTGAGCCAAAAGAATTGATGAGAGTTGTATTAGGATTAAAAGAATACGAAAATCTTGTTCCAAACTTCTAAAATCCGGGCATACCACACAATCTATTAGTTCTCAATTCTTAGCTTAATATTGAAAAAGGCAAAGCCCAGACCAATTCTTGTCACAACCCCACCAGCTACTCATTTATCTCTTAACAGATAAATGTTTCAATAATACTTGGGGCATGCAGCTCATCATCTATCACTTTCTCATTTGGAGAAAGTTGATACTGAATCAGAAGGATATATGTCTCCCCTTCAAGTCTTTTTGATCATGCATTGAGTCTGATAAATTTGTCTACAGGGTTTATCTTTTTGAGCCTAAATAGAAGCATATGTTGCTTTATCTTTCTACACTACACAAATTTTGTATTTTATATGTTATTTTGCCAAAACATTCATAGATATGCTATCTTTAAGCTATTAATGATTGAATGGAAGACCTGGTGAGATGAGCCTCATAAAGTCTCATAAATACAGTACATCCGTTGTATTGAGTATATCTGTTATACTCACAGGCCAATCTTTTTATAAGATTGTAAACAATTTCATTCGTTGAAATTGGTTGTTATCTTCCCATTCCCTTAATCTAAAAAGAATAAACAAGTGGATTTGAAAAGATCTACTTACAATTTCATGAATTGACGGCTTTCACGGAATATTTCATTCATCTTTGTGTATGATGTAATGATTCTCATTTCATCATAAGGGGGAGTATGAAATAATGAATGAAATATCCAATTCCGAACATTATAAGGAGAATTTGTTGTAAAGAGATCAAGGGGAAGTAACTTCAATGATGGCAAAAGACTCAAAAAGGAGTGTGACTGGAGATGATTAATTTTTTTTTCCTATGCCACAATGTCTGAGAGTTGTTGGATGTGAAGATCAATTTTCCAATAGTTTACTGAAGATCAATTTTAAAGTTCGTTATTGTTTCTGATCTATATTGTCAAAAGAGAAGATCATCGCGGTTCTACATTCGAGGGGAGAATGTTAGAAGATCTTTCTCAAACAAATGATTGTCTGAAGATTTTAAGTTGGGAATTGTTTTGAAGAAAACATAGAGTGCTTAAAGCTTTAAAGTTCAAACGAGACTCAAAGTGCGGAAATTCTTTCAAGTCTGAATACAAAGGGGAAGAATGTTAGGACTGAAAGTCAGTGTAAAATTGTATTCGTCTTGAAAGTTAATTTTGTCTATAATTGTATAAAAGTCATCGTGTTTGACTTTTCATATGATAGTTTGACTTTGACTTTGTCTAGATGTTTGACCCTATATAAAGGGTGAGTTCCTTGTATTTTGGATAGAAGCTCATTTGTAAAAATCTCACGTACATAATAAAGTTGACTAATTGACAAATCTTCTCAAGTCTCCTTGTACATGTTCTTATTGAATATCATCTCTGCCATGGATTCTCAAGTGTTTTATTGAAGATTGATATATTAGGGACTATCAGCCCTCATTTCCACAAACCCAGATTCCTAGGGTTGCAACCCTCCTACTATTGAAGAAATTCTTGCATATTTTGTCCCCGATAATGAAAAATCATGGAATGATGAAAACAAGGAAAACGTGTAGGTGGACAGGAAGGCCAAAAGGCTTCTCATAATGGCTATCCCAAACGAAAATTTTCTATCTTTTGACTCTTGCAAAACTGCAAAATAGATACAGGATGAACTTGTTAGTCAGTTAGAAGGAGGATTGAAAACCAGGAAGAATAGGAGAGCTCAATGCTTGAATGAATACAAAAATTTCAATGCTCTTCCTGTTAACCAAACCAGAAAACCTATGACAAGTTTAACACCCTGGTTAATCAGTATCATAGGAATGGCATCACACGAACCAAGGAAGAAAACAATGTCTTATTCCTCAAAAGTTTTGGTGATGAATGGACACAATTGTTCATGTCCCTACAGGCATCAGGATCTGAAAAGCTGGTCACTCCATGATGACTATGAAACTCTGGTTGCTCAAGAACAAGACATAATGAAGAAGAAGGTTACTTTTAGTGGACCTTTGACTCTAGTTTTAGAGGAAAAAGAAGTAACTAGAAGCTCATCAAGAGATAATCACAGAAAAAAGGGAAAGAACAAGGCACTGGTGATAAATAGTGAGTCTAAGGTTGAAAGTTCAGACACTAATGATGATTTAAATGCATTTTCTAAATAATTGGCCCTTATTACTAAGCAGTTGTAGAGAAAGTTCGTCATCTTATGAAAAGATCATAGGAAGGAGTATCAGGGTGATAGATTCTAGAAGCCCACTTATAAATAGAAACAAGTAAAGTTTTATCCAAGGAATAGAGACGAGAAGAGAGAAGATTGAGATTGGAAGAAAGTTCAAGAAACCTCAAGATGCTATAGATGTGGCAAGCTAGGCCACTTTGCAGTTGACTGTAGAGGAAAATTAGTTAAGGATGCAAACTACTACAAGAACAAGTACAAATATGAGCTTCATGGCAAAGAAGGAAAATTGGATCTCTGACTCCTTCTCTAAATATGAGCCTGACAAAGCTTTAGTATGTCTGATAGCCAAGCCCTCTGATGAAGAAGGATCCATATATGATGACCCCATCTCTAACTCTGATGAACAAGTATACTCTTATTCCAATCTTTATGATGAATGCACTCTTTATGGATAAGAAGAGTTAGAGATGAGCATTCAACAAATTTCTGATGATTTTCAAAAACTGAAACAAAAACTTGATTTGAAAAATCAGAGAGAGAGAAAGCTAAGAAAGAAGCAAAATTCTTCAAAACATAAACAAGTCTTTTAACTGAAGAAAAAGAGGAAAATGAGAAAGAAAAAAAGATGATTGAAAATCTTAAGATATCAAAAGAAGAAAAACTTTTTGATCTAAACAGGAAAATAACTAAGGACTTGGAAAGGAGGGTTAAGGAATTGAAAGAATCTAAATCTGAATGACTAAATTCTGGGGCATTGAATGATTTTTTCCAAAAAGAAAGAGAGGTATTTCATCAAGAGATTTAGTTCAATAAACTTCTGATCAAAAAGTACAAGGACACAAATAATTTCTATCGAAAGGTGACTAGTTAGATGAACACTCAAGGAGCGACGTCTGGGCCCAGATATTCGAGGAATATTCTAAAACCAGTGACCTTTCACTGTCAAGATTGGATCAATGACTCCTCGATCATAAGGCCACTCCTACTAACATTTTTATATTCCCATGTATGCTTCGAATAGCCAATGCTCTTTCTCCCCTCACTTCTTTGCTTTCAACGATATTGGCTCAGCCCCCAATATCCACCACGAAAACTTCATCCTCGCTGAAGAGGACACAATATAAAGCCCAAGATAGTCCTCAAAAGAGGGCTAAGAAGATCAATAATGGAAAAGACACATCACTTAGCGATGCCTCTCGATAGGCCAGGCTAATTGAATTTGGCCTCAACACCAAGGCATCTGCAGCCCTAGCCATCCCTTCAGTAGATATCTTAGTTGTTGTCGTATCTGTGGAGTTTACCCTGGCCACCTCAGTGACTCAAATAACTAAGTATGTGATTTCAGGCACCTCCACTGCCTCCTCGCTGCACATGATCACAACCCCCATTTGTTCAACAATAGCTTCGTCTCCTTTTTCATTGGCCTCGGTGACACGAGATGATGATGCATAAATGGTTATATACACGAGTGTAGAAGCCACAATAAGAACATGACCTAAGGGTTCTCCTCTCAAGAAAACTGTTAGGAATGAAAATCAGTATTAATTGTATTCGTCTTGAAAGTTAAATATAGTCTATAATTGTAAAAGTCATCGTGTTTGACTTTTATTAGACAGGTTTGACTTTGACTTGTCTTTAGATGTTTGACCATATAAATATGGTTTGTCTTTGTGATTTGTAAGAGAAGAGAGCTTTATTGTAAATTTGATACGTAATAAGAGAGTTTGACTGAGCTTTGAAGTTTGACTTTTTCTCTCAATGTTCTTATGAATGTTCTTGAAGATATATGAGATTCTGCCATGATTGTGAAGATAACATGAAGATTGATCAGTGAAATAGGGAC
>NC_037535.1:9136198-9138247 GCF_001531365.2 Cynara cardunculus var. scolymus
CGGTTTATTTCTACAATCGTATATATCTTGGACGGTATTAAATTGAACGGTGTTTGACTTTGATCGGTTTAAGATTTTGATTCTTTGAACAGTGTTTGAATTCTTTTGATCGGTTTAATAAGTTTGATTTTTTGATCGGTTTAATTGTTTGACTTTTTGATCGGTTTAAATAGGTTTGACTTTTTGATCGGTTTATTAAGTTTGACTTTGTGATCGGTTTAAAATCTTACTCTTTGAGCGATTTATCTTTGTGCGGTTTATGTCCATGTGTTGCCCGGATTTCTAATCCGAATAACTTGATAAATTTGTCTATCTTTTTGACCGGACTTGTAAACCGGATAAACTTGTGCGGATTACTAATCCGAACAAGTGCTTGTGCTTAATTGTCTAAGTGTTGAATGTGTGCTTATTCTAGTTTACACATTATCAGACATATTTTTGTAAACTGATCTTTTAATTCAAACTTTGAACTGCAGTTGATCCTATTTTCATACAAACTGATAAGATGAGTTCAAAAGAAGCAATGGCAGATTTTCTAAAGAAGGAGAATCAAGAGATGAAAGTTAAGATTACTGAGCTGGAACAGAGCATTGTGAACCATAAAGATTTAATAAGGGATTATATTAAATACATTAAAAATTTGAAACTGGAGCATAAAGAAGAATTAGAAAGAGTTGAGAGAAAAAATACAGAGACTTGGGACTTTACTAAAAAAATTCATAAACAAGAAAATGATTTGAGTGAGTTAAAGAAATTACTGGACTTAGAAAAGGAGAAAATTCTGACAGCAGAAAAGAACTTAAATGTGGAAAGAGCAGAGTTTGAGAAGGAGAAGAAGAGATTTATTGGAGTTGAAAGAAAGTTTGGAACTGAACGAGAATCTTATGAAAATAAGATTAACTCTCTTGAGCTGAACGCAAAGATGCTTCTAAAGCAAATCTMSGATTTTGAGCAGCTTATCATTTTGGAACGAGCGAAGAATGCTAAAGAAAAGAAGGACATCTCCGAAGACTGTCAGAGCCAACTACAGAAATTGTCTGAAAGCATTGATCTAAAGCAAAAGGCTTTAGACGATGAGAAAAAGCAATTTGATATTGACAAAAGAAATACTTCAAAGAAGTATACAGCAATTGCCAAAGAGCTTACTGAGAAAAGAAAGTGGCTTGACATTGCTTCGGAAAATGACAAAAGCAGCTYAGATGAAGAGAAACAAGAGTTGATTAATCAGAAGAAAAAGTTTGAAATGCTACAGAAGGAGTTAGAAGGTAAACTCCTGGATACTTCATAGAAATTGTCTGATCTAAAGACAGACCTTGAACTGAATTGAACATGAGAATTGAACTGAAAAAGAAATATGATTTAGTTACTGTAGAAAGAGACCAGCTTTTACAAAAAGTGAAAGACTTTTTGTGTGCTAAAAGCCCAACTGGTTCTCAATCTCAGTGTAAAACCAGCTTTTATAATTGTTTCTATTCGAACAGTTATTCAAGTAGTCCTAAAATCTAATGTTTCTAAGAACTATTCTCGTTCTAATCAGWACTATCAAGGGTATGTCATTGGATCATCCAATTATCCTTCAAAGATTAAAAGCATTTGGGTTAATAAGTCTGAATCTGTTTTATCTCATACACCTGTTGKTACTAACAATCTTCCTTGCATTGTGAAGTCCACTAATGATTTGATTAATCTTAGCAAGAGAAGGATTATGTGCTCAACATGCAGAACCAATAATTTTGTCAATAACAAAAGGTTCAACAAGTGGCATGGAGATAACAGTTATCAGAACAACTGGAAAGGTAAGAACAGGTATGATTATAATAACTGGCATGAATCATATCTTGTATATAATCATCCTGTTAATAGTGTTGAAAAGAAAATACCTTATCGAAATAAATGGTTTGGAAACTACAACATACCCCAACCCGATACTAACAAAATAGGACCCAAGTTCATTTGGGTACCAAAATCTACTTGATCTGATTTTGCAGGTGTGTCCATTTTGTGCTGATCAGAATATCATTTCAATGATACACCGATGCAGGGGGAGTT
>NC_037535.1:9139602-9177893 GCF_001531365.2 Cynara cardunculus var. scolymus
ATTCATCTTATGTATGATGGAATGATTCTCATTTCATCATAAGGGGTAGTATATGTAATAATGAATGAAATATTCATTTCCGAACATTGTTAAAGGGAATCTGATGCAAAGATCAAGGGGGAGTAACTTTGATATTGGCAAAAGACTCAAAAGAAGAAGTGCGACTGAAGATGATTACAAAAAGATTATTTGTGTGCTACAACGACTGAGAGATGTTGAATGTGAAGATCATTTTTACAATAGTTTACTGAAGACTTGTTATCTGAAGATCCTTTGAAGATCACATCTTGTACAGTGTTTTTGAAGATCGTTTTTGAATCTGTTCTACATTGTCAAAAGAGAAGATCACCGTGATTCTACATTCGAGGAGGAGAATGCTAGAAGATCTTTCTCAACAGTTGATTACTTGAAGATTTCATGTTGAAGAATTCTTTTGAAGATGACATAATGTGCTTAATGTTTCAAAGTTCAAACAGGACTCAAAGTATAGAATTTTCTTTCAAGTCTGAATACAAAGGGGGAGAATGTTAGGACTGAAAATCAGTATTAATTGTATTCATCTTGAAAGTTAAATATAGTCTATAATTGTAAAAGTCATCGTGTTTGACTTTTATTAGACAGGTTTGACTTTGACTTGTCTTTAGATGTTTGACCATATAAATATGRTTTGTCTTTGTRATTTGTAAGAGAAGAGAGCTTTATTGTAAATTTGATACGTAATAAGAGAGTTTGACTGAGCTTTGAAGTTTGACTTTTTCTCTCAATGTTCTTATGAATGTTCTTGAAGATATATGAGATTCTGCCATGATTGTGAAGATAACATGAAGATTGATCAGTGAAATAGGGACAAACAAAAACTCAACAAATCAATGCAGATCCTCATGACAACGTGGAGGACATACTCAAGGTTAATCCCTTGGACAATACTGAGCGACCACCAGGTATTCCAAACTTCCCTACCCTTTCTTTCATGGTTACTAACCCTAATCATTCTTTAGCTCAAAATATCACACTTCTTACTCCTTTTAGAGGTCCTTCCATGGAGAATCCCTTAACTGGTGAGTATGAAATGGTCGAGGATGTTAAAATGATGCTCTAGCTTTGGAGAAATGCTAACCAAAGTCAAGTCTATGACAACCAACGCTAAGACCGTGCAGAAGACCCTCTCCAAAGTCAAGATCGACACTAAAGGGTGTCTCACTCCCCTGAAAGCTGGAGTGTCATAAATCAGAGCCGGTCTTGCGGAGAACATGTCAGCAATTAAGACCCTTTCGAATTCCTCCAATAAACACTCTGAAGAGGTTAGCACTCAACTTAACCAACATAGCGATCTGCTTAAGCATATTCTTCATGCCATTCAATATCCATCAGCATCAGAACCATCCTTCAGAGTCTCTGATAGGATGCCTCTAGATATGGTCACAGACCTGAGCTTGCGACAAGCTGAATCCTTTGCCAACATGGAAAAAAGTGTTAAGGAATTATCAGCTGAGGCACCTCTCCCTCAGGTCAATGATAATGACAAAGAAGGGACAAGATTGTAAATAGTAAAGAGCTTGTCTTTGAAGCTATTGCAATATAAGCAACAAGACTCATATCTAAGGCGAACAGTTTAATCAAAAATCTCAATTTGAATTAGAAGATGTTGATAAAAATAATGTTGATAAAAAAAGAAGGCTCAAGATAAAGGCTCATCACAGCCTGAACAAGAAAGATCATCTTAGTAGGAAAAATCCAATGTTGATCAAGGCAAAGGAAAAGAAAAGTCTCAAGACCACTCTACATCTATGAGGGAGACACAACTATTCACAAATCTCATAGTTTATATCCCTAAACCTCTTCCATTATCTTCTATCTCTAAACGTCATCTTTCTATTGAACCTATCTCTATGATAAATCCCCATTATTCACCTTTTCTTGCCTTATCACCTCCTTTTAGCACAATCTCATCCTCATCTTCATCTTGTAACTCTCCTCCCATAACATATGTTGGTCCCAACCAGATCTACAAGAGTTTATTGGTAACAGTTTGTAGAAGGGGGATGAATACAAACACAACATCTTTCACTTTTAAAAATCTTTTATTGATAAAGAAGATGAATACAGAATTTTACAGATTGTTTGCGGAAAAGATAAGATATAGAATTTATCTAAACAATAAAAGAAACACACAAGTTAAAGAAAACAAGAAAGAAAAGACTTGCTAAAAGAAAATGTCAAGAAGTCTTGTGTTCTTCACTAGTTAGAGTAGTTGAGGGAGATGGGGGAGTATCTTCTTTTGTAATAAGATCTTCAAGGCAAGGAAGCTTGGCTTAGACAAAGATTGCTGAGAAGGAGGAGCTTCTTAATTACTTATACCCATTGCATTAATTGCAAGTCAGAAGGTACAAAGCACATGTCAAGCTTCTAGAGGTGAGATTGTCCTTTGTTATAGATATACATGCTTTTGGCTGTATAAAAACAATAGTCTTTCACAAAGTAGGTAAGCACACTTGAAGACAGTAGAGAGACTCCGTATAGTACTTTACTTTGACAAGTATGGGTTTTTCTTTTGAATGTAGAAGGACAAGACAAACTAATCTTGTTCAACAAGATTCATTTGATCGCTGATCTGGAATAACGTTGAGGTTTCTTCGGTGTTCATTGAATCTTGAGTAGATTTCATACTTGTGTAGACATGCTTGTTATCACTGAAAACCGCATCAAATCACGAACTTGCTTGTCTTTGTCTTCAGCTTTATCTTCGATATCACTGAAGGTTCTATGGTCTGAGTTTTGTCTTCCTGAAGAATACTTACCTTTGAAAGAATTACAATACATATTCAGCAATCACTGAACAGACTCGATGATGATCGTTGAAGCTAAATACATAGATAATACACTTCAAAAGATAAAAAAGATCATCATCAAATCACTGAGAGAGAGGATCAACAACATTTGAGATACCTTCAACAGTTGAAGACCTTCTGTGGAACATACCTAAACACTCTTATGTTGAAGAAGAATAAGAAGACTCAGATTTCATTCCATGAAGATCTTCAAGTTCAAACCCTCAAATTCCTCATTTTGAAGTTGAAGAATCCAAATGGACAGATAGTAGCTAAGTTGAATCATACCAGAGTAAAAAGTCCTATTCCTACCTTTGGTCATGATTTTGGCTTTCTATCTGACGTTGAAAGAGACCAAACACTGAAAGCTCAACAGAATAAGGAAAAAACAATGGCAGTTGTTGAATGAGGGTCTTGAGCTTGTAAAGGGTTTGGCCATCGATATGTACACCAAAGGCAACCTCAATAGGGCAAACCCTTTAGAAATATGAACAAGACAGAAAAAAGGAGTTATCTCTGAAGGACAAGGAACTCAGATGGTTTAGATTGAAAATGAAGCATCGTCTCAGTTATGCGACAATCACTAATGTCACCATCACAGGTAGAAAAAAGAATGGGATGTACTTGTCAGTATGAAGATTTTCAGAGAGGATCGAATCATTCTCACTAAATATCCTCCATACTTGTATAAGTATGGATATAAGGAGTGGTTGGAAATTCGTCAGTGCATTCAGAATTCTGAATCCACGTATAAAGATATTGTTGAGAAGGAGCTGAATATTCTCTTTGACAAAATGTCAAAATCTACCATTGTGCATCCCAACACCTCAGAAGAATTCATCGAAGCCACAACACTAAAGAAGGCCCTTCTCATAATCATGAGCATCAAACCAAGTTCCCACTTGATGATATTCTTAATATCAGAGGACCTAATCTTTTAAAGCTGAACCTCTCTCTCCCCACCAAGGTCCTTAATTTCCATGTAAGGTTCTCTTCATACCTAAATTGGGAATGTTCTATATAGATACAAATGGCGAGTTGTACTTTCAGAGAGTCACTTAACTTCTTCTTGCAACACTCGAGCATCTAATCTTCCTTCTTCATTACTGTGAACTTGACATGCTTGGGAAAACAATTAGCCAAAAGATTAGAAAGAAGATTCTGAAACAAAAGAATCAAGCAGGAGTCCATGACTATACAACCTTCGATGATCTTAACTGATAGGAACATTAACAGATAGATATATTCCCCTTTCTTTCTAGTACTCAGTTAATGTATCTCTTTTCAGCTATTCTTTTCAATATCACTACTTGTGGTCTTTTCTACAATTAATGAAATTTCATTGAAATAATTTTTTACTCCATCTTAGTGCTGAAAAGATCCCTTAAAACAATAAATGGGACAAGTATATTATGAGTCATATTTTCCTTATGTGTTATCTTTGTAATTTCCTTTATGTTGCTTTGTCATCATCAAATAGAAGAAGATTGTTGATCCAAACTCTCTCAGTGATTTGATGAAGACCCTTTTACTTAGTGAAATTACTTGAGTTTTGTTTTCAATATTTCAATTTCAACAATAACATACAATTGAGTCTGTTCACTTATCGTTGAGCATATAATGTAATAACTTAGAACTTAAGCCCTTTAAAGACAAACTCACACCAAAAGAAAATTCAGCAATATCAAAGAAGTAGCTGAAGATAAAGATGGTTTACTCATGATCTAAAGCGACATTTAGTGATACCATGACTGTCTACATCAAAGTGTGAAATCTGACGAAAACTCAGTGATAGCTGAAGGAGTCCTCAGCGACCCATCTCTATAGATGGATCAAGCCTTGCGATTCAAAATTGTTTTTGTCTTACTCTCTTGCACAAAGTACATACCTCATGCATTGACCAGACAAAGATACGGTATGATTTGTTTTTTTTGTCTATAAACGTGCTCACCAATTATCTGAAGCAACTATTCATGAGCGGCCAAAAGTCTGCCAAATGTGAAGAACAAGTACAAGTATTCCACTCATCTCTTGACATGTGGATTTTCCCTTCTGAGGTGCATTTAGTGCAATAGATATATAGCTGAGAATAATCTTCTTCTAAAACGAGCTTTCTCTATCTTCTAACTTTCTTCTTTCTTGTTCTCACTTTTCTTGTGCAAGAAATATATTTGTGATTCTCAAGATTGTTTAATTAGGATTTTTTTTCTTATCTAGTTCTGCAACAATCTGTAAATTCTATATTGGTTTTTCTTAATCAACAATAGAATTTTAAAAAGTAAAAAGTATTATGTGTTTGTATTCATCCATCTTTTACAAATTGTTCATACTTGTAGAACCCATTTGGGATCAAAAGAAACTTTGACACCCCTTTCTGAAACTCCTTCGTGCCTACACTACTAAGATTCGCTTGGTTTTCCATTCCCTACGATCCCCATAAATCACAATTGTCCATTTCTTCGCCAACCCTATCAGAATCATCTTCTTATTATAGATAATAATCCGCATAATCCTATGTAACCAATCTATTCTCACAATCACATCAAACTCCCCTAATGTGATAATCGGGTTATCGGTATAAAGTTCGGGGTTGTTTTTGAAAAAGGATGGAACTTAAGTGGTTTATTTTGTGAATATGCTTAAATGCTTTTAATAGGTTCATAGCCCAAAGCCTTCCATTTCCGTCATATGACCCGGCCTCCCCTGGCTCTTCCACCGTCCGGGCACCCCCATTTTCTTAATGTCGAGACTTTATCTTTCATTGAGCAAAAATGATTAAAACATTTATGGCTCCTACATAAATAAGGACCCTTGGACTCGAAAAGTAATAACGAAAATTCACCGCCTCATGATTTTATATGCATATTATTATTAGATAATTTCTTTATCTCATTGGGATTGTGGGTCAAAGAAAAATAATTCGCTAGCATACCGCATCCACGCCCCCGTTTGATTACTGCTCTCTACTTCGATGGATCTAGCACTTTGGGTTGTGTATTATTTTGGGGAGCCGAGGAAAAACAGAACCGAGAAGGGAAGAAGTAGATATCAATTCTGGGATTCTTGATATATCTACTTGTTGTTTCAATCTCCACCTATGTGTGATTCTATAAGATGAGCTTTATTTACAAACTTTTCTTTTATAGTGTTGAAATTAGAACCGTATGGTTCTTTACGTGGGAGTTTTGAAACTGAGATATGTTATTATTAGCAGAATTTTGTATTTTGATATAATCAAGAGAGGTGTATTTTGGTTATAAGGGTGGCATAAGCAGGAGAGATGTATTTTGGATATAAGGATGGCATGATCTGGAGAGGTGTATCATGGTTATGAGGGTGGCAAAATCAACTATATGTGAAAACTGTTTTTTTTATCAAGTTGATGAATTGTTATCGCATCTTATTCATGTGATAACTTTGAGTTGTCACATCTGTGTGATGCAATAACTTGGGTTGTCACATTATATTGATGCGATGACTAGTTTTTATCGCACTCATATGATGCGAGAAGTGTGTTTGTCGCATTCTTGTGATGCGACAATTTGACTTATCGTACCAGTGTGATGTGACAAGTTGGGTTTACCGCATCAAGTGTGATGCGATGAGATGAGGTTCTCGCACCAATATGTTGCAAGGAATGGGGTTGTCTCACCCATGTAATGCGAGGAATTTATGATTTTATCCTTTATGATGCGATGAATTATTGTTTAATGCGATAAATGGGTCATTTGATTAATGATGCGATAATTTGGTCAAGAATCACAGAATTGATATCTGGGGTGTTACACCCAATAGCATAAGAATGGAAAGTAAATTTTATTTTGAAAAATGGACATATTTTTTAATAAACCAAAGTAGTAAATTTATACAATTATTTTGAAACAAAAGTTAATATTATATTTACATGATGATGAGAGGTATGTGTGCGTGTGAGAATAGAAGACCAAAACGCATTTCCCAATTTATTCTTTTCATTATTTGATGCTTTTTCCCAATTTCCCTCAATTTCATGCCTTTTCACTACACAAATAGTCGCCCTTTTTTGTTTTTTTAATTTAATTGTTTAAAATAAATCTAGTGCGTTTTTTTTTTTTGACTTTTTCCTTATATTGTATTCTTTTCTTTTTCGCTATATTTATTTAGTTGTTCATCCAGTTTTTTTTTTAAGTTATGCCATATTTAATATGTTACATTAAATATTAAATTTATGTTTGATAGGGTAAGGCTTTTTGTTTAAATAAAATAAACTATTTTATATTATCCTAAAAATCAACCTTTTAAAAAAGTTTATATATATGATTGAGAATGAAACTTATAGTGAGAATAGTTAGAACGAATCTCCAATTCTGAATGTATATTACTATGACATGTATTGAGAGGTATCAGATCAATTTTCGTATCAAGCACGATCCATGAGTGGATTTAAGATTAAAAGTGATGAAAGGTTCAGATCTCATCTTACCTTCTCACCTTAACTTTTCTTTTCACGCAATCCTTCGTTTATATATATATATATATATATAGAGAGAGAGAGAGAGAGAGAGATAGGGGGTCGCGTGAGAATAGGGGTTAAGATGAGAAGGGGTAAGAAGATATTTGGACCCAGGGACGGATCCAATTTTTTTTTTTCAAACGATGACACCATTTGACTATAAGAAAAAAACTATACAGAAGGGGCCACAGAAGAAGCAAAAATGGTCATCCTGAGGTTCATTCGGATCAAGGTGAATCCATTTAGGAGAATCTTAATGAAGAACCAATTCAACATCATGAGTATGTTACTCGGGATATGTTAGCGAAAGAATGAGTAAATTAAGAAACATTTTGACGTCCATTTTATGAGTACCCGCCAGGGTGGAAACCGAAAGAGTAGATATTAATCCACAAGTCCAAACTGCAAACACTAGAGGGCGTGACATCAAGATGTTTTTAACATGTAAACCCCTTATATTCATCGGAGAAAGAGATCATGTGAAAGCAATGTATTGGTTAAGGAAAATAGAATCAGTATTCAATCCAAGTAAGTGTTCTTACAAAGACAGGGTCAGATAATTTTGTCGTATCAATGCTTATGTCTAATCCTTTATATTGGTGGGATGTTGAATCTCTGGCAAGACCCAATATATTTGCAAACCATGTCCTGGATGGAGTTTATTAATTGATTCAGGGAAAATTTTTGCCCGAAAGCTGCAATAAGATAACTAGAAGAAGAATTTTTGAAGTTAGAACAAGGAAACCAAACAGTAAGGGAGTATACAGAGAAATTCATTGAATACTCCCATTTTGTTGAACACTATATTTCATCTGAATCTCGTAAAGTCGAGAGGTGTATCGGGGGATTAAAGCCTTCGATACGAGAATTTGTGGTTGCAATGAATACCTCAACGTTCTTACTGGCAGTAGACGCGGATGAAACAACAGAAAGAAATAAGAACCGGCTGGGAAAAGAGAAAGTAGTTAAGAAGCGAAAATAGAAAAGGTCTTCGGCTGAGTATAGAAGACCAAAACTTATAAAACCAAGATATCATCCGGTTCAACGATTTAATAAAAGACCATGCCAGAGATGTCACCATGTCCACCAAGGTGACTGTAATTTTGAACAAATAAAGTGTTACAGATGTGGGGAACAAGGGCACTTGTCCAGAAATTGTCGGATGCCCCAACGTTGTTTTTATTGTAATTCTCCCGATCATATCAAACCGGATTGTCCCCAGTTAAGGACTCCAAGATTGACTCTAGGTGGAAATACTTCAAGTGTGCATGGAGGAGTCAACAACAGGAGAGGTGAATTTGATAGGAATCTGATAGGGTGAGGGCACGGTCTTTTCAGATGTCAAAGGGAGAGACAAAAAAATTCTTGATGTGGTAACAGGTAACTTTTTTATAAACTTAGTATATGTAAAGATGCTATTTGATTCTAGTACCAATTGTTCATTTGTATCGCCTTTATTTGTTGGGTGTTTATACATGAATTATGTGCCCCTTGACTATGCTTTAGTAGTTGATACTACTAATAATAGTCAAATATCTGTTACCCATGTTTTTAATGACTGCCAAATAGAGATTGAAGGATACACGATACTGATTCGTTTGTTCCCGATGTCGATAAGGGAATTCCATGTTGTGGTGGATATGGATTGGTTAATAGAGAATCGAGCCAACAATGTGTGTGAAAAAAAGATGATAAGTATTGATTTATCGTGGATAGTGCCGAATTTGATTTATGGTGATTGGCAAGATCATCACACCAGCCTGATATCTGTTATGAAAGCCCAAAGGTGTGTTCAGAAGGGATGTCAAAGTTTTCTGGCCTATGTGATCAAAGAAAGAAAAAGGTAAACAAGAGTCCATTCCAATCTTCTATGAATACCGTGAGGTATTTCCTGAATATTTGATTAGTTTACCACCTGATCGATCCATGGAATTCAAAATTGATCTAACACCTGGGGCAGCACCAGTGGCCAGAGCTCCATACCGTTTGGCACTATCTGAATTAAAAGAGTTCATAACCCAACTTAAAGAATTTCTTGATAAAGGATTCATCAGACCGAGTACATTTCCTTGGGGTGCTCTCGTGTTATTTGTTAAAAAGAAAGACGTGACAATGAAAATGTGTATTGATTATCGAGAACTGAATAAGCTGATAATAAAGAATAAATATCCTTTGCCAAGAATCGAAACTTTTTTGATCAACTAGTTGGGGCAAGTTATTTCTCCAAAATCGATTTGCAGTCAGGGTATCATCAGTTGAAAGTCAGACACGAAGATATTGTGAAAACTGTGTTCTGAACTAGATACGGACATCGTGACCTTTTGGTCATGTCGTTTGGTCTAACAAATGCTCCAGCGGTGTTCATTGATTATAGGGTATGTAATGAATATCTTGAGAAGTTTGTTATTGTATTTATCGATGATATTCTTATATACTCAAGATCAAAAGCTAAACATGTCAAACATCTTCGTCTAATTCTCAAACTTTTGAAAAGTGATAAATTGTACGCAAAGTTGTCCAAGTGTGAATTCTGATTGAGGGAAGTCCAATTTATGGGTTATATTGTTTCTAAAGCAGGGGTAAAAGTGGATCCTGCAAATATTGAGGTCATTAAGAGATGGGAAGTATCGAGAACACCCATCGAGATCTGTAGTTTCTTGGGATTGGTAGGGTACTATTGGAAATTTATTTAAGACTTGTCACGAGTTGTTGCACCATTGACCAAGATAACGAGAAAAAGTGTTTAAGTATGAATGGGGAAAGGACCAAATTAAAGTCTTCCAACTGTTGAAAGATCGATTATGCAGTGCTCCGATATTATCATTACCAGATGGGTTAGAAGACTTTGTGGTATACAGTGATGCTTCAAAACTGGGTCTGGGATGTGAATTGATACAGAGAAAGAAAGTTATTGCATACACTTCCAGAAAGTTAAAAGATTATGAGAAACAGTACCCGACGCATGACATGGAGCTTGCAACCATCGTTTTTGTTTTAAAAGTTTGGAGACATTTTTTTTTGGGGACCAAATGTCAGATTTATATTGATCATAAAAGTCCTCAACATTTATTTAACCAGAACAAATTAAACATACGGCAAATACGATAGATCGAATTGGTAAACGATGATGATTGGAATTCCTTCATCACCCTTGGAAGGCAAACATAGTGGCTGACGCGCTTAGCCAGAAAGAAAAGAGTGGAACGATTAAAGCCATTACGTTAGGAGCAAACTTAATCCCTAACATTCTTAATGAGATTTTGAGATGTCAAGGTGAAGCATTTAAAAAGGAAAATTTCAAAGCTGAAAGAGTTGGATGAATATTATCAACCCTGATAAAGAACGATAAAGGGATTCTTTGTTCCCAAGATCGAATATGGGTGCCACGTTTTGGGAATGACCGCGAGCTAATTCTAGGTGAAAGTCAAATATCTCGATATTCATTTCATCCAGGTACCAATAAGACGTACAAAGATATAACACTATTCTATTGGTGGCCAGGATTGAAGAAATATATTGTGAATTGTGTGGAGCGATGTTTGATGTGTCTACAAGTGAAGATTGAATATCAACAACCATATGGGAATTTACAGTCATTGGAAATTCCTGTCTGGAAATGGGATCATATCACGATGGAGTTTATCATAAAGTTGCCGCAAACTCCAAGGGAATATGATGCCATATGGCTTATTATAGATTGTCTAACAAAATTTGTGCACTTTCTACCAATTAAGAAGAATTATCCTTTAGAAAGGCTTACAAAGATTTATATTGAATAAACAGTGACTCGTCATGGTGTTTCCTTATCAATCATTTCAGATAGGAACAACCAGTTTACCTCAAAGGTTTAGGAAAGCTTTCAAAGAGATATGAGATCTTAGATCAGATTAAGTAGGGCGTATCACCCTTAGACAGATGGGCATAGTGAAAAAACAATTCAGACCCTTAAAGATATGTTGAGAGCTTATATTATTGACTTTGGGGGATCTTTCAAAAATCACCTGCCTTTGCTTGAATTTGCTTACAACAACAGTTACCATTCTAGCACTCAAGTGAAACCATATGAGGTTTTGTATGGCAGAAAGTGCAGAACACCGTTGTGTTGGATTGAAGTGTGGGAGAAGTAGTTGGCTGGTTCGAAAATTGTTCAAATAATTACTGAAAAGATAGATCAAATCCGAGAATTAATTAAAACAACTCAGAACCAACAGAAAAGTTACGCCAAAAAATGATTGAATTTATGGTAAGAGATTTTGTAATGTTGAAGGTTTCTCCGTGGAAAGGTATTATAAGATTTGGGAAAAGATATCAGCTCAGTCCAAGGTATATTGGGTCATTCAGAATCTGTAAACAAGTTGGTTTAGTAGCATATCAGTTAGAGTTACCTAAAGGAACTCAATGCTATTCACAGAACTTTTCATGTCTCAAAACTTGGCAGTATCGCTACCTGAGGTACAAGTAGATAGTAAGTTGAATTTTGTGGAAACCCCTGAGGACGTCACTGATCGGAAAACAAAAGTTTTGAGGAGTAAAGAAATCAGTCTGATGAAAGTACAGTGGTGTTTTTATAAAGGTCAAGAAGCTACATGGGAATTGGAGTCAGAGATGAGAGCTAAATATCCTCAGTTGTTTGATTGAATGAACTCCAGGACGGAATTCTTTTGAAAGCAGGATAATGTGATAACCGGGTTTATCGGTTATAAAGTACGGGGTTGTTTTAAATAATGATGGTAACTTGAGTGGTTTATTTGGTGAATATGCTTAAATAATATTAAAACATTCCACCGCCTCATGATTTTATATTCATATTATGAGATAACTACTTTATATAATAGGGCTGATAATTAAGAAATAAAGGAAAGAGGTTATTGATTTATGTGTGTTTTTGAGCCAAGAAAACTGAAGCAATCGAAGAAGAAAAGAAATAAATTGATTTTTGTGATTAAATTCCTTGAATTTGTTGTTGTTCATCTTTATATCTTCATCTCTCTGAATTCTTAAGGTGAGTTTATTTTCCAACTTTCATCTTACAGTGTTAAATTGGAACTGAAGGTTTCTTTATGTGGAAAAGTTATAAAAACTGTTTTTATGTTATGTTTAGCATAATTTGGTATTTTGATATGTTTATATCAAATGATTGGAACAAGGACGGCATAATCAATGAGAGGTGCAGTTTGGGAGAAGGGAGACATAATCAGGAGACATATATTTTGGTATAAGTGTGGCATATCAAGGAGAGGTGTATACCAGAATAAGGGTGGCATAATCAACAGAATGTAAAAATTGGGTTTTTGATCAAGTTGTTAATTGTTGTCGCATCCTTATGATGCGAGGAATTTGAGTTATTGAATTTGTGTGATGTGATAACTTGAGTTATCGCATTCTATTGATGCGATGAATGGTTTTTATCGCAACATTGTGATGCGAGGAGTACGTTTGTCGCATCCTTGTGATGTGACAAGATTAATTTATCGCATCCTATTGATGCGACAAGTTGAGTTTGTCTCACCAATGAGATGGGATGAGATCCTCGTACCAGTTTTGCAAGGAAATGGGGTTGTCTCACCCATGTGATGTGAGAAATTTATGATTTTACCCATATGATGCGTTGCGTTTTATCACAATGCGATAAATGAGTTGTTTGGCTATTTAATGAGAAAATTGGATAATGTCTCATCCTGTGGATACAATAAAAGATGTTTGTTATAATAAATGATTGTTTATTTGTTATTAATACAAATATGAGTTTATAAAAGTGTTTTGGTGATTATTCACCTTGTAATAACATACAAAAGTGATTTCTCACTAGACCTCAAGGTCTAACCCTTATTTGTATTTCAAAATGTGCATTATATGTCAGGCACAACTGGATGATAAGGGGAAGGGAAATTTGTGAAGAATTTATAAATGCTTGCATGGGTTATTGGATTAATGTGTTATCTTTTGTATTTGAATACTTGTTATGTATACAAGTTTTGTATGGAGATTATATACAAAAATTTGGTAGTTATTTTGTAATATAGCTTTTGTAGATATTGGAACCAAATGTGTAAATTATATTTCTTGATATATGAAAATATATGTTTATATACAAATTTGATTCTGGAGTGTTACAGGTTGAAAAATAACATTGTAAAAAAACTTTATATAAGTTACGCATGTTATGCAACATATGTAAAATTTTACTGTAAATCGAAAATTGAAAATTAATCCAATTTCTCATCGACAAGAAAATCTGCAATTTATGGCTTTTTTATGTCATATTAATAAGGCTCAACACTTCTTTGGTATTTGAACATTTCTTTTGATTAATTCTACAAAGTCTAAAGGTGAAATTTAATAAGTTGTAAACTTGAATTTTAAGAGATTATGCATGTATAAAAATGTTAACACATGTTTACATGAAAATATTAACATAAGTTCAAACAAATTTACATTAACATATCTTAACATGAAATGTTAACATATATTAACGTACATTAACATATTAACTTATGTGAACCTCCTTTAATAAAGTATAGTACTTCTTGCACTTCATATAAAAATTTGTTTTCTATCACACACTGATAGCCCCCAACATACATACACACAAACACACACACACAGACACATACTCATATATATATATATATATATATATATACACATATATATTAATTCATCTCTCTTGATTTTTCTTTAGGTGAATTCTATTCATACCCCCTCCTATAGGGGGTATGTGAGTGAAGTAGGGAGTGAGAAATAGCATGGTATGTGAGTGAGAAGGGGTTTGAATCACAACTCCTTTATTTTGTATTTGAATATGTTTATCAGTTTGTTATGAATTAATTTTCAAATGCTCAATCATATTAATAAGATGGTAAATATTGTATAATATAGTAAAATTATTGTTTAAAAATACTGATGTGATTGAAATTTTGAAAACCATGTTAAACATTTTGAATATATGTATATGGAAGAGTTCCAATGAGAAACCCCCACACTTTAATGTGAGAAAAGATTGTTGGTCCCAAGAGTGATAACAAGGTTGTTAACAATTTGTAAAGGGGGTTAAATATAACACAACTATTTCACTTTTAAAATTCTTTTATCGATTTAGAAGAAGAAACAATACACTTGAATATATAGACTGCTTCAAATTAAGAAAAGGAATAAACCTTATCTACAAGATTTTACTTTGAGAGAAGAGAGCATTAAGAATCTCTGTGAAAGAAAGTAGAGAGAGCACAAAAGTTCTTACACATAATACACTTAAGGAGAAGATGAGATCATAGAAGAAGAAGATAGCAACCGTGGTGAAAAGAGAGTATTCTCCGCTATTTATACCATGTTCATTAAATTCACGTAGCAGGTATAATCCATGTGTCAAGAGGGGAGTGTCTCGCTAGTACTTCTAATCTAAAAGCAACGCAGACCTTGGCCGCTAATGAACATTGCTTCAGGGAAGTTGGTGAACATGACAGGGAACAGTAAAACATACCCTACTATACCTTCTACATAAAACCATGGGTTTATGACTTGTGCAAGAGGAATAGATACAAAATCTTGATAAGAAAGATTATTTCTCAACCAAGGAGAAAGCATTGAAGACTTTTTCAGTTGTTGTAATGCCTAAGTTTTTTGTTGTTAATTGTTTAAAGGTGTAGATTTGTTTTAGATGGTTATTAGTGTCCATCCATTATTGAATGTTTGTGGAATTTAAGTCAATGGTGCTTGTTGAGTTGGGACAAAGAATAGATGTGCCAAAAGCCATCTGAGGCATTAAGGGACCTCTCATGCAAGTTTGGTCGAACGAGAAGTCACAAAACAGCTTAAAAACATGACGTAAAGTTCCAAGCTAGTTGCTAAGTGAGTTAAATTGCTTGGGGCTCTGGAAATCTAATTTTTGGAGTTCATGAAACTTTTCATGTGGTTTAAGTCGCTTCACAAGTTGCTAGAAGCATCTAAGGTTTAAAAATACGATTTTTTGGGGTTTTCTTCATTTGGTCATAACTTTCTCATTTCTAACCCGATTGGGGAGATTTTGAAGACTATGGTCTTGTATTTTGAAGCTCTTCAATGTGAGAATAAAGAGTATTAAATTTTCCTTGAATATTTAGGGTTCCTAGAAGCTGAAAGGTAAGCTTATAATCAACCATTTCTTAACCCGATGTTTGGTTCTTTTCACCTCAACCCTCATTACATATCTTGGGTTTGTTTGTATATGTTTTTGGAGTAATTGGGGTGTTTTGAGAATCTTCACACCATATATATATAAGTCTATATTATGTATCTCAAGTCTCCATTTTTAGAAGCTAGAGATAGGTTTGAACCTAGTTTTAAGTTAGCCTAGCAACGTGAGTTAAGTTGCTTTGAACTTTGTACATGCCAAACATTTATATTTTTGAGTCTTAAATATGATTTCTTAATATTTATCAAATATGTTGATTATTTGATGATATTTGCATCTTTAGTATATTTGGGTTATAAATTTGGTGAAATGCCCAAATTTGGGATTTTTGAAAATTTTGATAATAATTCAAAATAAGTATGTTCTTTTGATGATTTATTTTATAAATGGTAAGTATTTAACAATTTAATGCACTTTTAGTGTATTTGGTTTTATAAATTGTTCTGGAAATGCACATTATTGTTCTATGAGACATTTTGAAAATATAAAATGTATGGTTTCATTTTGGAAAATAATTTGCCTCAACAAAGGATTTTTTTAGTCAATCATACTTTTAAAGCATTTGTTTTCTTAAACATGGACTAAATGTGTTTTGTTGCTTATGATTAACTTTTATTTGAATAGTGAAATAGGTGTGGTGTTATTGGCTTGATTTCGTCCCATTTGGGTTTTGGGGTTATTTTTTTGGTTTAATTTGCCCATTGATTAAGCTTGTGTTTGATTCGCATTTATTGCATTTTTATTTGAGAATTATATGTTTTGAGTGTGTTGGTCGTTCATTTGGAGTCATATAATTTATACTGTAATGAAATGGATCCATATGCATATAGTCAGTCATGTTTGATAAGAGAGGAATCTTGATGTCCTCACTTTGTGACCAATGCTTGTGTAGGCATCATGGTCATCTCGATATCACAGAGGTGAATTGTTATGAGTCAGACTGAAGGACCTTGAGTATTGTGGTTTTGATACTTTAACCCTTGTACATGAAGGTTAAATATTTTGTGTTATCAAGTAGGAAGTTTTGAGGTTCCTATCTTGAATGCTAGTGAGTAGACACTAAGGATCGAATGTGAACCTTGAGTTTGGAACTGTACTAGAGAGCAAATGGGTAGTAAGATCGAGTATCCTTGAGGTAAAGGCTAGTGGGGTATGTGCACTGAAGGTTATGTGACCTGAGGTGATGCCCAATAATGGTGTACACTAAAGGTATTGATGAGTTGAGGTTACACTTGATATAGTGTGCACTAAAGTCAATGGATATAAAGTGTAGTTCGATAACGTTGATATGTGGCCTACTTTTGTGGTTTTGCCACATTTGGCAGATACGAGTCTCCCCCATCACCGAAAGGTGTTATTCATGGATAGGTACTATCCATGTTTTCAGTGTTGGTTTGGGGTATGGAGTGTATCCTTAATTTATGAATTTGGTATCTTGGAACTTATCTATGTTTTAGTGTTTTGGATAATGGAGTTTAATCTATGTTTTCAGTATTTGGATATTAAGCCTCATTCATATTTTGTATGAGTAATTGATTTTGGGTTTCATGTTAATCTGGTGTTTTTGATTAATTAGTTTTTATCATGAAAA
The DNA here is from genome assembly GCF_001531365.2 of Cynara cardunculus var. scolymus. Taxonomy (NCBI): domain Eukaryota; kingdom Viridiplantae; phylum Streptophyta; class Magnoliopsida; order Asterales; family Asteraceae; genus Cynara; species Cynara cardunculus. Next base: position 9,156,684 of record NC_037535.1, read on the forward strand.
TGGTAGGTTATAGAAAGATGTCTCTTTTATATTTTACATTTCACTTTGGAAATTTTGATGTAAATAAAATCTTTTCAGTTTTACCATTTTATATTGGAGATGAAAATTGTTTGAACTCACTAGGTGTTAAGCCTAACCCATTTTATTTGTCAGCATGTGAATCAGGACCTTGTTAGGGAATGGTACTAGCGACACTGAGATGATTGGAGTGATAGTTAGAGTCATGAGAAGGATCTAGCTTTTCAGCGACATCTTCCTCACATGGAGATAGCGACTATTATTGGGTTTTAGTAGCACCAGACATTAACCTAGTCCTTATGTAAGCCTTGGTTCGTCTATTGTTGATGTTAAATCTAGTTTTGTTATTCAAGGTAACTCAAGTATTGATTTATAGAAGGGGAGTTATCCTTTATTTGATGTATTATAGAAAAAATTAATTTAGTCACTCATTCCAAATTTAAGGATGTTACAGTTGTCGCTGATCACTTGAGTAAAGCTTCATATTTCTTCAGATAAGTTGTATGACTGAATGTCGATTCAGATCTTTCAATCTTTATCTTCAACTACTTCTTCAACATCATTGGAGTTTTTTTTATGTGAGTCTTGTATTGAGAAAATTTAAGTTCTAAAACAGTTGGAATACTCAGTGAACCCAATACGGTATATGACGATAAAAACTTTAACCGGAATGATTTATCAAAACCGAAAGCATATCTGAATCAAAGTAGCATGGATCACAAACGAAGCAACTAAACTCAATCCATAACTTTGATAAACCTATTAAGCTTTAAAGAACACCTCAAAAGAACCCAAAACAATCCAAAACAAAATTTGGATAAAGACATCTCAGTGGCTTAGGCAACTAGTGCGCGACCTCGTGCAAGTTACTGGATTCATCATCTTCCGTATTTTCAAACATGTTGGTCTAAAGCTCAAAACTATCACAAATATACTTCAAACTCATATTCAAAATCTCTACAACTCAAATTTCAACAAAACTATCACAAGTAAATGAAACTCTCAATGATTTAACATTCTAACCAAATGATCATTACCATATATGGTAATTCTCAAAAACCTAACATCATTAACCTTTCAAAACCACCAAAAAGATTGAATATAACTTAAAATAGAGGAAATGAAAATTCATGGATGAAATTGGAGATACATCAAAGAAACTCAATTAAACACAAGGAAAACACAAGGAAAACACACAATCGATCCTCAAGAACCAATTTTAATAAGACTATCAACAAATACCCCAATCAAACCAAATACTACCAAAAATGACCTAAATTGCAAGACTAAATCTTTACTAATACAAATTCTAAGGAGGAGAGTGGAAACAAAACATACCTTACAAAGTATAACTTCGAAATTTCTTTCTTCCTTATTCTTTGATCACACCTTCCAGAGAATAAAACACACGCACATAAACCCTAAGGATAATTAAGTTCTAGAAAGTGAATATGAAGGAGGTAGATTTTTATACCTACTAACTTTCAAAGGTAACCTTCTAATAAAATCATATTAACACAATAGATCCTAAACTTACAAACTTCCTACAATAAAGCAACCAAGGGTATTACACAGAAGGTCGTCATCAAATCCTAAGAGGGGATAGGATCAAAATCTCCACCTATTTGATGATGACAAAACAACACAAAGAAATAAACTAAAAATGTAAAGGAAATGGAACTCATAAATACAATATCCCATTTTCTATTTTCAGTGATCTTTTGAGCACTTAGAAGGAATAAAGTACTTCAGATAAATATTTCACTAATTGCTGAAAGGTTAAGAGTACTGAAGAGCAATACAATGACTGAATATATTAACATAAGCTACTTCTATACTAATTAGGTAGATCTTAAAAAGTTACATAATTAGTTATAAATGTAACTTACTCTATGTTTTCATCTTTTCAGCTATATTATGATCTTATTTGTTGGGTGATTAGAAGTATCATGGTAGGTCAGTAGGAAAACTAGATGCTCTACTGGGGTGATAGAGAGCTTTGAAGATCTCTTAAACTACGAATCACCATTCAAATCATAAAAGAAGATACCATAGACTGGCTAGAAGAGGATGTCCCCAGGTATCTGAGTGCGTGTAGGAGGAAGAGAGAAATTCATCGTGGAAAGATTATGGATGGTAGGATTAGAGAGAATTTAATCCAAAGAAAACTTGGTCTCATGATCATTATTGTTAGATGGGCTATCTTTAGTGATTTCACCTTTACGAGTCTCAAGTGGCTCTAGAGGGTTGATGATGATGCACTTCATCCTGTCAAGATATTTCTTCGGCTCTTGCTTGACATACCCCTTATTCTTGGATTTAAATTTCTGAATGGCCTTTAAAAAATTTCAACCATTTAGAGTACCCATTTTTGTAAATGAAGAAGTGGTTGTCAGTGATAACGCAGAAGTCATCCCTGAAGATAGTCATGTTGATCATTAGTTTTATTTTTGATGTTCTTCCAGTGATTATCACATCAGTGATCTTTTTCTAAGAGAGACACTAATTGATTTTCGTCTTACATCACTTGATATCCTCAACAGTCATGTTTTATATTTTCAGTTTAATCCTTTTATGTTTCTTTCATCAGAAGAGCTTGAGCGGTGATATGATCTTTCCTTTTGAAATTACCTTTAGAGCAAATATCTAAGGCAAGTGCATGACTCTTCATCTTCCATCTCACGTTCCTTTCAATGTTTGCTTAAAGTTAGTCTTCTATGAACTAGACTATTATTAGCATCATCTTCTATATATGAGCCTTCAGGAACATACCAAGGGAGGATGTCTTTAGGTATTGAGGGGGAGTTGAAGAGGCTTGAGGATGAGTTTAAAATGGTTCAAAAATAATTTGAAAAGGGATAGAAACTACCATGGGTAACATAATTTTAGAGGATTGATATAGAAGAGATGCTAGAGGTTGTAAGAGAGCGGATGTAAGGTTCGTCGAGATAGACTTAGGGAAGGCATGAAAATGATTTTTCGATTAGAAAGAAGGTTGGCATGTTGCTAGTGGCTAGAAGTAAAAAATGATAGCCATGGAAGCTAAAGAAGATGGTTCAAGAATCGTAGAGGGTTGTTCTTCAGAGGAGATATGTGTTTCAAGGTGAGTAGATATGATAGTTGAGGCTAGGGGAGAGGTTTGTTCAAGGAGAGGGTTGTTTTTAGAATTCCCCTCAAATAAATCATCAAAATCCAGGTCTTCAACTACCTAACCCTTGCCCCTGTTAGAGGGCCCCCAAGTCTGTTGCTCCCCCTCAAATGGTTTCCCAATGCTTGTCATTGAGATACTCTCAGCGCCTGATCTCTAAACTTTTTGACAACAAAATCATCATTTTCGTTATCATCATTATCGTTATCAGAACGTCTGATAATTGCTGCATCATCATCACCATCATCTTCTTCTTCATTCTCATCCTCATCATCATCGTCATCACTATCGTCATCACTGGTGACGAGGATATCAACATTAAGGACCAAGGATGGTGATGGTTACACAATAGGATCTGAGGAAGAAACTTCTGCATTCTCTATTGCTACAAGAGATTTTACACTCATTGCGGAAGCTTGCACACTTTCTATCACGACTAGCGGGTCCAGATTCATCTCCCGCTCTTTGTCATCATCACCACGAGGGAAAGGCACCTTCTTGTTCAGTAACTTTATCTGAGCATCGATATCAACCAAAAATTACCTTAGAGAATATAATACTCTTCAAAGAGCTCCATGGTGGTGCGATGAGAAGCTGTAAAGGAAGGAGAATGATGATATTAAGGTTGTTGAAGAAGAGACAAGATAGTCTGCAACTTTTTATCTTGAGAAGTTGGCTGAGGCTGAACATCCACTATAGTTGTTGAATGGTGAAGAAAATGGTCATTGAGAGAGCTTTAGATAGAAACTATGAAGGTGGTGTTGGTTGATAGAATCGCCCTGATTTTTAAACCTCTACCTTAAAAAAAGAACTGAGATATAGAAGGAGTCTGAGTAGAAGAGAGAGCAGCCTGAGCATCATTCATCTAGGACGTAAGAAAACCAATCTCAACAGTGGAATTGTCCAAGGCAAGAACCACCTTCCTAACCTCTTTAGCCCTACTTGGCCTATCCAGTGCATGAGGAATAGAGAAGATGTTTTAGAGGGACCATGATTGAGGGCATGGACGTTGATTCAATAGGACATGAGGGTCCTTCAGCGTTCTCAAAAGGATGAACGCCAAAAATTTCAGTGTTTTCGTTGAAAAGATCGACTTTTGTATACTGAGGGGACTAGAGAAAACACCCTTAGGTCCTGGCTCCTCAACACTATGAAGAGTAAGGCAACTTTTGAGGCGCTCAACTTCCTTTTTCTTAAAGAGAGGTCTAACCTCAACATCAGTAGGGACAACCGCTAACTTATCATCATTTCGTATAGTATGGACCAAAATAGGAGTGATAGTTACAAGATAAGGATCCAAACAATGAGACCACAATACGTTGTGTATTAGCCACTATTGTGATAGTCATGACCCGAAGGATCAATTTCTGAGTTGTTACTTAAAAATTGAAGTTATGATGTTTTAGTATGGTTAGACTTGCTTGAGGTACTTATGTATTTTGTATTGCCCATCCATAAGTAGCCTCAAGGTGAAGAAGTAAGATTAAATATGTCTTTACTTGTAAGTAAAGAATCTTATGAAGGTCTAAGAGTTGTGATGATCACAATCGAAAGTTGCCTACCTAAATAACTATCTCTTACCATTTGTGTATTGACCAATCGTGAGATTTAGTGAAATATGGATCTTAGTTCATTTTTGAATTTAAAGGGTTATTAAAATTATGATAAGTTATCACTAAAATGAACTTTATTTTATGTGGATGTCTGCTAATCAAGATTCTAGTAACACAAACAACTCAAACAACACCCAGTTCACTCTACGCTCGATCTTAGATAAAAAAATGAATGGATAAAACATCCAGTAATGGTTTTGCTTCCCGAGAGTCATTCTCAGGTATGAGGAGAAGTTCTACATTCTCAATAACCCACCTCCAAATAATCCTGGAAGAAATTCCTCTAAAAGTGTTCGGGAAGTTTATGATATGTATGGTCGAGACTCTCTAAGCGTTTTATGTTTGATGTTGGCCTCTATAACTCCTGAACTTTTGAGAGACCATGAGAAAATTGTAGCATAGAATATTATTACCTCCCTGAAGACCATGTTTGGTCAACAGGTAAGGTAGGACATATTTGACACTGTGATATCATTGCATGCTTGTATGATGCAGGAAGGCGCATTGGTCAGTGCTCATGTTCTAAAAATGAAAGAGTAAATTGACCAACTAACTCAATTGGGTTTTCCTCTTGGACAAGAGTTGGGGGTCAGTTTGGTCCTTAATTCTATACCCAAGTTATATGATCAGTTTATGCCCAACCATCATATGTACGAAATGGACAAATTCTTCACTGAATTGCATGGAATGTTGAAATTTGCTGAAAGAGGGATCACCTCCAAGTTAAAGAAATCCAAGCCTGTTTTGATAATCAAGGAAAGAGGATGGATAACCAAAAGAAAGAGTGTGATGATACTGGGAAAGGAAACACAAAGGTTGGAAGCACCAGCAAACCAAAGAAGATTGAGAGAATGATTCCCCGGATGCAGTTTTCTTTGAATTTTCTGAAAAAAGGTATTGGATAAAGAATTTCTCGATTCTGATGGCAAAGGAAAAGAAAGAGAAAGCTCAGGGAGCCGAAACTTTAGGAATTTTTACCATCGATATATTCATATCTGATTATGATTTATGGGTATTGGATACGGGTTTGGAACTCATATTTGTTCCTCCTTGGAGAGATTAAGAAGTGAAAGACAGGGATATCCAAGCCAATTGGAGCTCTTGATAGGTCATGGGGCAAGAGTGGATGCTTTCTCTCAAGGATATTATGATATGATCTTGTTTTGATACTTAAAAATTGTCTTTATGTTCCAGTATCATTAGAAACATAGTTTCAGTTGCTCATTTAAGACAAGATGGATTTATGTTTAAATTTCATGATGATAATTTTGTTTCTGCATGTTTGCACAATATTTCTTATTTTAGTGCGAATCTAATCAATGGCATTTAGGAAGTAGATATTCGTAAGAGTCTTAACTCGAGATCGATGTAAAATGTGAATGTTAAAAGACTTAAGAAAGACTTAAGCAAAACATATTTGTGGCATTGTCATCTTGGCCATATAAACGAGAAACAAATTGCCAAGCTCCAAGTTGATAGGATCTTGGAATCATCTGATGATTCATTTGGTAACCATGAATCTTGCTTATTAGGCAAGATGACCGAAGAACTTTTAAAGGGATTCTTGAGAGAGAAAGTGATTTGTTGGGAGTGATACATACTGATGTATGTGGTCCCTTCAACCTAGCCACAAGAAATGGTTGCTACTACTCCATTACGTTTACTAACAACTTTAGTAGTTATGGATATGTTTACCTAATAACCATAAATTTGAAGTCTTTGAAATTTTCGAAGAGTTCAAGAACGAAGTAGAGAACCAAATTGGCAAAATGATGAAAGCCCTTTCGTCTGATCGAGGTGGTGAATATGTGCGCCAAGAATTCGCAGATCGTCTTAGAGAATGTGGGATAATCCCATAACTCACTGTCTGAGAACACCACAACATAATGGTGGAGGAACAATATCTTGCTAGATATGCTCATATTTTTTATGAGTAATACCATGTTGCCTAAAAGCTTTTAGGGGTACACTTTGGAAGTTGCTACCAAAATATTAAACAATGTACCAACCAAGAAGGTCGACAAGACTCTATATGAGATATGGACTCGAAGGTCCCAAACCTATCTTATATGAAGGTCTAGGGTTGTGACGCTTATGTTAAGCGAGAAGCTTGAGCCCATATATGAAATGTGCATCTTTATAGATATCCCAATGAGACTATTGGGTACTATTTTTACAACCCCATCAAAAACAAGTTGTTTATTGCTCGATAGGTTGAATTCTTGGGAAATGATTTTCTGACTAAACCTAAGGTAGGGAATAAAGTGGAACTTTAAGACATTCAAAAGAAACCTAATGATGCACAGGTTGACACTGGTGATCGACAAGATGTTGACGAAGCCAATGAGAGACAAAGGTCCAAATGTTGGGGAGGATTTGCCAAGAGTCCGATAGGTACCAAGGGTACCTAGCCAACTATGACGACTTGGTTGATGATGAACCATTAACTAACTGATAGGCTATGTTAGGTGTAGAGTGTAACAAATGGCATGATGCTATGAAAGCCAAAATTCAATCCATGTCTAGTAACCAGGTTTAGGATCTGGTAGATGCACCCAAAGGATGCAAATTCGTTGGGAGTAAGTGGAAGGAAAACTGACATGGAAGGGATCATGCATACATTTAAGGATAGATTGGTAGCAAATGGTTTCACTCAGACATACAAAGTTGATTATGATGAAACCTTCTCTCCAGTAGCCATGATCAAATTCATTAGGATATTGATTGTCATTGTTGTATATCACGACTATGACATATGGCAGATGGATGTCAAAATCGTGTTCCTTAATGGAACTTTGAGCGAGGAGTTGTACCTTGTACAACCAGAGGGCTTTGAACATCCCAAGCATCCTAATAAAGTATGCAAATTGCCAAGGTCCATTTTAAGAACTAAAGCAAGCATTTCGAAGTTGGAATCTTTGGTTTGATAAGAAAATTAAATAATTTAACTTCATCAAAAGCGAAGATGAGCCTTGTATATTCAAGAAATCCAGTGGGAGCATTATGTCTTCCTAGACCTATTTGTTGATGACATATTGATCATCGGAACTGATATCCCAACACTAGAAGATGATAAATTCTAGCTATGGAAATGTTTCACAATGAAGGATTTGGGAGAGGCTACCTATATCCTTCGAATAAAGATCTATCCGAATAGATCAAAAGTGTTTAATTGAATTAAGCCGAAGTAAATATATTGACAAGGTCTTCAAATGCTTCAGGATCGAAGGTTCCAATAGGAGTAACTTGCCAATGGTACATGGTGTGCATCTGAGCAAGTCTTAATATCCTTCAACAAAGGAAGATATAGATTGCATGAAGGGTGATCCTTATGCTTTGGCCATTGGATCCATATTGTATGTCATGATATGTACTAGACCTAACATCTCATATGCTTTAAGCATGACGAGCAGATACCAATCAAACCTATGTGAAGCTCACTAGGTGGCAGTAAAGGATATCTTTAAATACTTGAGAAGGGCCAAGGATATGTTCCTGCTACACGCACGAAAGGAGATTTGTTAATTCGGGGATATGCATATGCTATCTTACAAACCGACTGTGATGACGTCAGGTCACAATCAGGTTATGTGTTCATATTGAATGAAGGTGTAGTGAGCCAAAAGAGCTTAAAGAAAAGCATGATTGCAAATTCGACTACAGATTCAGAATACCTAGCAGCTTCTGATGGTGGGAAGGAGGTTGTATGGATGAAGAAGTTCATCACGAACCTTGGTATGATTACTAGCATTAATGGCCTTATGGAGATCCACTATGATAATGAGGGAGCCATAGCACAGGCGAAGGGACCAAGGCTCACCAGCGGCCAAGCACATTCTGAGGAAAACCATATTATTCGAGAGATGATCAATCGAGAGGGTGTGGAGATTTGAGAAGTTCGATTGAAAGATAAGTGACAGATCCGTTTACTAAATCTATGAGTTAAAGCAAACACGATGACCATACTAGCTCTGTAGGTTTAAAATTTCTGAACATTTGAACTGATCTATAATTTTGGTTTACTTTTTGGAAAATTAAGAAATGAAAATTCTATTTGCTTCTGCATACTAAGTATATGTCATTACATTAATTTCGTTGTATTCTATATTAACATGTTAATAATCCAAAAAATAATATTATGTAAAACTATACATGATGGATTATTACTAGGGGACTGGTAACAAACTAAGATCATTTTGAAGTCTTGTCATAAGTCATGTTAGACCTATACAGGATGCATCCAGAGTCACATGCACTAGGGTACAAGTGTTGGACAGACCTGCTTTCTAGATTGCTTCATAGATCGGCGTCGTAAAGTGAGTCTTGAAATGGTAGATATCTACTTATCCTTAGACCTAAGATGTACATTGGAATATCAAGCATAGGGAGTGTTGTCCTTTAATATACGCCTACCATTGCCTTTGATAAGTGATCATAATGGTCGTACTAGGCATAATGTAAATTATGCAAGAGTCGTGTACAGGGAAAATGGAATTTGCTCCTCTCATGATGAGAGAGGAATCTCTAGGGCCCTCGATGATATAAATTGAGAAATTTGTAGCCATACACAAGTGGATTGGTTGAACAATAATACTTATCTACTCAATAAATATTAGGATCAAGGAATATAATCATTGAACATATAAGGATGAGCTCGATATATGCCTTAAGTTAAATATGAGATATCATGTAACAAAAGGATAAGAGATAATTTATTCATACTATTGATTGTATCAATGGAATGCTTTGGAAGCACACATTCATTTTTCCTTGGGGGCGGTGGCACGTTGCTACACATAACCACTGTTTGTGTTTTATGTACTGTATGCAAGTGGGAGACTGTAGAATATATTAATGTTGTAATATATTGAGGTCAAATGAGCCTATGAGGGTCACACGCATTAAGAATCTGGAACTTGATCATGATGATCATGAACCATAAAAGAATATATTAATGTTGTAATAATAGAAGGATAATTATTCTAGTAGGGTAATAATTATTAAGTTGTATGTGTAAATATAATTATGATGATTATATTATTCGGGGTTAATAAAGTTAGTTATTAAGTTGTAAATCCCAAATTAGTTAAATAATGTTTTATTTAGGTGCAACAAGTAATTGATTATTAAGTTGTTAGAAGGCTTATGGCCCAAGCTTGTTGATAAAAGGAAGGCCTGACCCATATATGGAAAAGAAGGAGTATATAAACCTAATTATAATTAGGTTTAGGGTTAAGGAGAAATCACTTTTGCTTCCTTCTTCCCTCTCCTCTATGTAGAGATTTTCACAGACATACAACACAAGAGAAAATCGATTTTTCTCTTGTGGGTTTTTGGTTCTACGTGCTAGCAATCGGTTTCGAGACGAAGCATCTCACATGCGCATATCGCTAGAGGAGATCTATTTTGTTCTATTGATAGATTCTTTGTCTATTTGAGAGCTAGTGGTTGAGGAATAGGTACAGATTCTTGGATTGGAGTGGAAAAGCACGAAACAAATGTTGAAGGAGAAGCTTCATCTGGTGGTTCAGTATCATTTTGAAGAGAAAGGGTATCAATTCGTTAACTAAGTTGAGTTTTATATTAAATAAATATTCTGATAAGAGATCACTTACTGAGGAGGATTCAACATTTTTAGGAGGATCAACATTAGCTAAGTCTGAAAGAGGTAAAGTGTTGATCGGAACTGGAGAGATCCCTAAAGAAGATTTAACTCTTCGTATGAAGAAATGCTAATTATTACATCAGGATTGTCATTAGCATCAAGATCTTCATCTTGAGGAGAATGGTTGGAGGATGCTTGAGGTTCACCATAATATGGTATCATCCATTCATCAGCTCTTTATCATCATAAGCGGGTTTAGAGTTATCTAAACATGATTTTTTGAACATAACATGAATGGTTTCTTCGATATACTGTCATATTTTATTAAACACTTTGAAGGCTTTAGCTACTGAGGAGTATCCCACAAAGATGTCATCATCAGACTTAAGATCAAATTTTCCTATGTTGTCTCTGTTGTTGAGAATATAGCATTGACAACCAATATATGAAGAACACTGAGAGTGGAGTTTCTTCCATGGAAATTTCATGCATTGTTTTATTGAATCATTTAACAACTAGTGAGCAGTTTTGAGTAAAACACGTTGTATCTACAGCTTCAGCCTAGAATTGGTTTGGAAAATGATATTAATTAAGCATGAAGCAAGCAGCTTCAGTAATTACGTGATTTCTACGTTCAATGACTCCATTTTGTACAAGTGTCCTAACTGCTGAGAAATTATGCGTGATTCATTTGTTTTCTAAGAAGTTATCCAGTACAATGTTTTAATTTAGAGCCATGATCACTTCTTATTGAGTGAACAATTTTAATGTTGAAGACTTCAATCTTTTTCACAAAGGAGATTATTTCCTTAGGCTTATCATTTTTGGATATAGGGAAGATGACCCAACTGGAGAACTCGTCAACAATAACGAGGTTATACTTCTTTCCAACGATGGATTGAACATTAACTGGTCCAGATAGATCCATATGTAGAAAATGAAGAGGAGTTGTCACTAAGAAGATTTGTTTAACTTGCTCTAGTCCGTTTTCCTTTCTCACACGCTGACTAAAGAGATTCCTTGGCATAGGAGTGCTAAGGAAGTTTGGTGGCCATTTTATTTCTTGATAGATCATTCAGTACTTTTGAAGTTCAGATGGGAGAGTTTTTTGTGTCACAACCAATTTACATGGAGAATCTTCAGTGTAGAAGCAAATTTCTTTAGTGAGTTTGGAGTCCATGTCTATAACATAAACATTTTTCATTCTTTTTCTAGTCAACTCAAGCTTTCCTTTCTTATCACTAACTGTACATTTATTCTCACTAAAATTCATACAAAATAATTTGTCACACAGTTGGCTAATGCTTAAAAGATTGTGCTTCAGTCCTTCAACAAAAGGAACACATTTGAATGTAGTCAAGCCATTAGTCAATACACCATATCCCTTGGTGTATCCTTTTCCATTCCACAAAGGTCATTGAGGGACCTTTTTCTTCCTTGTATAGAGCCCTATTTTCAGTCGTTGTCTGGAGCAGCCACTATCGAAATACTTGATGCCCTTGAAGTCCTACAGTCACCTAGGTAATGTTGTTTTGGTACCCATTGTTTGATGGGTTCAACAAGGTTAGTTGATTTGGTGGATTTTTTCTTTTTCAGCTTTGACTTTCTTTTCCCTAGATTTAAGGCAGTCTTAGGCAACATGAGCAGAGTCACCACATATGTAACTCTTCCTATAGTTGAAACGAGCCTTAGGTCCATCTACAAAACACTTGGAAAGATGAAAGTAAGTTAGACCAGGACCTAAAATACCCTTTTTGCATAGATCTCTGAGGCATACTTGTTTTCTCATATTTCATTGGATCTATGTCAACCTTCAATCATGGTGCAGATCTTGTTTACCAGAGAGATCTAAGGAGTTTTTGCATAAGACTGATGGTTGGCTAGCTGAAGGTTTTGAAAAATGTTTCTTCAACTTGGCATTTTTGCTAGTTTTAGACTTGAAAGGTGAGGAATCAGGAATAGGCTTAGCTTTTCCTGAATTTTCATGACTCTTATGAGTGTTTTCAACTTTAACAGAGCTGGCAGGTTTAGACTTTATAGAAGTGGAGCACTGAGTATAAGAAGTTTCAAGGCTAGAAGACATGAACATTCTAAATTTCTGTTTGGATTTTCCTTTTCAGAGTTATATCCCACACAACTTTTGACTTGAATCGGAATCTGAAACTCAATCATTCTAGTCACTTTCGTTGAGGCTTTGCATGATCCTTCGACAATGGCTTTCTCAGCTTTAAGGTTGGTAGTTTGACCGTGGAATTTCTTTGTTTAATTTAAAATAATATATTTCTCGCCATTATAAGTTTCCAAAAGTGGAACAGGTGTTAGAAGTGCGTTCGATTTGATAGCATGTATTCTTTCTTCACTGACCATTTGATTAACTATGACTTGGTCAAGAATATCATTTTCAATCTTCATTAACTCTTTGATTTTAATATGGCATTTTTCAAGCTGTTCGATTAAATCAAGATTTAGTCATTCACCTCTAGTCTTGACATTTATTGCATTGAAAAGGTCAAGAGTCAAATAATCAAGTTCTTTTCTTTTGTCAGCATCAGATAAAGAGGGATCATCAAAACTTGATACCTAAAGAGTAGTGGATGATTCAATTGGATGAGAGGAGGTGGATGCTTTCAATGTTTCATCCTTAACTTCTTCAATCTTGCACTCAAACAAAGATAGATAACATTTTTTTCATCAGAGGTGGATGAGGCTGATGAAGAGTCCACCCAGTCATGTTCTATCAACAATACCTATGCCTTTTCCTTCAATAGTTTTAAACCTTCCGGTATTTTTCTTTCATCTTTAGGTATTTGGCTTCCTTACAACGAAGAGGAAAGGATTCGACAACTTTCTTGGACCTGCACTCACTAGTAAAATGTCCTTTCTTTTTACGATTATTGCAAATGGCAGTATTGCCTTGCCAACTGGAGTTGATTTAGGCGTGCCAGTGAGAGCGTACCTCATGTTTCCACGAAAGTTATTTTTCCTAGACACCTTCGAAAGGAGTTAGTTAGAAAGGTCAGTGAGTCATCAAACTCTGAAAGGTCAAAGTTAGTGATTTCTTCAGATGCACACAGTTAAAGATCAGGTTCAGTGTTGGTGAGTAAAAGATGGTTGTTTAGAGATTTGGCCTCTAAAGAAAGTAAAGCCAAGTGAGAGCTTTTTGTATCTCTTGTGAAATTTTTCTTCAGACCCTTAGATTGCTCATGGTTCAGCAAGGTGCCAAAAAGATCACTAAGAGACATAGTTTTCAGGTCCTTTGAAGTCTTAAGGTCCATTGAATAACCATCACATGACTCGCGAAGACATTCCAAAAACTTTGTCATAGTTTCAAAATTAGTATATTCTCTGCCAATAGTTTTTAGATCTGTAAGAAAACAATTAAATCGTTGATGTACTTCAAACATAGATTCATTCTTACCACAAATGAACATATCATATTGTTTTACCATATTTATCTTCATTATCTTCTAGACTTCAGATATACCTTCATACTAGACACAGAGGGTGTCTCTCATTTCTTTTACAGTTTTGAGATTCATCACAGAATGATAAAGTTCATAATACAATTCGTTTTTGACATTATTTTTTAATAAAAATTTTTAATTATTTTATTTAATTATATTTAAAATAATTTATATTATTTATTAGAAAAATCTATACGCTTAAATGAAAAAGGTAAATATGAATTTCTGAAACCTATTCAACCTTCCACTCCAATTTTGTAAAAGATGGTTAAAATAAAATATTTAAAAAACACCGAATTTTTTTGTCTACGTTATTATTTTAAAAATAAAATATAAAATAAAAATTAAATATAAAACCTACATAATCATAATATAAAATATAATAAATATTAGAGTTAAAAAATAGTTTGTAAAAGAAGTGTGTCATTGATGACTTCACCAATTAATAGAGAATCAAAATCATGAATGATCTCATCCTCTTCCATTATTTATACAAATTTCTTCACATACAAATCATAACATTACTAAAACCATTTCTATTCAATTCAACATTTATTTGATTCCTATTTTAATTTTTTTTAAATATATATATATATATATATTCTTAAAATATCATAAAAATAAATAAATAAAAAATAGAAAGGGTAGTTACAGAAGTAGAGTAGGTTGACATAGATTGAGGCGAAGACGTGTGCTTTCTTTAGACCCATTTACTACCTCCATTCTATTTTTTTATTATTATTATTATTTAATATAATTAATAAAACCAAAAAGTGCTCTTTTGACCACTTAAATTTTATCTGCCTATGTGAAAGTGAAACACCGCAAACCATATTTTACAATCACCTCCCTTCACTTTTATCTGTTTCCTACATTACCCCTCCCAGATACTTTTTACACCATTTTACCCCTTTTAGTTTTGAAACTCGTTTTTCTATTCACATATTTGGATGACATTTTCTCAAATCAAAAATATTTATTAAAAAACCAGAAATAGAAATAAAATAGATATCAAGGGCCCAAAAAGGAGTAATGCCTCATCTTATTGCTCACACTTAAAAGGTGATTGTTACTTTGAATATTTATACGAAAATTAAAAGAAAAAAAAAACAATTTAAAAAAGAAAACGAAATATGAGAACCGTAACTTCTATTAACGGTCCTCACTTTTCCTAAACGTTTCACTATACCTCCCTTTCTCCCCAACTATTTACATATATAGTCCCAGGTGAATGAAGAGTGGCAAATCACACCCCTCAACCTCCCACTCCATCAACCACCACCGCGATTTTGCTCGGCAACCAATCGCCACCACCGCCCACCGAAACGGAATCACGATCGGACGCGAGTCGGACCACCATTTCTCCGCCTGTAGATGGTAACCGCGAGTTGAGCTGGTGGAAGCTAGGAATCAATATTTGTTCAGCCCATTCCTCTAGGCTTGTTCGACCGAACCACAACCCGCCCAATATATTCTCGACCGCCGCCTCCTCGACCTCGATCGTGATTTTCTCGTCAACTGTGGCTGAAAACGCGCTCTTGATGGTTTTCTCGATCTCACGACGAATATGCCCGAAATTGGCTGGCTTGAACACGACCGCCCCATCGCTAGGCCCGACAAGCTCGTGAGGTACGGACATAACTGCAAATCGTTGATTCTCGTCTTCTTGGTCCATGGTGAGATTGCTCGAGTTGATCGAGCCATCGGTTCGATCTTCTTCATAGTCCATGGCTAGGTTAAGATCAAGTGACAGATCCAATCCCGATTCTTTCCTCGGTCTCCGTGACCGATCCTTATCCGACAACCAGTTGGATCTCCGTTTCAACCTTTTGTCATCGACCGTTAGCCTCAACTGCCAATCTCTGCTTGCTATCAAGCGCAACCGTTGCTCGTCAACCAGATGCTCATCAATGTTCGCGGTCGACCAATTCCCCGTGAGCACAAATACAACGTTCCCGAGGCTAATTTCACGTCCGTGAGAATCGGTCAACCGACCTCTCTCCATCGCTCGTTTTATGCTTCCACGAACCAACATATCAGCTTCATCAATGTCCGAAAGAACGATTACAGAAGACGGGTTCCTACGAACAGCCTCAACGATGCGATCCAACACGGTTTTACCACGAAGTCCCATATCTGTTTCCTCATCGTCACGCCTTGACCCGAGCCCAATCGTAATTGGATTGGCCCCACAGACGTGCTCGGCTAGGACCGACGCCATCTTCTTCTTTGCCACCCGATCGGGCCCGGCAAACAATAACCACACGCTACCCCTAGAACCGCTGTCCACTTTGCATTGTGTTATAGTGGTAGCAATAGCGGAAGCCGCCTCCGGCTGCCACCACGCCTTCTTCATTAAACCCTTGAGCAGCTTCTTGAAAGAGTCGGTATCCGCTGCATTAGCGAATTTACCCTTGTGAAACTCCTGAATCTTGCCTTCGGGTTCGGAAGAGATGCAGCCTAAAAGATCCTTAACCGTCAAATCCTCGTTGTCTTTTGGAACAAGGGTTTCCAATGCTTTCTTTGGTCCAAGAACAAGTTCTGTACGAACCGGGCTCCGTGGAAGCTCTAACGATCGTTGTTGGGTGGTATTGAGATTCGATTTCGATTGCAAAGCTTCTTGAAGACTTGTTGGTGGTTGTAACCGTGGCTGTTGAGCGGGCTGGCCTTGTCGTAGAAGCATGTTCGGCTTGTACGTTCCAGTCAAAGGTACAAGCATCGGAGCCAATCTATCCAATCTTGGAAATTGATTATAATTCGGATGATCTCGCAAACATGTATCACTCCATTTCTTTTGCAATTCTTGAATCCTCTGTTTCAAAACCTGTTCTTGATCCTTAACCTGTGAAAACCGAAAAGAAAGCAACAATTACGAAACGAAAAACAGAGCAACCGTCCGAACTAACACAAAATATTTGATCTCAGTCTCACCTGCGACTGATGTTCTGTTTTTGCATTTTGCAGCCATTGAGGTAGATTGCTCTTAATCTCATCAGAAGATGACTCCTTTAGTTTTGCTAATTCTTGTTCATAATCACCGGAGCATTTCGGACAGCAGCGTGTTCTCGACGAGAAGTTGTTCATTGGATTTAAAGAATCAACTGAAGTAGCACCAAGAATTCCATTTGTCCCCATCCTATAATAAATCAAAGACAAATTTATGTAAAACCACAAGTCATCAACAGAATCTACTGAAATTAGAAAGATTTTGAATGAAAATTTACCTTGGGAAGACGCCATGGAGAGGTAATCTTGATGTAATTGGGACAGCTTGTAAATCCCAATCAGTTTCCATGGATGGATGATAAACTTGGCACCTCAAGTAAGTCTCACAAGTAGCTGTGCCGATCAGCCAAACTTTGCCGGAGAATTTTGAAACTAATTTGGCCATCTCCGCCACAGATTCACGGCCGACGGAAGAAACAATTGTCGCCGGTGGTTGCTCAACCAGCCATTTCAGGTCAGCAAGGTCGATTATGACACCATCACAAGTCCCAATTTTTATATCGATTAGATTACCCAATTCCTGGATCTTGGTGGGCATTAGCGATTTATCCGACATAGATGCAAACTCTTTTTCAATTGAAATCACTTGAACATTCTTCAATTCTCCATATTCACCCTTTTCGATTCGTCTCATGATCTCTTTCCTGATTGCTTCAGGTTCCAATTCCCCCACTAGAATCGGATTCTTTTTCTTGGGTTTGGTCATAATCTCAATGACCCTTTTCACATCATCATTTCTCTGTTGCTGTCCTAATTGATTTGAACTTAGAAGATTCCCTTGATGTTGTTGTTGTAACCTTGGATTCAGATAAAGATTTCTTGGAGCCGATGATGTTTCATCATTCTTTTGCTGTTGCTGTTGCTGTATATAAAGATTTATTGGAGTTGATGATGATGACACCGTTGATTCATCGTTCTTTTGCTGATTCCCTTGTTGTAACCGTGGATTCAAATACAAATTCCGGTTTATGGGTATTGAAACCGGCGTGGTTGTCGGCGACGGAGATGGCCGGAATCCGACCCCAAGACTCGACGGATTTAGATTGTTATTACTCAAAGACTCTTCGATTGTAGCTTTAACAGCAGGGCTAGAAAAGCTAGCTTCACGCATGACCCGACTCACACTCGGGTCATCAAGTATGGATATAATTAGCTGTTCCAACTCCACCTTAACCGCTAAAAGTGGCTGTTGCTGTTGCTCCGGGCACCCACGCCGTTGATGGGCTTGCGCCCGCTTTAGAGCCGCCATCAAGGCGTTAGAAATCGGTGGCTCCGTGACGGCCGGCGATGACGTGGCGGTGGGGAGCCTCTCGAGCGCCACGCTAAAACAGAGCTCAAGGGCACGGCACTGGAGAGGATGAGAAGAATTCGGGTGAGACCGGATGCAAGCTTGCCGGAGGAAACCCGTGGGTGAGGCAAGAAGGGTGGAAGCGACATGAAGAGGCGTCGTCTGGCCATGGTTCCGACGGCCAGCTTCTGCTATGGAGTGGTTCAAGACGGTGGCCGCCTCCGGCGTTAGGGTTTGCTGAATCGTACTCAATCCTGCCCTCATAATATACGTTACAGAATCAATTCGATTGATTCTACAAGGGTTTGGTCTGAAATCGAGAAATCTGAGAAGCTACAAGTAATTGAAAAGTAGAAAGAAATTGGGAAATTGTGATGAAATATGAATAGGAACAACACCCCCAAATCTGAAATGGGTAAAGAAGAAAAGAAAGAAAGAATCAGTTTCTGAAAAGAGGGTATAAAAATTCAATGGGAAGAAGAAAGATGAGAAGGTTTGTTTTCACAGAAAAAACCCACCCTCATAATTTCTCCTCCATTCAGTATGTGGACTCAAGAAGATGACGATGAAGATCTCTCTCTCTCTCTCTCTC
The DNA here is from genome assembly GCF_001531365.2 of Cynara cardunculus var. scolymus. NCBI lineage: Eukaryota > Viridiplantae > Streptophyta > Magnoliopsida > Asterales > Asteraceae > Cynara > Cynara cardunculus. The sequence continues at coordinate 9,175,418 of NC_037535.1, forward strand.
ACTGTATGTATGTATGTATATGTATGTATGTATGTATGTATGTATGAACTGAAAATAGAAACAAAAAAAGCTTTTTGGAAATAATAATTCTATCAATAAGTGGAGATGGTTAGAGAGAAGAAGAGATGGGTAAAATTTGAGTTATTTGTTAGCAGAGGGAAAAAGGAAGAAGATGATGATAGCAATGGCAATGTTTGTTTGTATTCAAGAGAGAGAAAAGGGTATTTATTATGGTTGAGTTGCAAGGATTTCTGGAAAATAAATGCTATCACTCTACACCTTTTCTTTTTCTTTTTTCTATTTTTTTAATATTATTTTTTATTATTTTAAACATAATCCACTCACAGCATTTTCTTAATTTATAGTCGTTTCTTGTCAGCATTCGTTAACATAAAGTGATTAAACAAAATTTTACCATACATACTCATTATGTATATTTAGATGGGAACATAAAATAACTAATTTTATAAATATATATACAATTTTGTAACTAATTTAAACACCATAACAAAGATAAGAAAATACAGCACGACTCAAAAACCGAGATACCCTAGAATCCCAGGTACGACCCAAAAACCGACTGCAGGGTATTGACGCACAACGATGGCCTGACAATTGCTCGTGTTGGCAGTCGTAGAGCATGTTGTGTAGGCCAGGGTCGTGATGCACGATGCACAAGCCTGCGACCTCGGTGCACGATCCTAGCAGCGACGATGTGGACAGGGGAGGTCGTTTGATTTTGTCCCAAAATGGTTCAATGTATGTCAATATAACAACCACAGTTGTAGTAAATATAACTGAGGGATTTCTTAGATAATCCTTTGGTGTTTGTGTATAAATGTCATACAATGTTTCGAGTTCAAAAGGCATAAAAAAAACGAAGGATTTTGAGCTCCATGGAGGTCCATGCAACCTGTCATGCAACCTAAGTCATGAGGTAGGCTGCCTTAGACATTGGCCCCCAGAAGAAGGTGCACAAAGACTGGTAGAAGGTTGGCGACCTTTTCCATGACCTTACTTGCGCCACAGGTCATGTTGCATGTTTCGTTTATTTTAAAACTTCTTTTTAAAGGTTTGGCCCCATTTCTCTATACTCTCTCATATTGGACGATTTTTTGGTATTCTTGGAACATCTTTGAAGCATGATGGAGCATTTTGGAGAATATTTAGCTTGGTGATTCTAAGTTCCCTTTATGAGGAGATGTTTGAAGGATTTGAGGTAAGATTTGTCTTTCATTCCATCTTTTCATCCAACTCTCTTAGAAGTGATATTGATTATCTGTAGGACTAATAAATGAGTTTTTCTTGGAGGTGAAAGGATGTTGGGTTCAAATGTATTCGTTAGTTTGGAAACCTTAGATCCTTGTTGGAGATGATTTGCAGATAGTGAGATCTTCATCAATTGAAGCAAAATTTGGGATTCAAGATTTAGCTAATGTTTTTAGCAAGGTGAGTTTCATGTTGTTTTGTGAATACTATGTACATGCCAAAAAAATGTTCATTTTGGAGTTTCAAAATGTTTTTCTTGTGATTTATCAAATAGTTGTTGAGTACTTGATAAAATTGCATTTCATTTGATTTATATTGAATTTTTTAGTAGTCAAATTGTCTGGAGATTGTTGATTTAATTTTGCAAATTGGTTTTGGGATTTTTGAGTATTCAATGGTGATACTTGGATATTGATTTGTAAACGTTGAATTTTCTTTGGAATTACATTTTTTCAATGTGTTGATTAATTTAGACTTTAATGTATTGAATTCATAGGCATAAGAGTTAATCGTGTACTTGTGTTTGATAAGTGAGAAACTTTGATGTTCGTACTTTGTGATCACAACTAGTGTAGGCATTATGGTCATTTTGGTATTGTGAAGGTGAACTCTTAACGACTCAAACTCCGGGACCATGGATATTGCGGAGGTAATCTTATGTTGAGTTGGACTTCAGGACCCTAGATATTGTAGTGAAGAACACATGAGGAGTCGGGCACCAAGACCCTTGTTTTTTAGTCTTTATGAAACAATACTAGTGACATTTGTTAAAAGATAAGTACTAGTTAGAGGCTCGAGAATGATTTAGCCATTTAGGGCGTGTTCCATACATTAAAGATGTTGATCATCTCTCTCAGTGATTTGATGATAATCCTTTTTCTCTTTCATGTTGTATTTGTGTTTTTGTATTTTCAGTTCCAGCGATCTTCACTGAGTATGTTCAGTGATMGCTGAAGAACTTGCATTATAAATCTATCAGAGACAGCAATACTTCAAGAAGACAACATTCACACCAAATAACCTTCAGCAAACGTCGAAGACTAAAACTGAAGATTAGAGATCAGCGAGTACGTGATCTGAAGCGGTATTCAGTGATTATAAGCCTGTCTATATATGTGTGAAGACTGCTCTAGCTTCAGCGAATGATGATGAGACCTTCAGGTCATTCCAGCATTCAGCGATCAAAGGAAGCTTGCTTAGCACGATT
>NC_037535.1:9177993-9185593 GCF_001531365.2 Cynara cardunculus var. scolymus
TAGGGTACAAATTGGTTAAGCATAGGGTACAAATATATTATGCATAATTCTACCAAAATTCTCTTAACCCAATTTGTACGAGTTAACGAAAACACGGATATTATAGGTACGAAGTGCATGATCTATACTGCTCATAAGAGCCTTAAGTATTTGTTTGATCAAAAGGAACTAAATATGAGACAAAGAAGAGGAATGGAACTACTTAAGGATTATGACTGTGAGATCCACTACCATCCAGGTAAGGAAAATGTAGTCGCCGATGCACTTAGTAGGAAGGAGAGAAGCGGACTAATCAGGGTTCGAGCCATGTGGATGAATGTTAAAGTGGAACTCTTAGACCGAATACGGGATGTCCAAAAGGAAGCTTTACTCAAAGCGAACATCAAAAAGGAGAGAATGATTGGACAAATTAAGACCTTGACAGCTGGACCAGATGGAATATATAGACACGGGAATTGGGTTTGGATTCTTAGTTTGGGAGATCTAAGGAATGTGGTGATGGACGAGGCACATAAGTCTAAATACACTATGCATCCAGGTAGTAATAAGATGTACAAGAACATAAAAGAAAGCTACTGGTGGCCTGGTATGAAGAGGGCGGTAGCTAACTATGTGGGGAAATGTTTGACGTGCTTGAAAGTGAAGACTGAGCATCAAAGACCATCTGGAATGTTGCAACAAATGGAGATCCCAGTATGAAAGTGGAATATGATCACAATGGATTTTGTCACCAAACTTCCAAGGACGGTAAAGGGACACGACGCTATATGGGTAATTGTGGATCGGCTAACGAAATCGGCTCACTTCTTACCGATCAGCGACAAGTATACGCTAGAAAGATTGGCCCAGCTTTATGTCAATGAAATCGTGTCGAGACATGGGGTGCCAATCTCCATTGTCTCAGATAGAGATGCTAGGTTTACTTCGAGGTTTTGGTCAAGTTTTCAACAAGAAATGGGAACATGGTTGAACATGAGTACTGCATATCATCCTCAAACTGATGGCCAGAGTGAGAGGACGATAAAAACGCTAGAAGATATGCTGAGAGCTTGTGTGATTGACTTTGGAGGTAGTTGGGACAACCACCTCCTATTGATAGAATTTGCTTATAACAACAGTTACCATTCAAGCATCAAGACGACACCATTTGAAGCGTTGTATGGCCGTAAGTGTAGAACTCCAATTTGTTGGGCCGATATTGGAGAAAGACAACTAGCTGGACCCGAGTTAGTCCAACAGACATCTGATAAAATAGTACAGATTAGGGAGAGATTAAAGTTTGCGCAAGATAGACAAAAGAGTTATGCGGATAGAAGACGTCGACCTTTGGAATTCCAAGTAGGTGATAAGGTCTTGCTGAGAATATCGCCATGGAAAGGGGTCGTGAGATTTGGAAAGAAAGGTAAGCTAAGTCCAAGGTATATCGGACCATTTGAGATAACTGCAAGAGTAGGAGCAGTTGCTTACCGGTTGAAACTACTAGAGGAGTTAAGTGGTATTCACAATACCTTTCATGTGTCAAACTTGAGAAAATATTTAGATGACGAATCAACTGTTCTGGATCTGGAAAACATCGAAGTTAACGACAAACTCGCTTATGTGGAAGAGCCAATTGGCATATTGGATAAGAAGACGAAAAGACTAAGAAACAAGAGTATACCCTTGGTGTTAATTAAGTGGAAATTCCATAAGGGTGCAGAAATGACGTGGAAGCACGAAAAAGAAATGAAATCTAAGTATCCTCAATTGTTTCAGCAAGTGTTAATTCCGAGGACGGAATTTCTTGAAGGAGGGAAGAGTTGTAAAACCCAAAAAAAATTCGAGGAATTTAATAAGGCATTTTTATTATTATTCTATTTTTATACATATATATATATATATATATATATATGTTAAACTAAAAATTTGAAATTTGAAATAAGTCAAATTGTTCACTTGCGGCTAAGGGCTGAAGGCCCCATTTAGAGGGGGGAGCCTGCTGTTAGCATGGGAGAGGCAGCAGACGATCAGGCGATGCCTGGTCCATAAAAGGAAACTGCGACCTACATGATTGCAGAAGAGAGTCTCACAGCCCCAAACTCGGGATTCTGCCGATTTGGTCAACTAATAGGCCAAATCGTGCGAGTATAAATTAAGGGCAACAGGTTAAGGTAGTTACTCTTTTGGGAGAATAAGGGAATCGTTGAGCTTGAAAGAGAGAAGTCGGAGTTCAAACCAGCAAGGAAAACCCCCTGCTTTCCGTCGTTTAGAGGTAAATACTCGACCAAATTTATGATTTAAACAATGTTTAGCCGTGGCTTTGGCCCTGTATAGAACCCTAGAAGGCTCACGTCCAGACTTTGTGTTTTGGGAGTCGATTTCAAGGACTAGATTTCATTGTTAAACACACAGTATCGCAGCCTGCTTAGAAGCCACCTTAGAGAATGCTACACAGAAGCTCTACATAAGATCTCTGTATCAAGTATGTTAGACAGAAGCTTTGCATGAGAGCTTTGTGTCATGCTAGCCAGAAGCTTTGCATGAGAGCTTCGTATCAAGTTATGTTATAGTGAAACTCTACAAAAGAGCTATGTATCATGTTAGACAGAGGCTCTGCGTGAGAGCTCTGTGTCAAGTTATGTTAGACAGAGGCTCTGCGTGAGAGCTCTGTGTCAAGTTATGTTAGCCAGAGGCTCTGCGTGAGAGCTCTATGTCAAGTTATGTTAGACAGAGGCTCTGCGTGAGAGCTCTATGTCAAGTTATGTTAGACAGAGGCTCTGTATGAGAGCTCTGTATCAAGTTGTGTTAGACAGAAGCTCTGGAGGAGGGACCACAGAGGGGCTCTGGTCCTTGGTACCGATTTATTTCCTAAGGCTCGACCGCAAAGGCTCTGGTCAATACCACAGAGGCTCTGGTCGTGAGACCAGAAGCTCTGTGAAAGAGACCACAGAGGGGCTCCGGCCCTTGGTGATTGTATTATTTTCTTATGATTTGGAACCAGAGGCTCTGGTCGTGATTCCAGAAGCTCTGGAAGAGAGAGACCACAGAGGCTCTGGTCCTCTCCAAGACTTAGCACAGAGGCAGCCTTGGAGTTTCATCCTTATCCCCGATGATTTGATAAGACTTTTAGAATAGCAAGCGAATAGTTGACAGTAAGATGAATTTTATAGTCTTTCGAGGAATTTATCATTTATGTACTATTTGCTACTATAAATTGTACGTTACCAGTCAGCGCCGTTAACTAAGCAATCAACGCTATCAGGTGAGTCTTCATAAGACTTACAATGGGATGCATACCTATGTATAAATTATTTTCAAGCACTATACGATTTATATGATGATGGTACAAATGCATGATGTTTCAGTKTACATACATGATATGTTTTACATGTATGACGTTTTATAATCAGTTGCATGCTACGTGTTTAATTATGTTTCAAATAACTCTAGCATGCTTTTCCATATTAAAGTTTGATGATTTAAGGTGGGCATTTGACTAATAAGTCACGACCAGTATAAAACACTACCCGGACAAGTGGGTGATCAATCGAGAATGAAGTATCAACCCAGGGCGTGTTGGTGACTAAATGACCCATTCCAGACAGATAAATTATGAGATCTCATTTCTTTCAGTGTTGCATGTTTTCAGAAATTGCATGCTACTTGTTACAAGGTTTACAAGTTGAAATATATGACGTACCATGTTTTTATACACGAAAACCATGAACTCACTTAGCTTTATAAGCTAACTATAGTATGCATCTCAGGCCCAGGTAGTTCGAGGACGGATAAAGGCAAAGGACATGCTTAGAGCATTGCTTATTATCATTTCATTTTAGTCTTTTGTCTAAGATGTGCTGTAATGATTTTCTTTTTGTAACTTAACCCCAAGAGAAGGTGGGTTTGAACTTCAGTTAAGATTTTGATGATTCAAAGACTTYCGYTGTAATAGTTTAAATGATTTTAATTTAGCCATTACTTTGGTGTATTTATTAAGGAAAGGTTTCAATTTACGTAACATCTCTCTTGATGAAAATGAGGGTGTTACAAAGATCATGGCATGTGAACACCTACGAACACCATATCGTTATGAACACAATTTATGAATGTCTTATGGTTATGAGCACATTCTTATGAACACTTATGAACACTATGAGCACATTATTATGAATACCTTATGGTTATGAACAACTATGAACATCATTAAATATCATAAGAGTAACTTACACATAAAAAATTGTAACATCTCATTAAATACTATAAAGTAACTTACAAATAAAAATTACTTATTTGCCTCTTTATCATTAAATTAAACATTTGAAGTAATCCCTACTAATTAATAAATCTTATTTGTCCAATAAGTTCACAAAGGTAATACAATATTATTGGTTAACAAAAGATCTTACCCCCTTCTCTCTGTGTATGTATCTATGCTACATTAATAAGCATTTAAGACAATGTCTTAAGTACAACTCTTTAAACACAAGTTACAACCATTTTATGCCAGATTTTCAAAAAACTCTTAATTACAACTCATCAAGCAAGTGGTACAAGTTATTGATGCATTGAGTGGCAAATGTTCAGACTTCTTTTACATAAACAAAACCCGTTTGGTAAGGTCAGACCTTACTTTCCTTCTCTAAGCAGCATTCTTCTTCCTTTTCCAGCTCTTCCCTTTGCGTCAAACAGGTTTGGTAAGGTCAGGTTGTTTACTTTCTTCTGCTTCTTCTCCCTTTTCCAGCTCTCACCTGTGCACCAAAACAGGTTTGGTAAGGTCAGAGCTTGCTTTCTTCCCATCCTGCTCCCCTTGCACAAATGGACGATTTGAAAATCAATTTCGTGGCTCCCAAGACGACCTCATCTATGAATATAACTAGGGTTTTGAAGTATTGAGGTTCAACAACGATTTTTCTGAGGTATTGATTTATATTTCGTGGCTCCCTAGCGATTTCTCTAAGGTGATGTTTTCACAACTCCAGCTTTGTTTTCACAACTCCAGCTTTGTTTTCACAACTGGAAGCTGATGTTTTCCCAACTCCATCTTTGTTTATATACTCGTGTTATTTGTATCCGCAATCAAAGATCTTGCATTTGTAATGTTTTGGTCAAATTCTTCAAATTTTTTATATTCAAAATGAAATTGGGGATTTGTGAGATTCGAAGAGGGTTTGGAAAATGAATTCATCAGTCTATTTATAATATATATTGTGTCAATATTCCAATTGCTAATTATTTGTCAAGAAGGAACCCTACGGATCTAGCAGAGGAAAGCTGTAAGAACTGGACTGTGAAGAGGAGAGATGTAAGAAGTTTATTATTTTAACTAGAGAATTAAAGCTTTGGTACCACCCCATATTTTTGCTTTATGGGTTTTTAAATTGTCAGCAAGAATTGAAGCTTTGCTACCACCCTAAAGTTGTGGTTCCTATTTGCTATTTTTAGGAGAAGTAGACCACTTATAACTTGGCGTTTCCGCTTTAAGTTGTTCCAAATTCCATTTTTTATCGATTATCATGTTTCTCATGCAAATTTTTGGTACCTACAGAATCATACTTCAGAACTCTTGGTGAATCATCCTTGTCCATCTTCAACTTGCAGTTTCAACAGTTGCTGGATCCCAGGTAAATCCCAAACTTTCTCATTTTTGGTTCTCTTTGGAATTGTTCAACTACTAGCTTCTCAAATACCCACATTTTTTATAAAATGGCTCTCAATTATTGCTGCAACCATGTTCTTTACCTATTCTTTTATTGGAATTGGACTTGGATTAGCCCAACTAATAGGTATAGAATTTTATCTTCATTCCTTAAGCAGCAAGAGTTAGCAAATGTGGATTTTATAATCTTCATCCAAAGTTCCACATTTGCTTGTGCAGATTTTGGATATGAAAAAGTTCAAATAGGGGTTGAAATAGAAAAAATATCCAAATGATTGCTAAAAGGGGGATCTAATGTTAGATAAGCCCATTATATATATGAACTCAAGTTGTTTCCCTCTAAACACCATACACACACACACTGTTAGGAACTGGGCTAAACACCCATGTTCTTGTTTAAACGACTCTGTTGTTCTTTATTGCGCAAATGTTTACTGTGGTACCTGTTTTTTTGGGTTCTGTTTTTGGATTTGTTGCATCTTAACTTTCTGTTTTTGCTAATATTAATGGTGCATTCCATCTAAATTTCCTATGAAGTCTGGTTAAGATGTCAATCTTATGGCTGGAAAAACAATAGGTAGTAGGAAAGAAACATCTTCGATGTGTAGTCTGGTTAAGATGTCAATCTATGTAGTTGGTTTTAAGATTAACTTTAGGATTAGCTTTACATGTATATGAATCAATGTTGGTTATGAATGTTAAACTGCAAAAACATTTGTGAAAAATGATCATCTTTGATATGTGAAACTTGTGCATGATGCGGAAAATAAATCATGGATTTTGATCTTCGATGTGTTTGACTATAGAAAGTTGAGTTGAATTGGAGAATTGTGTTGGCAATAGTGATAAAGTTCTTGGGTTCTGCATGTGGAACAGTTGGTTGTGTTGGTCATCTCTACCCATAAACTAAATTTAGGGGTAAGTGTGTTCCTTTTCATCATGTCGTATTTAGTTTCTACAGTTTTCCTGATCAATATGTGAAAAACTGGAAACAGGTTAATGAAAGCAATGGAAGTTACATCAATCTGAAGAGGGTGGAACAGTTTATCCTTGCGGTTGGAACATATGAAGATGAAATTTTCACGAATAGATTAAGAATTCATGAGAAGCAGGTATATATTGCTACAAGAAATGCAATGGATGTTGTAGGAATTAATTCTGAGGATCAGGTATATGTATGCATATTTAAAGCTATATATATAGAGAAAAAAAAGGCATGAACTATTGATTTTAGTTTATTTTTCTGATGCTATTGTTTATCATCACAGGATGCAATATTTAGAGTTCCACCTAAGGGCTGCTGCATTTTTGTTACCATTTTGTACATAGAAATTGGGTTGTATCTTACTACTCCTAACTTGTTTCTTGTTTTGTATACATAGGGCATCATTCTAGCATTAGCAAAAGTCTTCCTTTGTACATAGCACATGAATTGTTTGAGACACATCAACGAAAATATGAAACAATTATGGAAGGAAAAGGCTTACAAAGACCATCTTTGGTAGCATTCCACGTCCTATACAGTTTCAGAGTTTGAAACTGTGATGGAAGAGTTAAAAGGTTTTAATGCTCCTACACATGACTGATTAAACCATATATATCCAAAACATTGGTCAAGATCACAGTTCACATCTCAGTTACATTATTGTATAGTCAGGTTACATTGTTATAATATTCATACATGGTCACATTGTTACTGGTTCTTGAATAGTATGTTGCAAAAAGATGCCATAGAGATATCCTATTGAACAATATGTTTGAGGTGTTCAATAAGCAGCTGGTACTCCAATCATTATCGCATTGGAGTACATAAAGCACTATTTAGAGAAAAGAATTCTCAACGTTCAAAAGTTGATCAAAAAGTATGATGGTCCTCTAACACCAACAACAATAATATGTATCCAAAGTTTCATAAAGATCCGACAACAATAACTTAACCAAACTTAATTTAAACTCATTTTAGTT
>NC_037535.1:9189423-9190892 GCF_001531365.2 Cynara cardunculus var. scolymus
CTAAACTGCGGATATCACCTCTGTGCACAGCAGGTGCTTGCAAATGCAGTTTGGTTTGATTCGATATTCAAAAATCGAGCCAAATTAGGCTCTATGTCCATATATGTCTAAACGTCGTCCAACGGTCACTATGGAAGAACCAAGTGATCTTATTTAACACCTGTAATATGGATCCAAAGTTTCATAAAGATTCGACTAAAATAACTTAACCAAACTTAATTTAAACTCATTTTAGTTACTATACTCTAAAAGTGGATGTATGTTGTATGAAGTGACTTCTACAGTTCTTGGTATGAATTAGTCCATAATGAGGAATTAATCTCTATGTTCTACAAGCAATCATAATGTGGGTTTTTATATTAGGAGGTTTTGAAGAGGTTTTTCAATATATTCATAGGTTTTTAGTTCTTTTTTTTTACCCGGTAAGCACTTGTTGATAAGAATCAATACTCTAACTAATTTTACCGGTAAGCACTCCTACTAGATCCTTAATAAGTATATGAAAAACCAACAATATGGTCATATGAATGCACTAAATTCTGCCTTTTATAATAGTACTTTTTTAGCCTTTCTTTTTTATTAATCCATTTTCCTTAGTCTGATATAGGAAAGGCAAAAAATTGAATGAATTGATAGCTAACATATCGGTATTTGTTTAGTTTTCAAGAGCGACAATCAGTTTGGGTATACGGATGAGTGCATCACGAAAACTAAACAACAGTTTGGATATACGGATTTCAAGTTTTGTAATGAGTTATGAGTATATTGGATTAGAAACCCAATATATGAGAAAATTATTTTTCCATTCGATCTTGCGAATATGCCATATTAATCTTTAACTTCATAATTAGTTAACCTGCAAAATAACCACATAAACTCATGATTCAAGGCTAAACTAATGTTTCAGAATTGTGGTTCACCCGCGTTGTATCGCGCGGGTACACCACTAGTATATATATAGGGGCACGTTCAAATGAAAACCGTGCATTTCTAAGAAACCGTGTAAACCAATTTCGACCAATAGGAAAATTCCATTTTTTTCTAATTAAAATTAATCAATAAAGATATTTAAGTCATTTACAATATTTTCTATTAAATATGGAAGTTATTAATAAATCTTAATTAAGGAAACGTAATAAAGGAAATTGTATAAATGGTAACATTTAAATATTTAATTATATTACTAGAAGCGTAGTCGCGCAATGTATCGAGATACATCATGATTTTAATATTTTATTTTATTCTTTATCTCAGTCGATGTTATAATATGGCTTTATGTGATTTTGAGAAAACGATGATGTTTTATTTTTGAATAAAATATATGTTTGAAAATATCATAAAAATTTGACAAAAATATATTGATAATAGTATAAAATTAACTATTTGAAATTCCTTATTTTTTTGTGTAATTTTTTAATTCAATTTTTTTATAATTTAATTTGTGTACAATAACAAAGTAATTTATATTT
>NC_037535.1:9192213-9198708 GCF_001531365.2 Cynara cardunculus var. scolymus
TATATTTTTAGATTTTTTTATATTTAAAATAAGATGTTTATCTTATATTTGATCATGTTTATTTACAATTAGTTATATGAATTCAGATATGGAGCTTTAATAAGTTGTACTTATGTGAACTGAAACATTTTCATGGTGAACCTGTTGCATTGATTGTGTAGTTGATCCATTTAGTTGGTGAAGARGAAAATGAAACCGGTGCATTTTGTATTTGGTGCGTCATGAACTAAGTGCATGATGAAACGAGGAAATGATTTTAATTTGCTACAGAATCTTGAAGATTGTAATCTGCTCCAGAATATTGAAGATTGTAAGGCTTAAAGGAATGAATCTATCAAATCAGTGGTGATATAAGAAAATTAATGTACATGAAATAGGTTTCATGAAAGTGAAACTGGTTCATGGCGTTATTGAGCATGTCTAGTGAAACGGTTGCATAATGTATTTGGTTCGTTATAAAATAATTGCATGATGAAACGGGTACATGAATAAACTGCTCCAGAATCTTGAAGATTGTAATATACTTTAGAATATTTAAGATTGCAAGGCTTAAAGGAATTAATGCATTAAACCAGGAGCGGAAGGAAGAAAATAATTTTGCATGAAAAAAGATTCATATAAAAACATTCATGAAAGTAAACTAATCTTGGAAGAAAATAATTTTGCATGAAAAAAGATTCATGAAAAAAGATTCATGAAAGTAAACTAATATTGGAAGAAAATAATTTTGCATGAAAAAAGATTCATGAAAGATTGAGTAAGATGTTACCAAATATTAAATTTTGTTTACCATATATGCTCTTACTGTTGAAATAAAATAAATTATATATATATATATATATTTTTAATTTCCTAAAATAAAGTAAACTAATCTTGGCGATTGATCAAGAAAATGGATGGATGAGATTGGTTAACACGGTTTACACAAATGGGGCCGGCTTTTATTTGAACGCTCCTATATATATATGGTTGGGTTCACGTGAGACCAAAAGTTTCTTGTGAGACCCGTAAGACCAATTTATTTCCTTGATCAACTTTATATACTAATGATCTAATGGTCTAAAGTTGCACGGTGGCAATTTTGTGATTATTGAGAAGTCTCGTGACAATTTTGTAATTATGAATATTCAGATTGTAGATCTAATCCAAAGATTGAGAATTGGTCTTACGAGTCTCACGAAAAACCCTTAGTCTCACATGATCTCAAGTCTCTCTCTCTCTCTCTCTATCTCTCTCTCTCTCTCTCTATATATATATATATATATATATATAGGCTAAATCAAATCAAAACCACAAAAATATTACAAACCCATGAGAATCATAGAGATGTCTCTAACATCCCAATCGAGAGATTGATCCCACTCTTTTGATTGAAAACTATTTTTTACATGATTTTTTTTTTCATCAAAGGTTAAGACTTAAGGTATTATTTTACAAAAAATTGTACATGTATTTGTTTCACCATGTACAATTTTTTAGCATGTCTTTTTTGTTTCACTAGGTGAAACAAAAAGAAAGTTTCACATGTATTTTTTTCACCATGTGAACACAAACATATGTGAAACTATATCTTAAATCGTAGACTTTGATTGAAAAAATTCATGTAAAAAAGTTATTTTTATATCAATTATCACAAGTTTGTAACCTATTTGTGGTTCTCATTTGATTACCCTATATATATATATATATATATATATATATATATATATAGGAGCCTAATCAAATGAGAACTAATTAGTTTGTGGTAACTGTGAAGTCCAATTTCAACCATAAATCAACAGATAAATTAAGAAATTAATAATTATGATAGTTTGAGTTAAAATTATAATTAGAGGGCATATTAGGTATTTTTTAAAAAGCTCCTCTATCCTCTCTCCTCTTTTCTCTCTCCTCTCTCATCTCTCTGACCTCCAATCTTCGACCTCTAGTGAAATCGGTATCACAATATATCACAATGGGTATCACATTGTCTATTACAATGTGTATCACATTGTGTATCTTTGTTTTTAAGGTTTGAGTTGGTATCACAATGGTATCACAGTATATCACAGTGGGTATCACATTGTGTATCTTTGTGATTACTTGATACTTGCCGGATTAATGTTCACCGGAGGCTGGAGATTGGAGGGAGGAGAGAGGAGAGAGGAGTTTTTTTTAAAATACCTAAAAAGCCCTCTAATTATAATTTTAACTCAAACTACCATAATTATTAATTTCCTAATTTATCCATTGATTTGTGGTTGAGATTGGATCTCACAGTTACCACAAACGATTCAGTTCTCCCTTAAATGTGCCCATATATATATATATATATATAGAGAGAGAGAGAGAGAGAGAGAGATAGAGAGAACGCGCGTGGTTCAAATGCTAAACCAAAAAATTAACTTTGTTAACAACTTTCAACCAATCACAATTTTTAATATTGATTTTCTATCTCTAATGTTTATGAAGTTGTGATTGGTGGGGGAGATCCGGTAGTAAAGTTTTTTGTATCGTTCAAATTAACATATACAGAAGATGATGAACATGTGTAACTATATGGACACAAATTCACATATGAGAACATTCATACAACCATCTAAACACAACTCGACATACATGAATCATTGTGTAAATTACGAACACAAATTGATATATATGAAACACATGTGTCAATTACGAAAACGGATTGACCTATATGTACAGTTGGTATAAATATGAATACATATTGACCAAATGAACATATTTTGATGAACATGTGTGACTATATGAAAAAAAATTCAAATATATGAACACAATTGACATATATGAACCCTTGTGTCAATTACGAACACATATTGACATATATGTACAGTTGGTACAAATATGAACACATTGGCACAAATGAACATACGAAAGATGATGAACATGTGTGATCATATGAACACAAATTCACATATATGAACATTCGTACAATCATATGAACAAAACTCGACATATATTAACACCTATGTCAATTACGAACAAAAATTGACATATATGAACCCTTATGTCAAATACAAACACAGATTGACATATATGCACACTTGTGTCTTTTACGACTTTTTCCCATATATACCTCTGTTCACACATGAATAATTCCCATAAATATCGAATACTTGTTCGCATATGAACCATTAACAAAAAAACTATAGAAGAATCTGGTGTCGGGTATCTTGCTGTTAGTTTTGATTCGATGACGAGATTAATTCCCGGATAGTTACATTGTTATTAAATGGACAACTAAAACCTTTTCCCAAAATACCCCTTATAAATATTGTTCACTTATGTTACCTTGTCTATGTGTGCAATTATTTACACTTTATATCATGAATGATCTTAGCCACAAATTTCAAAGATTAATGGTCGATATTGGTTAACAAAGTTAACACAATAATTTGGGTTAATAAATGAACTTGCCCATATATATATATATATATATATAKAKAGAGAGAGAGAGAGAGAGAGAGAGAGACTTGAGATTACGTGAGATCAGTCTGTTTTTGTGAGACCTGTGAGATCACCTTCTTACACTTGAAACTTATAACAAAACACTATAATTAATTATATTAATTAATGAGATAATTAAGAAGATAATTATCTTTATTTATTAAATCAAAATTAATGCATCTTTTAGGAAATTCTATTTTTATCTCGGGTGGGGATATTTGCACACATACCTACATATAAAAGACACTCCTAGATATTATTCATCATAACTCAATAATTATACCACCATCAAATCTATTTGTATTTTAATTATTTTTGATTTATAAGCACCTCCTATAGGTAGGGGAAAATAACAACCTCGTTTATCTCTTTCTCTCTCTACTTTTCTCTCTCCTATCCTCATAACATGCACATTGTATACACAAGATGAACATTTTACGAACACAATGTGAACAACCTTAATAAATTGTTTAGTTTAGTGTTCACAAGGTTCATATTGCGGTTCACAAGTGATATGTTTAACTTTAGATTTATTGATTTAATTTGTGTTTACAATCTAAACCAGATTTTGTATATTTAGAGTGTGTACAAACTATAATACTATTTATAAGAAAGTGTTCACAATATGCCCACAAACTATAATAGTATTTACAAGAAAGTCTTCACAATGTGTTCACCTTGAGTTTATATTCAATTGTATGTCATGTGTACGTTTATTTTATTAAGAAAGAAGAGAAGAGAGAGAAAATACGATAGAGAAAAGAAAAAAATAGGCGAGGGAGAGAGGAGAGAGAGTTTTTTAATTTATTTTAGATTTTCTTTTTTAATTAACTTTTTATGGTTTAAATTGAATATCAGGAGGATCTCATAAATTAGCAAATTTTTAAGAGAAGACCCCTATGTGTGTGTGTGTATATATATATATATATATATGTGTGTGTGTGTGTGTGTGTGTGTGCGCATAGAGGAGGGTTTTTTTTATAAACCACATAATTTATACAAACTAATCATACCCATCTATTTATTTGATCTACGACTAATATTGAGGGAGATATATTTTTGGTAAGGTTTTAATTAATTTACATGGATCATCCAAAAATTGCTCTCTTATGGTTATAATAGTCAATTTAACCTATATGAATATGATGAAGAGAATCTTTTGCAAATATCTTTCACCCATCAATTCCACTATTATCGTAAATACAAGTATTCATGTATACTTTTTTTGACTTCTAATTCATGAGTGAATTAGCGTTCTATAAGTTAAACAAGATTTCATAGAGATTTAGGTTTTGTATTTTATATTTTTTGTTTCATCAGTATTATGTATTATGGTTGATAGTTCCTGAATAATCTTGTTGTATTAAAGAATTGGATTCAGTAGTGAAATTGGTTTCATGAATGAAACCGAAGATGGTTCAGTTAATAAAATATTTTGAAAACTGGATAACATGATTTCATCAGTGAAATGGGTTTTATGGCTCCTAACCAAACCGAAATTGGTTTCCTTAATGAAACTAAATATGATTCAGTCAATGGAACATTTTGAAAACTGAATAACATGATTTCATTAGTGAAATTGGTTTCATGGTTCCCAACCAAAATGATGAAACATGATGAAACTGTTAATCATGAATATGTTAATGATGAAATAAAATGAAATTATTAATGATGAAACATAATGAAACTGTTAATGATGAAACAAAATGAAATTGTCGCATTGGACAGGATGAAACAGAATGAAATAGTTAACGATGAATATGTTAATGATGAAACAGAATTAAACTGTTAATGATAAAATAGAGTTACCTAGAAACTATAAGAGAGGGGATATTTTAATATATGATGAAACATAAAAATATTTTTTAATCAACAATTAGTGTACATTTTTCAAAGATGACAATTTGTATCAACATATTTAATGGATAAATCAATTAAATATTTACTAAAAAATGTGATAGCTAATCAAGATATAATCCATATTTATATAAAATTCAAGAACTATCAAACTTATCTATTAATATTAAATACTTACCAAACATAACTATTGTAATCTCAAAAGATCATAATGCCCTTATAAATTAAAAATAAAGAAAAACAAATGGATTTATGTGATTGGTTGTTATTAGTTTGTATGGTTTGTATAAATTGAGGCAATTTGTATTTGAACGCTCCTATATATGCATATGTATATATATATGTATAGAGAGAGAGAGAGAGAGAAAGAGAGAGAGAGAGAAAGAGAGAGAGGTAATCATTTACAAACCTTCTGAAGTTGCAAACTATACACACCGGTCTAAACCATCCTTTTTCTATTAATGGTTGAAATTTTCCTGAATCAATATTCATGTTAAAAAAATTAGGAAAATGATATTTTGGAATTTATTTTAATTAATTTTAATTTAAATCTTGAATTTAAATTTTAAATTTAGAAATCATAATTATCTCCTTTTTCGTTCCTTGATTTTCTCATGATCTCTCTATCTCACAACCTCTCTCTCTCGATCTATTGCAACCACTGTCCATTGCTGCTAAAACCACGACCCCTGGCCACCTCCATCTCTCTCTCTCTCTCTTTTTGTACATTGAATGCTGTTAGGAGTATGGTGGAGTTGGCACCAGAAAGAATCTGCATGATCAAACGGTGATTCTCTCTGATGTGAAGATTTTTCAGATTCCATTTGTTTTACCATATTAACCCAAACGGTGATTTCTGAGAAACGAAGTTGAAAACTTAAGATCCGGCAACGGTGACGACAAATAATAGTAATATTTATTCCTATGCAAAGCCGGGGTTTCGATTTTATCGACATCATTCTTTTGTGTTTCACTATTTATGTTTCAATTCGATGGCCCAATAACAACATAAAATGTCTTTTTTTATGAATGGTTATGAATTTCTTATGAAAGCTGTGAATTTTTTATGAATGTTTATGAATTTATTATGAATGGTTATGAATTTCTTAAAAAAGTATATAAATTTCTTATAAATGGTTATGAATAGATATGAGCTTATATGAATTTCTTATGAATTGATTATCAATTTAT
>NC_037535.1:9198783-9226831 GCF_001531365.2 Cynara cardunculus var. scolymus
ATATGGATTTTTTATGAATTTTATAAATGGTTACAAATTTTTTGGGTATGAATAATCATGATTTATTTGATATTTAAGAAATTAATACTTTTTAAGAAATATATGAATTATTCCTAAAAATACGGATTTATTTAATTTGTGGAATGACAAATGTTATTTACATATGGTTTTGGATTGTTAAAAAAAGTATTGATATCATAAATTAAATTTTAAATATATTTTTGGTTGATATGTTGTCATTTACAATCATTATATGATATAAAATAACATTGAAAACCACTTAGGGGTAATATGGTCATTTTAACTGTTTTGTCTTGTCCTGTCCTAGTCGTACCAAACATAGGACAGACAATTAGTCTTGTCTTGTCCTGTCCCGTCCTTTCCTGTTCTGTCACATCCAGTCTGCGTACCAAACACTAACTTAAGGAATTAATAGTTTTAAAAAAAAATCTAAATTACTCCTAAAAATACGAATTTCGGAAAAAGACCCAAACGCCTTTGGTTATAAGTTTGCAACCTTTATAAGGTTTGAATTTGAAGGAGCCCCCCCCCCCTCCTCTCATATTATATATATATATATATATATATATATCCGACCGTTAGGGAGACTAAAGCGGGAGGCTAAAACGAATGCTATCAGTATGCACAACCTCTCCCTTTATTTTGGATGGGTGCCTATTGGTTCTAGAGAAGTTAATGGGAAATTCACCCTCAAAAGGTTATTCAGTAGTAGTTTACACCTTTCAAGTACTATTTGAATTAACATTGGGTAGTTGAGAAACGAGTGAGAAAAATGTTTCCTGGCAATCTATAGCAATTCGAATTAATTCAGGAATAAGGATGTGCTGCAACACAAGATAACCGTACGGATTCAGGAAGGAGCCTCTCTCTCACTCTTTATATATATATATATATGTATATGTATATATATGTATGTAAGGTTTGCATTAGAAGAACTTATATATATATATATATATATATGTGTGTGTGTGTGTGTGTAGAGTATGCAACCTTGGTGTGTTGTGCTCTTTTCTTCACCGAAGGTTTTATTTTCTCAAGTGGGTTTTTGTTCTTTGATGTAAAATTTTAGTGATACAACAGTTTATATACCATCTTGGTGTTTTAATTCTCATGATTAATGTACAAATTTGAGAGAATATTAGACTAAAGGAAAAGTCTATATATTGTAAAAAAACTGGTGAATTGTACTCTTTCGTTCGCCTTATATAATGTTATAACCGGGTTTATTGCATTAAAGTTTGGGGTGGATTATGTTATGTTTTGAAAGTTGAAGTGTTTTAAAAATTGGGTGTTAACATATCAACTTCTTCAACGTCTCATCTCAAAAGTATATATATGTTTTATTTTTCTTTCATTTCTCTTCTTTTGGAAGAGATAAGAGAGAAAGAAAAAGTTGGTGTGTGTTTTGACTCATGAGTCTAAACGAACAGAAGAAAAGGAAGAAGAAAATTTTACTTGTTTCTTATCTGATTTTTGTTGCCGATTTAAAGTCATCATCTAGTTGTTACACATGGTAAGTTTTTATTTCAATAAGCCTTATTTGAAATGCTTTTATAAGGAACCGTATGGGTTCGTATTTGTAGTGTTTTTTAACACAATTATATGTTATTGTTGATCCTCTCTCTCATTGATTTGATGATAATATCTTTTACCTTTCGAAGTATTATATTTCTGTTCTTTCAGTTTCCGCGATCATCACTGTGTCTATTCAGTGACCGCTGAAACATGTATTGTGAATCCTACAGCGACAACGATACTTCAAGAAGACAAAACTCACACCAAATAATCTTCAATGAAAGTCGAAAACTGAAACTGAAGATTAGTGACTGGCGCGTTCGTGATCTGAAACGGCTTTCAGTGATTCATATTTGTGAAGACTGCCCAAGCCTCAACGAATGCTAAAGAGACCTTCAGTGTTATTCCAACATTTAGCTATCAAATGAAGTTTGTTGTGCAAGATTGTTTTTGTCTTGTCTTTCCACACACAAATGACAAACCCATACCCTTTCTAGAGTAGAGTACAGTACGGAGTCGACTAGTCAACTCTAGTGCCCACCAACTTCACGAAATAATGTTTGCTCATGAATAGACAATTTTACTATTCACTGTAGCAAAGGACAAACTTTCCTCCTTAAGCTTGACGCGTGTTCCAACCCTTCTGAATTGCATTTAATGCAATGTGTATAAATAGATGAGTACTCTCTCCATGGAGAGTATACACACATATACGCATACATCTAAAAGGAACACTTACGCTTATCTTCAAGTAAGTTAGAATAGCTCTAGAGAATTCTAAAGTTCTTACACAAGAATAACATCTTTCTTTCTTTATCTTTTCAGCAAATCCTTTCTATTTTGCTAAGTATATATATGTGTAAACTGATAGGTTATCTTTACCTTGTCTATTTTCTCAAACAATCTGCAAAAATCTTTATTGATCTTTCTTTATCAATATATATTTTTAAATTAGAAAGTTTTCTATGTTTGTATTCATCCCCCCCCTTCTACAAATTGTTCGTGTAAAACTCTAGTAGACCCGACTGGGACCAACGAGTGGTATCAGAGCAATGTTTTCCTCTCTTCTTGCTTAGTTGTTTTTCTGCATTTTATTCTCTCTCTTTCTAGATAATTTATTGCTTTTCAAATGGCCTTGCAAAACACAAGCACAAACTTCAGTCTCTAGAGAATCGGATGTCACTTTTCTTGGAAGATGTGGATCCTGAAATCCCACATAATATAGAAAATGGACCTTATGTTCCATATGCTATATTTCCGGCTGATCCCGAAACATCTACGACTGCCGCGATTCCTGAACGGCAGATTCCTAAGCTCCCTCATCAGTGGAGTGAAAAAGACAAGAAGAAGTTAGCTATAGATACTCGCACGAGATCTATAATAGCTATGTCTCTTCCTTACGAGGTCTATCACTCCGTGATGAAGCTTAGGACCTCGAAAAAAATATGGGACACTCTTTGTGTTCAATATGAAGGTACCTCTCAGGTACAAGAATCGAGAAAAATAAACTTAGTAAGACAATATAAAAGCTTTCTCTATGGAAATATTGAAACGTTGTCCGAAATACATAAAAGGTTTAATTGTCTTCTAATTGATTTGAAGGAAGTTGGCAGAGAATATTCCAACTCTGGAACTTTGACGAAGTTTCTGAATGTTTACAAGAATCATGGGATACATATTCTATGTGTCTCAAGATGTCCAACAACATGTCCTCCCTCTCTCTCAGCTCTTTATACGAGATACTTCTCAATCACGAGCAGTCTCGACAACTGAAGAGGAATCTAATCAAGGATTCTAGAGACATG
The DNA here is from genome assembly GCF_001531365.2 of Cynara cardunculus var. scolymus. NCBI lineage: Eukaryota > Viridiplantae > Streptophyta > Magnoliopsida > Asterales > Asteraceae > Cynara > Cynara cardunculus. Next base: position 9,202,125 of record NC_037535.1, read on the forward strand.
AAAAGCTCTCTGTTAGCTTTGATCTCTAAAGATTATTCAGTTGAACTCCCCTCTTCTTCTTCTTCTTCTTCTTCTTCTTCTTCTTCTGTTCTTTCTTCTTCTGTTTCTGTAACGAAGTTAGACTCTACCAACTCTGAGGATTTGTTAGAGTCTAACCTTGCGGACTCTGATGAATCACTGGATCTTCTACATAAGTCTTTTAGAAGATTTTCCAGGAAAAGTAATCTCCACAGTCTCACACGCTGACCATTAAGGGAAAGCCAAAGTCAGATACTATTGACAAGGCTTCAGCGGTCTGCTACAACTATCACCGTAAAGGTCACTTTACAGGTAAGTGCAGGTCAAAGAAGACTGTGATGCCATATTCGAAAAATCCATCCTCCTTCAGAACCAAAGACGATAAATATCTGAAGCTGAAGGAGAAACATAAGAAGATGAAGAGTTCCCAGCGAAAGGCCAAAGGTCTTGTCGCTGAAGAACATGACTAGAATGATTTGTCTGATGAATCATCCTCTGATGAGGAAGATATGGCCTATCTTTGTTTAATGACCCAGGACGTCAAGGAAGAAACTTCTGAGAGGTCAACCTCCCATGATCTCTCACCATCCTCTCCTGCTCAGGTATGTTTCCTGAATGAACCCTCTTCTTTTTCTCTTTCTAGCCTATCAGCGTTAGAAATGCTTAATCTTGATCTTCAAAAACAGTTGAAGATTTGTCATTCCAAGATCAAAGAATTGACTAAGATCGAAGAAGATCTTAAACATTAGGGCATTGTAAACCAAACCATCACTCTTGAACGCGAACAGGTAATAGCTGAGCGTGAGCAACCAATTGCTGAACTGAGGGCTGAAAAGGCTACCATTGAAGGATGGTGCAAAGCCTCTATCAAAGCCTCTGAGATCATTAACTCTTAGATCCCTGCCAAGATAAAGACTGGTCTAGGCTTCTTGTTGATCATCTCTCTCATTGATTTGATAATAATCCCTTTTACATATTTCAAAGTATTATGTTTTTGTCTTCCAGTTCCAGTGATCATCACTGAGTCTATTTAGTGATCGCTGAAACATGTATTGTAAATCCTATAGCGACAGCGATACTTCAAGAAGACAAAACTCACACCAAAAAACCTTCAGCAAAAGTCGAAGACTGAAAATGAAGATTAGAGACTGGCGTGTTCGTGATTTGAAGCGCCATTCAGTGATTACAACCTGGTCAACTTATGTGTGAAGACTGCCCAAGCCTTAGCGAATGCTGAAGAGACCTTCAGTGTTATTCCAACATTCAACGATCAAATGAAGCTAATTGTGCAAGATCGTTTTTGTCTTGTTCTTCAACGCACAGAGGACAACCTCATACCCTTTCTAGAGTATAGTATGGTACGAAGCCGACTAGTTGACTCTATTATCCACCAACTCAATGAAAGGATGTCTGTTCATGAATAGGCTTTTGTACTATTCAATGTAGCAAAGGACAAGCTTTTCTTTAAAAGCTTGACGCGTGTTCAAACCGTAGTGCATTGCATTAAATGTGCATTTAATGCAATGGGTATAAATAGATGAATGCTCTCTCCATGCAGATATACAGATATACACACAAGAGATCACACACACATCTAAAAGAACATTTACACTTATCTTCAAGCAAGTTAGAATCGCTCTCAAGTATTCTAAAAGTTCTTACTCAAGAAGAACTTATTTCCTTCTTTATATTTCAGCAAATCTTTTCTCTTTGCTAAGAATATTTGTGTGTAAACTAAGATTGTTTTAGATAGGTTATCTTTACCTTGTCTATTTCCGCATACAATTTTGTAAAAATCTGTATCGATCTTTCTTTATCAATATATATTTTTAAATTTGAAAGTTCTTTGTGTTTGTATTCACCCCCCTTCTACAAACTGTTTCTATAAAACTCTTGTAGACCCAATCAGAACCAACAAGTGGTATCAGAATAATGTTTTCTTCTCTTCTTGTTTAGTTGTTTTTCTGCGTTTTTATTATCTCTCTTTCTCTAGATAATTTACAGCTTTCAAATTGCTTTACAAAATACAAGCACAAACTTTCACGACATTGGCTCTCTTGCCAAATCTCCCCGATTTATCAGAGATAACTTTAGTCTTTGGAAGAATCACATGTCTCTCTTCTTGGAGGGTGTGGATCCTGAGATTCCACACTATGTAAAAAATGGATCTTATGTTCCATATGCTATATCTCCGGCTGTTTCTGAAACAGCTATGACTGCCGTGATTCCTGAACAGCAGATTCCTAAGCTCCCTCATCAATGGAGTGAAGAAGACAAGAAGAAGATAGCTATAAAATAAATCATTTAACGAAGTGGATTATTATTTGTACAATTGGTACTTCGAACTTGGAACGAGCATGAAGAAATTAACGATAATACTCGTGCGAGATCTATAATAGCTATGTCTCTTCCTGACGAGGTCTATAACTCTGTGATGAAGCTTATAACCTCGAAATCCATGTGGGACACTCTATGTGTTCAATATGATGGTACATCTCAGGTACAAGAATCGAGGAAGATAAACTTAGTAAGACAATATGAAAACTTTCTCTGTGGAAAGACTAAGACGTTGTCTGAAGTACATCAAAGGTTTAATTGTCTTCTTATTGATTTAAAAACAGTTGGCATAGAATATTCCAACTCTGAAACTCTAACGAAGTTTCTGGAATGTTTACCAGAATCTTGAGATACCTATTCTATATGTCTTAAGATATGCAACGACATGTCATCTCTCTTTCTTAGCACCTTATATAGGATACTGCTCAATCATGAGCAGTCTCGACAACTGAAGATGAATCTAATCAAGGATTCCAGAGACATGAAAAGCTCTCCGTTAGCTTTGATCTTTGAAGATTCTTCAGTTGAACTCCCATCTTCTTCTTCTTCTTCTTCAGTTCTTCCTCCTGTTACTATAACTGAGTTAGTCTCTACTAACTCTGAGCATCTGTCAGAGTCTGATCTTGCAAAATTTGATGAATCACTGGCGCTTTTAACTAGGACTTTTAGAAGATTAGCTAGGAAAAGTAATTTTCACAGATCTCCCACGCTGACCATTAAGGAAAAGCCAAAGTCAGATACTGTTGACAAGGATTCAACGATCTGCTACAATTGTCATTGTAAAGCTTACTTTGCAAATGAATGCCGGTCAAAGAAGGCTGTGATGCCATCTTCGAAAACCCCTTTCTCCTTCAGAGCTAAAGATGATAAATACCTGAAGCGGAAGGAGAAGTATAAGAAGATGCAGAGTTCCCAGCGAAAGGCTAAAGGTCTTGTCATTGAAGAGCATGACTAGGCTGATTTGTCTTATGAATCATCATCTGATGAGGAAGACACGACCTCTCTTTGCTTAATGGCCAAGGATGTCAAGGAAGAAACTTCTAAGACGTCAATTTCCCATGATTCCTCATCATCCTCTCCTTCTCAGGTATGTCTCTTGAATGAAATCTCTTCTTCTTCCTCTTCTAGCCTATCAGCATTAGATACGTTGACGGTTGACCTTTACAGTGCCCTCCTAAGCAAAAATGCTTAAACTTGATCTTCAAGAAGAGTTGAAGACTTGTCATTCCAAGATCAAATAGTTGACAGAGATCGAAAAAGTTCTTAAAGATCAGGTCATTGTAAACCAAACCATCACAACATGAACAGACCATCGCTGAGCGTGAGCAAGCAATTGCTGAACTCAGGGCTGAGAAGGCTACTATTGAAGGATAGTGCAAAACCTCTGAGTTCATTAATGCTCAGATTCCTACCAACATAACGACTGGTCTGGGCTTCTCCTATGATAAGGAAGATAGGGTAAAAGACAGGTCCATGCTCAAGTTTGGTACCTTTGTCTCTTCTATTTCTGACACTCCTTCCCCTCAGTCTTCTCTTGCTGAGAACATCTTGATGGAACTTTTTCGAGTTCAGGTTACAAAAACAAAGGTAAATCCATTGTCATAGAAACTCTTCCTAAGAAAGCTAACAAGTCACATAGATCTAAATCAATTCCTTCAGCTTGTGCATCTTCTTCTTCTTCAAGGACCAAGATATCTGAATCGTCTAAAAAATCTAAGTCTAGGCTCAAGGTGAATGCTTCACCTAAGGACTCTAAATCCTCAAAAGTTCCTCCTAGAACTAATAAGAAGGGAATCCTTGGACCTTGTCCCTCTTCTACTCTGGTGGTTCTTGGCCCTAAAGCTAGCTTCAACTATAGAAAGTGTAGACACTGTGGTGAAACTATACATATTGCTAGTAAGTGTCCTTTTGCCGCCAGGGCTGGTCCCCCTAGCCAAGGGAAAGAAAGTACCTATGGTTGAGAACTCTACCAAGGCGAAATCTACAACTAAGGTTGTTAAAATAGTCAAGGTGAAGAAATTCACTGGAGCCTCCTCTTCAGGCTCAGTGAAGACAACTACTGACACTAAGTCTTCAGCTTCAGGTGTTGTTGTTCCTCCTACCACTGAAGTATTTTCGTCAGGCTCAGTAAAGACACCCACCGACTCTATTTCATTAGCGCCAGAGGTTATTCCTAATCCCACTAAAACCTCTTCTTCAGGTTCAGTGAAGCCTTCTGCTGACACTGGTTCTTCAGTTTCAGTGGATGTTGCATCTAACATTATTGGACCCAAATAGAATGGGTACCAAAGCATTTTTAAAGTGTTCCCTTGTGCAGGAAGTCAAAGGCATTTGGTATCTCGATAGTGGATGCTCAAGACATATGACTAGAGACAAATCCCTGCTTATCGACTACAAGGAAGAAAGAGGCCCTTCCATGACCTTTGGAGGAAACAGAAAGGGATATACCAAAGGTTTTGGTGTATTAACCAACAGTTCAACCACCTTCAGGCATGTTGGATATGTTGAAGGACTGAAGCACAACTTACTCAGCATCAGTCAGCTGTGTGATAAAGATTTCACAGTGAAATTCTCCAAGAATTCATGTCATGTCTACGACAAAGATGATAAGGTTGCTCTAACTGGCTCTTGTCTAGAGAATGTCTACATCATCAACATGGATTATTCTCTCACTGAGAATAGCTATTTCCTCTCTAAAGTTTCGTCAGATATCAACTGGCTGTGGCACAAACGACTATCTCATCTTAAATTCAAGATACTCAACGAGTTGTCTAGAAATGATCTCGTCAGTGGTTTTCCTCAACACACCTTTGTAAAGAAATCTCTTTGCTCAGCATGTGAGGAAGGAAACAGACAAGAGCTAGCTTCAAGTCCAAGCAAATCTCTATAGTGACATCACCTCTTTAGCTACTGCACATGGATCTCTTTGGTCTAGTGAACGTGCAATCTATTACTGGAAATAAGTATACACTCGTCATTGTTGATGAGTACTCCATGTACACTTCGGTCTTCTTTCTTTGATGCAAAAGTGAAGCACCTGAAGATATAAATTCGTTCATCAAGAAGATAGAAGTATATAATAATATTAAAGTACGATCTATCAGAAGTGACCATGAATTGAATTAAAAAACAGTACTATGGATAACTTCTTTGAGAACAAGAGAATCTCTCACAACTTTTCTTCATTGAAAATTCCACAGCAAAATGGGGTCGCTGAAAGGAGAAATTGATAATCATTGAGACTGCTCGATCAATGCTCAGCGAATCTCATTTTCCCACTCATTTCTGGTCTAAAGCTGTCAACACTGCTTGGTTCACTCAAAATCGATGGCTGATCATTAAGAGGTTCAAGAAAACAGCTAATGAACTCTTCCATGGCAGAAAGCTCTCTATCATCTTTCTACATATCTTTGGTTTCACATGTTATATTCTCAACAACCGTGATCAACTGGAAAGTTCGATCCCAAAGTTGATGAAGGAATCTTTCTTGTATATTATTCAGTGACCAAAGCCTTCAGAGTATTCAACAAACGCCGACAAACAATAGAAGAAACTAGTCATGTCACCTTTGACGAATCTCAATTAGCTAATTCTAAACCCATCATAAATGATGACAAAGAATTAGAAAACTGGTTGTTCTCTCATTTTGGACAACCTGAAGCTTCCTTCAGCATTCCTCTCAATGCTGAAGCCCCAAAAGCTGAAGATGATCCACTTATCATTCCAGTTGCAGCTAATTACCCCAACGTGTCTTTTTCATAGATCGTTGCAGTGCCCATTAGTTGGGTTCCTCCTTCTACTTCAAACACTGATCAATCAGTCGTTGAATCTAAGGCTCCTTTAGCAATTGTTCCTATTGCTGAAGAATCTGCAGCTGAAGTCTCATCCTCTGTTCCTGAACATCTATGCTCAGATGATAATCCTCTAACAGCTCGGCGATGGACAAAAGACCATCCTATTCATCAAATTCTTGGTGATCCAAATGAAGGTATTCAGACTCGTTGAGGTCTAGGTAATATTTATCTCTTTCTCAACTTTCTTTCTTTAGTTGAACCCAAGAAAATCAATGATGCTATCTCAGACCCTAGCTGGGTCATGCCATGTAAGAGGAGCTCATTGAGTTTGATAGGAACAAAGTCTGGTACCTTGTGCCACATCCATCCGACAACACCGTGATAGGCTCCAAATGCGTCTATCACAACAAGTTAGATGAAGAAGGTGTGGTAACCCGTAACAAGGTTCGCCTTGTTGCTCAGGGTTATAGATAAAAAGAAGGGATCGATTATTATGAGACCTTTCGCACCAATGGCTAGCCTCAAAGCAATTCGAATCTTTCTAGCCTTTGATGCCCATAAAGACTTCAAAGTCTACCAAATGGATGTAAAGAGCGCTTTCCTAAATAGAAAACTTCAAGAAGAAGTTTATGTTGAACAACCTCCAGGGTTTCTTGACCCTAAGTATCCAAACCATGTCTATCATTTGGATAAAGTTCTTTATAGGTTAAAACAGGCTCCCCGTGCCTGGTATGATACCCTCTCCTTGTTCCACATCTCTGATAAATTTGTCCATGGAAAGATTGACCAGACCTTATTTCTTAGGAAATTTAAAGGTCATATCATTCTAGTCCAAATATATGTCGATGATATTATTTTTGGTTCCACTAATACCTCTTTATGTTTTCGTTTCGCTGATCGCATGAAGAAATAATACCAGAAGAGTATGATGGGAAAACTAACCTTCTTTTTAGGTCTCCAGATCAAGCAATCAGATAAAGGTATCTTTATCAGTCGAAGTAAGTATGTCTATGATATGTTGAAAAAGTTTGATCTCTTTAACAACTCATCTATGAACACTCCTATGGCTCCTCCACTCTCTCTCAATCAGGATCAAAATGGAAAGCCTGTAAATGTAATTGTTTAAAGATGAATGATCGACTCCCTGCTGTATCTTACAGCCAGTCGACCAGATGTCATGTATTCTACTTGCTTATGTACACGATATCAATCTGAACCTAAGGAATCCCAACTGATTGTTGTAAAATGCATTTTCAGATACCTGAACAGAACTCCTAATTTGGGTCTCTGGTACCCTAAGGGTTCAGGTTTTGACCTAATAGGTTATTCGTATAGTGATTTTGCAGGTTGCAAACTTGATAGGAAAAGCACCACTGGAGAATGTCAGCTTCTAGGTGGAAAGTTGGTAAGCTGAACAAGTAAAAAGCAAAACTCAGTGTCCACATCAATCGCTGAAACTGAATACATAGCCGCTAGAAGTTGATGTACCCAAGTCCTTTGGTTGAAAAACCAGCTTAATGACTACGATATTCAGTTCTCAAAGATTCCTATCTATTGTGATAGCACTAGTGCTATTGCGATTGGAAACAACCCTGTTCTTCCCTCCAAGACCAAACATATTGAGATCAGATATCATTTTATCAGAGATCACATTATGAATGGTATATTGAACTTCACTTTGTTCCCACGGATTACCAACTCGCTGACCTTTTCACAAAGCCTCTTGATGAGACAAGATTTAATATCTTAATCAGCGAACTTGGAATGCTAAACGCTGAAGATTAATTTCGTTCAGCTATTATGCATCAATCAGTAAGTGCAATGATTCAGTGCTCTCATTCTATCACTAAACTCTTGAGTAAATGTATCTATTCTCTCTAAGGTATGTATACTCGCTTTTCTTCTTTAAAACTTAAAACTATCACTAAAGCTTTTCTTCTTCAGCGATGAAAATGTTTTAAAAGTTTTATTCAGGGATTCTTTCTATCACAGAACATTTTAAATAAGTATATCTCTCTATTATACTTATCTTTTCTTAAAATCAAAATGATCACTGAAACCTTTCAGTGATTCAAAAGTTTTTAAAAAATAGTTTCAGTGTTTCTCTTGTCACTAATTCTTTTATGGAAATATATATTTTCTAAGATATTTTCCTTTTCTTAAAACAAAACCATCACTGAAGCTTTTCTTCTTTAGTGATCAAATGTTTTAAAAGGTCTTTTCATTCAGTGATTCTTCTTATCACTGAACTCTTTCAAAACCCTTTCATATTCTTCAGATAGTGGCTTTTGAATTTCTTAAAACCTTTTTGTTTTAAAAGAAATAGATTATGAATCGTTTTTATGACGACATTTTATTTTACCAATACGAGTTGCTTTGAGACACACGTAAAAGTCTGACACACGTGACCTCCTCCAAATTCCATCCAATCATTGATGAGAACGTGCTACTTTTTCATCATGGCACTTCCTCAACAGTCATATTTTCCTCTCTCCTATATCTTTTTCTCTCTCCTGCTACCTATAAATATGAGACTTCTCTTCTCATATTTTCTTTACGCGTTCAAAATCTTTGACGAACTTATGCCAAAACAGATTCCCAAGCAAGAACTACAAACTAAGAACGCTTGAAACCTTTGACCTTTTCTTCTAAAAGTCTAAGGTCGATACTCTTCTTTAATACTTTGAACTGTTCTTCTTTTTCTTCTAATGAAACAGTGTTTATTTTCTGTAAGAACTTGTTCTCTTAAAATACAAACATTAAGATTATTAACACATTCTTTTCCTTGGTTAAAATCTAAAGTTCCAAAACCACTTATTTTTCTTGAAAAACCCTAGTATTTTCTTTCTGGATTTTTCAAAAGAAGTTTTATTGTTCTAAAACTTAAAAAGCTCACATCCTAATCTTGTACTACTAATAAAACTGTAATATCTTATTTCTTACCTCTAACAGACAATGGCTGCCTAGAATGTGAACTTTTCCATTGAAGACGTGACCTTCAAGGACAACAACCATGTCGCCTTGTTGGACATTCCTTCAAACAAATCTCTCTATGAGGATGTTGCTTCCTTTCTCAAGATGTCACCAATTTCCTATGCTCTCACCCATAAACTTGTCATGGTGAAAGAAGCGCTTCAACATATCTATATGACTGCTGGAGTGGTTCAGGATACTGATAAACACGGTCGCCAGGTGGAGATCTCTTTCACCTTCAACCGTATGACCGTCAGCTTTGGTGTGACGATGCTAAGGCATGCTCTTCGATTTCCTAAGGGTCCCTTCATCAGCGATCCTTCAATTGAAATCATCATCGTCTACCTCGATGATATTGGCTATGCCTGGCCAATGAAGAAAGACTCAGCGAACCCCTCAAATCGCTGTCGAAGATCGAGAAGAAACGCATGTCAGCGGTGTGGCAATACTTCTTCTCCCACTTCATCCAGTGTATGGGATGAAAGATTGGAGGTCAAGATCAAGCCTCAAGGGTCTCTCTCAACATCGGCGTTTCTGTCATCCGCTGACGCCCTATCAACTACGCTGTTGTGATCTTCGAGGACCTGGCGTTGAAGTTGAACAAGCGCCAGAGGGAGAAGGTTGTACAATACACAAGATTCCTTTCTATGGTGTTCGCCAAAATCTTCAACGACAAGTAATCCAAAGAAGGTAACCTTCCTATCTGCAAGCTTGGATCAAGGATTCTGGATCATAAGCTAAGGGATGGAGACATTGCACTATCTGCTATAGTGCAACCCGTCTCTTCAATTCCTTCTTCTTATTCTTCTCCTTCTAAGGTTGTTAAGAATAAAGAAAACCCCACGAAGTCTATCCCGACCACCACCACCCTCTCTACCAAACATCCATCCTCTCAACCCACTCTTGGTTCTCCATCGAGGGCCAAGAAATCCAAAAAAGGGACGCCTACGTCTCTAGCTGTGACCTCTCTAAAGGTCTCAACCATTGAAACTAGGCTTACCCCCGAGGCACTTTCAGCTACCCTTCCCATCTTTTTAGTGATATCTGAAATCACTGTCGTACCTGTGGTTCCTATCCCAACCTCCTCAGTAACCCAAATCACTGAAGGTGAGAATATCAACATCACCACTATTGAACACTCACGTCCAACTTTCTCGGCCATTTTCTCCTCTTCTCCATCATTGGTCTCGACACGTATTTATGATTCATCAATGAATGTACTCCTGGATGATGAAACACCCACCATTGGACCTGAGATTGCTCCTTTCAATGCATTTCAACAAGCAAGCGCCTATCCTCTCGAAGTCCATTTGAAGCGAACCATCCTTAATCCTTTAGATAACGCTAATGAACCATTAAGTACTCTACCTTCCTACCCTTTCGTTTCTACTAACCCCGTGCTCTCTTATACTTACACTTGCTCCTTTTCAGGTCCTTTTGAAGAGACGCCAGCTATGGACGAAGAGTATAACATGGCTGATGATGTCAAGCTACTCCTCCTTACTGTGGAGACTATCTATTAAAATGGACGAAGTCCATCAAGGCATGCCTCTCAAAGATGATGTATCTGCTGACCTCTCAGCTGTCTAGGCTAAAGTGAAAGAGGTCAAGGACCAGCTCTCATCAATGCAAGTGGCTGTGCAAGCCAACGCTGAGGCCACTTTAACAAGCAAGGCCGATGAAGTGAACTCTCATCTTGCCAAGGACACAGAGTTGATGCAACAAATATAGGCAACTTTCCAACAGCCAATCCCAACACCTGAACCGTTGTTCAATGCTGAAGACCGCGAGCAGCTAGACCAGACGTGCAAGATTACTATTCTTTTAGCCCGTGCTATGCCAAAGCTTGAAGAGATGATGGTGATTCAAATAAGAACTGTTGATCATTTCTTTAGCTATTTTTCCAAAGCCATTGCCAAAGAGGGGGAAACAGAGTCTGGAGCTGCTCTTTCGAATGCTGTTGCTGCTGCTGAACCTGCTGCTGTTCCAGCGACTCAAACTAAAGTTGAAGCTCATCCTAAAGCTGAAGTTGAGGTTGCTGATGAAAATCCAACATCCTGTGAAGCTCTTGTAGTTGAGGATGTTGATGTCGTCCGAGCTGGCGTTGAAGCTCATGATGAGGACCTTCCAATCATCTCTACAGCTAATGCTGGTGATATGGAAGATGATGATGAAGATGATGAAGATGATGAAGGTGAAGACAGTGATTCTTCCGACCTTCCTAACGCTGGTGAAGATCTGGGGAATGACGATGATGAATACGACGATGATCACGACTTCACCGTTCAATACCAGAGACCTTCAGGAACTACGAAATGCATTGCTCTTAGTGATTCTGCATTCCAGGGGGAGCAAAGGGAGAAAGAGAAGGAGACTCAAGAGAAGAACCAGAACACCAAGTCGAAAGACAAGGGTGTTGTTGAAGAAGGAAACTAAAACGTACTTTCCGAACCTTTAGAGCCCTTATCTAATGAGTCCTCCAGTTTCACCACCATCGCCTCCCTTTATCAACTCTCCATCCCTTCCACTACATGCGATCGGCTAGAGGAGTGGGTGCCTGAAAACCCAACCTCCAACACTCCCACCGATCAGCAGATGTCTCAACTAAAGGAGTCGCTCGACCAAACTAGAGTAAAAATCCCTTTTCGTACCCCTAGTTGTGGTGAGTTCGACATCCTGTCAGAAGCTGAAAGACTTGAGGCACTCAAGGCTGAGGAAGAACTCAGACTTCAATGACAACAGACTGAGGATAGCTAAAAGCTGGCCAAGTCTCTTACTGTTAAAGTTCTTAGAAGGAAGAAGTCCAAAAAGATGGTAAATGTTGTCAAGGCCCAGGCTAAGCTTCTGTCTATTGCAAAAGTTGAATGAGAGAAAACACTGAAGCTGTTCGAGCACGACAGAAAATGGAGCGAAGAATGTTTACACAAGAGGATCAATCCTCACCCAATTTCAAACGTCACCATTAGCGGACGAACGAAAGACGGTGGAGTTCTGGTCTGAATGCTCATCACCAGGGACAACCTTGACGCTGTCACGGAGTACCTTTCCTACCTTGGTCAGTATGGCTATAGTGAATGTCTGGAGATCCGCCAAGCCATTCAGCACTCAAAGCCAAGACATAAGCCGGTTATCGAAGACATCATCAGCGAGCTGATCAAGAAGATGTCAAGATGTGTTGTGGTACCTGAAAAGCCTACACTGAAGAAAAGTGGAATAAGAAGACCTTCAAGTCCTAATGACGGACCAACCCTGAGGAATGAACATGAAATAAAGTTCTCCTTGGATGATGTCCTGAAGGCTTCGAAGAAGCCAAACATTTTTATGTTGAATCTTTCCTTGCCAGCGAAGGGTCCATACATACCAACACTGTGCACATGAAGCCTGAGTTAGGATTTATCTTCCATGACTATGAAGGCAAAGTCAGCTTTCAAAGAATGTGTGAGTTACATCTCTGCCTACTGGAACATCTCGTGTATATCAGATTTTGGCTAGATGATGATATATATGGTGAAGTGATGGATCGCAAGATCAGAAAGGAATTTTTACGTCGAAAGGAACTCGGAGAAGAAGTACCTGGCTACTTCAATCTAAGCAACTTAGATTAGTTATAGATTTCTATCTTGTAACTTGTCTTTCACTATATATCTTTTATTTCTATGTCTACTTTCAGTGTTCAGCTTATATTTTGTAAGTCTAAGAAATGTACTAAAAAACTTGTAATTTTTTCTTTGAATTAATATAAGTATTTCATTTACGTCACTGAAAAAGATCCCGAAAAAGAGTAATAGGGACACATGTCTATGAGTTCCAGTATTCTGTTACAGTTACTGACAATCTATAATCAGTGAACATGCTTTCAGTTTCAGTTTCGCTTCTCGTACTTCTTCTTAAACTTGTAACTTAAGAAAATTTACTAAGTAAAAACTGAATCACTGAAAAAGATCACAAAATAGTAAAACGGGACATGTACTTTATGTGTAACTTTGCCCTACTATTATCTAATAAGACAACTTTCTTTATGTTGGTTTGTTATCATCAAATAGGGGGAGATTGTTGATTCTCTGTCTTATTGATTTGATGATAATCCTTTTTACCTATTTCGAAGTATTATGTTTTTGTCTTTTAGTTCCAGCGAATGAAACATGTATAAATCCTACAGCGACAACGATACTTCAAGAAGACAAAACTCACACCAAAGAACCTTCAGCAAAATTCAAAGACTAGAGACTGGCACATTCGTGATCTGAAGCGGCATTCAATGATAACAATCTTGTCAACATATGTGAAGACTGCCCAAGCCTCAGCGAATGCTGAAGAGACCTTCAGTGTTATTCCTGCATTCAACGATCAAATGAAGATTGTTGTGCAAGATTGTTTTTTCTTGTTCTTGCACATACAGAGGACAACCCCATACCCTTTCTAGAGTATAGTATGGAACGAAGCCGACTAGTTGACTCTATTACCCACCAACTCCACGAAAGGATGTTTGCTCATGAATAGGCTTTTGTACTATTCACTGTAGCAAAGAACAAGTTTTTCTATAAAATCTTGAGGCGTTTTCAAACCTTATTGTATTGCATTAAATGTGCATTTAATGCACTAGGTATAAATAGATGAGTGCTCTCTCCGTGCAGATATATGTATATACACACAGGAGATCACACACATATCTAAAAAAACATTTACGCTTATCTTCAAGCAAATTAGAATCCCACTTAAGTATTTTAAAAGTTCTTATCCAAGAAGAACTTATTTCCTTCTTTATATTTCAACAAATCTTTTCTCTTTGCTAAGAATATATATGTGTGTAAACTTAGATTGTTTTAGATAGGTTATCTTTACCTTATCTATTTCCGCATTCAATTTTGTAAAAATAAGTATTGATCTTTCTTTATCAATATATATTTTTAAATTTGAAAGTTCTCTGTGTTTGTATTCATCCCTCCTTTCTACAAACTGTTTCTATAAAACTCTTGTACACCAAACTGGGACCAACACTTCTCATATGATCAGGAAGATAGTGTCACTGATAGGTCCATGCTCAAGTTTGGTACCTTCGTCTCTTCTATTTCTGACAATTCTTCCTCTCAGTCTTCTTTTACTAAGAGTCATCTTCAAGAAACTTCTTCGAGTTCAGGTAAGACAAAGGTAAGTCCATTGTCATAGCACCTCTTCTTAAGAAGGCTAACAAGTCATATAGATCTAAATCTATTCCTTCAGCTTGTGCACCTTCTTCTTCCTCAAGGATCAAGATATCTGGATCTTCTCAGAAATCTAAGTCCAAGCTCAAGGTGAATGTTTCAGCTAAGGATTCCAAGTCCTCAAAAGTTCCTCCTAGAACAAATGAGAACATAAACCTTGGAGCTTTTCCCTCGTCTTCTCTGGTACTTCCTTGCCCTAAAGCTAGCTTCAGCTATAGGAAGTGTAGACCTTGTGGTGAAAGTACACCTATTGCTAGTAAGTGCCCTATTGCCACCAAGGCTGGTGCCCAGCCAAGGGCAAGAAAGTAGCCAAGGCTGAGAAATCTACCAAGGCGAAATCTACCACTAAGGTTGTTAAAACAATTAAGGTGAAGAAATCCACTAGAGCCTCCTTTTCAGGCACAGTGAAAACAACTAATGACACTAAGTCTTCAGCGTCACGTGTTGTTGTTCCTCCTACCACTGTTGATCCTAGATCCCTCAATAACACTAATATTTAAGCTATGAATAACCTAAATATATGGTATGGATGGAAAAAGTGAACAACACTCAAGAATAAAATGATAATATTCAAGAATATAGTTGAGTGCCGAATGATTCACTTTTATTCAAATGATTAGGCGGAAAAGCGTAAACGATTACAAGAATAGTAAAGCCTATTTATACTAGTAATCTAATTTTGGACGTTGCTATCTATGGAAGATATTTAGTAAATCTTTTATGAAAAGGAAAGTAATCTAGACTTATGGAAAGTAAATAAAGAAAAGTAACACATTGAGTATCCAACAGTCGATTTGCCAACTCCAGCTGTCTTCTATGGGGCGTGTTCAACCATGTCTTGAGATCTTCTTCATTGGGTGCCTCTGGTTAAACTGTTGTGGAAAAACTCCAAGTGTTGATAACAAGAGGGGCTATGGAGATGCACAGTTCATCATACCTATGGACGTTCATCGCACCTCTAGTTGTATTGGACACTTAGTCTTTTTTGCTTGAAAGTCTTCCATCGGCCTTCTACTCTTTCACACTTGTTGTTTTCATTACTTTTACAGATATGAGTTATGGGGTTTAAAAATCTCCCTCTAAGTAATGAAAAGACAAACATTGGCTAGTATATGAACAATTAAGTAATAAGTGAGAGACAGAGGCTAAACTAAAAGAAAAACATCCTTTTGCCAAAAAATTTCATTGGATAAGGTGTTGGATTAATTCTTACAAAAACGCTGAAATGAAAATGAAATTACATAAATTCAATCATGGTCTCCTCTAAATATTTTCCAGAAACGCATCATCAATCCCTTGAATTGAATGACTATGGAGATACCATGAATAAGTTCTTGACCTTCCTTCATCGGCACATGTAGTCTGCCCAGTGTTTCTTTGATGACTCCCTGAAACCATTCAAGTGTAGAGGTTGAGTACTTGAAGGCCTTAGTTAGTCTGAAAAAATTCTTAACACCAAACTCGTTCTTGAAGACTAATCTGAGCTCTGGTTAAGTTAAGATCGATGCAGGTGCATCTCCTGTAGGCCTGGAAAATCTTCATCTGGTGGAGTGCAAGAGATTCTCTCAATACCAAGTTCAAGAGCTATTTGAAAATCGCTCTTTTCCCTGAACTTCACCAAGGTTTCTATCATCTCCACTATCGCTCGATTGGACATCCCATATCTGATCCCTTGGTCTTGTCATTGAGCTTTGTGTCTATAGAGGTTGATCAAGTCCTATGGGTTGGGATTGATTAAGTCATTCTCATTGAAGACGCAGACCATCCCATGTGTACGTTCCATGGTATACTCGATGTACTTGATTGCTCGATTACCGAAGGTTCTCATCTTGATGTCTAGGACTGTCTTGATTCCATCGTTCGAGAAGACGAGTTATGGTAGAGAGGTTGTCTGTCCTATGAATTTGTAACGCAAGAGATCCATCGACTCAAGAGATAGCATGGGGGATTGAGGACCAATAGTTCATCGTGGTCATGGTAGATATACTGATGAATGTTCTCCATCATGACTGGTTCCCTTGGGGGCATTGGCGGATATCTTCTTAGCGACTCAAAGTTTGCAATGATTTCATCGACCATGCCTTGAGGAGGAGGTTGCCTCGATGAGGAAGGTATGTCCGCTTACACCTGTGAGGATGGTTGGGTGATGGGTGGTTGATGTGTGGTGATGGGTTGTGTTTAGATTGTGGGTTCTGTTTGGGTTAAGGGTTGTGTATGGGTTATGGGTTGAGGTGAGGGTATGGCTTCTGGTTGTGAGGGTTCAGGTTGGGTGATTTCTGGTTCTGTGGGTTCTGGTTTGGTTGGCTCTGGTTGAGGTATAGTGGATTGGGTGATGAACAGTTGTGGTTGAGTGAGAATGGCGATGGGGGAAGGTGGGTTTTCAGAGGATGAAGAACTCACCACAAATAGTGAGAACTCATTGGTTGTGGGTATGGGTTCTTAGGTGCACGCTAAGGGAACATGTACATTATGTACATCTTCAGAGGGCTGAGCCTCTAGTTCCCTAGCCTCAGTTGCTTGGGTTCCTTGGGTGGTTTAGGTTTGTAGGTTTTGAGTTGCTGGAGGTGGTGTTGCAGCGGTTGCTGATGGTTCCTGTGTCGGGTTCTCCCCCCTCATGAGGACCTAGACCATGATCATCTTGGTCAGGATCCTCATGCCTTGGCCTCTTTACAGGGCAGCTTGTTGAGTAGGAGGCTCTGCTCCTCTCCTTGGTCATCCTGAAAGAAGCGAGATACTTCCTTAGGGAATTCCGTCTTCGAGTGTCCTCCATCGATAGGAGGAAAGAGTTGGTGTGTTCCTGCTGGATCTCAAGGCTCTTGGAGAGAGAGCTTTGGCCGGTTCTGTAGCCTTGTGCATGAACTTTGCACTTATCTCGTTGAACGAGGATATAAGTTCCTTTGAGAGTGCTCTCAGGTCGGCTCTGGTGACTACATCTACTGTGGTGGAGGTGGATGTTGAGGCGGGGGGAGGGATGGAGTTTGAGGTTGATCCGGGTGGTGGGATGGTGATGGATGATATCATGTCCCTCACCTCTACAACAAAGGAGGTAAAGGCTTCCTCGAATGATGGAGCTACAGAGGGGGTGGAAGAGGGGCTGTTTGTGGTAGTTGGGCAATTATGGTGGTTGGGAGTATGGTGAGGGTAGTGTTTATGGAATTTATTTGGGAGGTGAGGGAGGCGATGGCTTCATCGGTCGCAGTTACCTGGGCTATGAGGGTTGCGAGGGTGGCAGTGAGGGTTTGGTTGCAGGCAGTTGAGAGGGTGGAGATGGTGTTAGGTTGTTGAACCACCAGTTGTTCGAAAATTTGCAGGTGGGTGGTGTTGTCCCTCGATTGAGTCTCAAGGGATTGTTGAATCGATGTAAGGTCGATTGATGGAGGGGATTCGGCAATCCTTGCTAAGCTGAGTTTAAGGTCATCCAAGGACCGCTGAATCGAGTCAGCAAAGGCCTGGAACTCAGCCTTTATGACGAACTCTGCGATGGGGGTAACCCCTACAACAACGGATGTTGT
This sequence comes from Cynara cardunculus var. scolymus, assembly GCF_001531365.2. Taxonomy (NCBI): domain Eukaryota; kingdom Viridiplantae; phylum Streptophyta; class Magnoliopsida; order Asterales; family Asteraceae; genus Cynara; species Cynara cardunculus. The sequence goes on from NC_037535.1 coordinate 9,219,960, forward strand.
ATGTTAAGCCTCTATTCCAGAGGCGCCTTCAACATTGCCTTATGTGAATGTAGGCAAGGAAGGACTTCCATCATGTCCTTGATAGCCCTCAAGTGAGGAGCTATCTGTTGATGTTGCAACATTAGCTTCTTCTTCATCGGATTCAGAGTCTGATGAAGGGAAGTAGATGTGTGTCCCCTTTGCTAAATCAAGTATCAAAGGGGGAGGTGCACGAATAGAAGATCGCTCTGAATGATCAATGGGGATATCAAAGTCAGAAGCAACACATGCTTCTGTGTGTGTGGGTAGTGGCGAGCTATTAGGCGATGTAGCTCTTATTTCCTCATCACCCCCTGTTGGGAGAGAGGTGATGGATGGTGTGGTTCATCGGCTAGTTCATCTCTACAGGCCCGAAGAGTGGCCTCTGGATGGCTGGCTTGGGTTGGGATTGGACTGGGCCGTCCTTGTTCAATACCCCTTTGGCCTTGATCGCCGGGGGTAGTAAATGTGGTTGCCCTTGGGGGGGAGGGATAGATGTGTGTATGGGGCCGGCGGATGCTGGAGGAGTGTCATCATCATCATCTTCATCATCTGATGAAGACAACTCCTCTTGCGCTCCCTTGCTTAGATCGGGGGACGGCTCTATATGCTCCGGGGTAGCTGGCCTTGGTTGCTGGGCCAGCATGGAGCTCTCATACGCCCTACGACATGCATAACTGTCGGGGATCACGCAGAGCATTGCCCGTGAGAGGGGACTTTCTGCGGGGTAACCATCCTTCCAGATGGTTGGGCGATGGCCGTTCATAAGATACTGAGGAGTGAGCAGTTGTTCGCTTGGCAAGTTGTGCCTTCTCATTGAGTCCCTTATGAACAATGCAAGGAAGCACGGGAAGAGCATCGAGAGTGGCTTTCCTGCAGCCACTAACTTGTTCTTCTTGATGACAGTGGCATGGATCTCATTGTAAATCACCAGGGCGTTGTCCAGAGGAAGGTTGAAAAATAGACCATACATAATGGTCATTATGTTGATGTTCCCCTGGTCCATACTCCCGAGTTTGCATGTAAGGGCTCGGTTGAGGATCGAGAAAAACATGTTCCACATCGGAGGCAGGAATTGCCTCTTGAAGTCTAAGGCATTGTGTAGGTCGCGGTTGTAGCCCAACATCTTGATGAAGCGTAAGATGTTGGAACTTATTGGCGGCTTGGCGTAATGGTCAATCCCGAGCTCCTATCTTGTTGGGATGAACAGAACCTTAGATATTTTGGCTCGAGAAATTTTTACCGAGCATTCCATGTCATTTGGGACGTCGATGTCCCCCATAATCCTCCGGTTCTCCGGGTAGAACTCGCAGGTCTGCCAGTACTGCTTGACATATTTGACTAGCACCCCATTGTCTGAGAGGGTGAGGGCCGGTTGTAGAATACAATTCTAGAAGAACTCAATCATAATGGAAAACCTGTCTTCGTAGAGGTTGGTGCGAAGGTCAATGGAGTGATTGTTCGACTTGATTGGCAGGAAGACGATGGCATGGCTATCGGTGCCGGTCGACTGCATGTGATTGTCGTTGTTATTGTGGGATTCGTGGGAGGCGGAAGGCGCCATTTTTGTGAAGAGGGTAGTTGCAGGTTCGTTTGTGTTGTTTAAAGTTCTTGGGAGAGATTATGTGCGCGTAAAGTAAGAAATGGTGGGGACGAAGGGTATTTTTAGTGGGAAAATGGGAAAGGTTCGGTTAAGAGAAATGATTATTTTAATGGTGAAAAGAAGGTAATGATGAGTTTTGTGAGATGTTTTAGTGAAAAGGTGACTGTGATGGTGATCGTAAGCCGTAAAGCCTGCTCACGATCATAAATGCGCAAGTGGAGATGGACACGTGTCGAATGGGGGTGTTGTCTTTTGAGAAATGAAGGGTTTCTAGGGAACATCCTTTTTGAATTTGTCAGGCGCGTGTGGGCGGTAAAAGACTTTTGGTATATTTGAAAATATTTTGAAATAATTACTATAAAGGATAAACCTTAAGAATAAATATCTAAATAAAATTTATAATTTGAAAATTGCACCTTTATTGTAATAAAAAAATTTTCAATGAAAGATGGGTTATTATGGGAAAACAAGTCATGTCAATGGAACCAGAGGGGATCTGGTTAGTCATGACAATGATTGGGGGGGGGGGGAACCAGAGAGTCTATGGTTATGAATAGACAAACCAGAGGCTCTGGGTGACCATTTTAAACCCTTGGATGTAACACATACCCTTTATGAAGGACGAGAGTGTCTCTGGTTGAATGCAAAGGATGATATACTTCATTGATATAGCATTTTTGTGATCCAGAGGCTCTGGATAGACGAACCAGAGGCTATGGATAGATGAGCTAGAGGCTCTGGGTGGGAAAATACATACTTAGAACCAAAGTATTGAACCAGAGGGTCTCTGGTTGAAAGGGGATGTGCAACCAGAGATGGGTTTGACTCAATATGGATTCTTAATGATGAATGTGAAGTGCAAAACTCCTCCTCAAAAGACGCATGGGGACGTGCAATGAGTAAAAACTCCCCCTAGAATCAATAAGGGAGATGAATGAGATGACAAGAAGCTCTGGTCTATACAACCAAAGGCTCTGGTTGGGAATGATGGTTCAAAAGAATATGAATGATGATGTGAATGTAAATGGTAGTGATGGGTCTATGGGACCAGAGGGTCTCTGGTTCCAAAGATTTAGAATCCAGAGGCTCTAGTCTTTAGAACCAGAGGCTGTGGTTGTATGGATGATACAAAATGAGATAGGAATCAAATGATAATGTGCCTTATGATGACCAAGTTGGACCAGAGGGGCTCTGGTGTCAAAGAACTTGGAATCCAGAGGCTCTAGTCTTTGTAACCAGAGGCTCTGGTTGCATGATGGATGAAATGGTTAAATGTCATGTATGATAAAGCGAATGATGGAGACCAAGTTGGACCAGAGGGGCTCTGGTCACAAAGACATGGAATTCAGAAGCTCTGGTCTATACAACCAGAGGCTCTGGTTGGGAAGGGAATACTTAGTGAAGAAACACAAAGTTTTTGCTTTGGACCAGAGGGGCTCTAGTTACAAAGTCGATGAAATTTTGGCCAAAAATTAAACAAGTATTTCTAATTGGCCAGAGGCTCTGGTCTTAGGAACCAAAGGCTCTGATTTAGAATACTTGGTTATGAGGGCCATGTTAATGTATCACTTTTAGGCATAACCAAGAGATATTGAGGATCTCTGGTTTGAAAAGACAGATTGCCTCTAAGTGGTGAGATTCAGCATACCCATCTTGCTGACAAGAAATAGAAATATTTTCTCATCAAGAGCTTTTGTGAAAATGTTAGCAAGTTGAATCTCTGTAGGAACAAAGTACATCTCTATTGTTCCGTTTTCCACACGATCTTTGAGAAAATGGTACCTGACATCGATGTGCTTAGTCTTGGAATGCTACAAAGGATTTGTAGAGATAGTTATGGCACTCTTGGAGTCACAGAGGATGGGAATTTTTTCATATTGGTATCCATAGTCCTTAATCTGGGTCTTCATCCAGAGAACTTGTGAACAACAACTAGCAGTAGCAACATATTCTGCTTCTACTGTAGAGGTTGAAACAGAATTTTGTTTTCTAGATGTCCAACTTACCAGCTTGTCCCCCAAGAGTTGACAGCTTCCAAACATACTTTGTCTATCAAGCTTGCAACCTGCATGATCTGCATCTGTGTAGGTATTAGATCAAAGCCATAGTACTTAAGATACCAAAGACCCAATGAAGGAGATCCCTTGAGGTATCTAAAGATCCTCTTGACCGCAGAGAGATGAGATTTCTTAGGTTTAGCTTGATACCTAGCACAAAGACATGTAACAAACAAAATATTTGGTCTACTAGCGGTTAGGTACAGGAGTGATCCAATCATGCCTCTGTAGGTTGTTACATCCACAGATTTGCCTGATGGATCAGCAAATAACTTASCTCYTGTAGCCATTGGAGTTCTCATCGATGATGAATTTGAGAGAGAGTATTTCTTTAGAAGATCAGTCACATACTTGGACTGATTGATGAAGATTCCTTCTAAAGTCTGTTTTATTTGAAGACCAAGGAAGAAACTGAGTTCTCCCATTATACTCATCTCAAATTTTCTTTTCATCAGCTCTGGGAATTTTCCCAAAATTTAGCATTGATAGAACCAAATATGATATCGTCCACATATATTTGCACAAGTAATATATCACCTTTATGCTTCTTGAGAAAGAGAATTGTATCGATGGTACCTTTTTCGAATCCATTGTCTATGAGAAAGGTAGAAAGTGTATCATACTAGGTCCTGGGTGCTTGCTTCAGCCCATAGAGAGCTTTCTCTAGGGGGCTGCTGCACATATACTTCTTCTTGAAATTGAGGAAGGAAGACTTGACATCCATCTGATAGACCTTGAAGCCTTTGTGTGTTGCATAGGCTAGGAATATTCTAATGGCTTCAAGTCTTGCAACGGGAACAAATGTTTCATCGTAGTCAATCCCTTCTTTCTGGAAGTAGCCCTTGGCAACAAGCCTGGCCTTGTTCCTTATGACTATGCCATCTTCATCCTTCTTATTTCTGAAGACCCATTTGGTTCCTATAGCCGTCTTCCCTTTGGGTAGACGCATGAGGGACCACACTTTGTTTCTTTCAAACTGGAGTACTTCTTTTTGCATGGCATCTATCTAGTTTGGATCTTGTAGGGCTTTAGATATCTTCTTTGGTTCGATCATACTCAGAAAGTTGGCGAAGAAGCATTCATTAGCAGTGGCGGATCTCGTCTTGACACCAGATGATGGATTACCGATGATTTGGTGATGTGGATTGTCTTTCGTCCACTTGGTGCTAGATTGGGGTTCTGGAGAAAAAGGATGCAGTTCTTTATCGACTGATGGAACTACTTGCTCCCCCTCAAAGAGATCATCTCTAGAGTGATGCTCTGGTTCTGAAGACACAGAAGAAGTAGAAGTGAAGTGACATGAGTTTCAGAAAGAGTTGTACCTTCAACATTGGATACTTCATGTTCTTCATTGACTCTGGAAGAGGGTTCTTCAATAGATATAAGTTCATATGGAGTCTTCTGGTACCTCTTGTTGATGATTGACCGGTTCTGGGTGAAGCATGCAGTAGAAATGGCTTCGGCCCAAAAAGTGATAGGTAACTCCGATGAAGCAAGCATGGTCCTTACTGCTTCCATTAAGGTTTTGTTCCTTCACTCCACTACTTCATTAAGCTGCGGAGTTCTGGCTGCTGAAAAGTTCTTGGAGATGCCTTCATTGATGAGATATTCATCAATTCTAGCATTTTTGAATTCACTTCCATTGTCACTTCTTACTTTGATGAGTTTGCGTTGTAGAAACACTTGCAGCCTTTTCATCATCCGGATGAGGAGTTTAGGAACGTCTGATTTCTTCTTTACGAATTCAACCCAAGTGTATCTGGAGTATTCATCAACTAGTACCAGGATGTACTTCTTTCCAAAGAGGCTTTGTGTAGATATAGGCCCAAATAGATCAATGTGGATCATGTCCAAGGGCTTGGAGCAGGAGGTTTCTAACTTTGTTCTGTAGGAGGCCCGTTTCAGCTTCCCCATCTCGCAGGCTGAGCATAGATGATCTTTTTCAAAGTTGAGATCAGGAATCCCCTTGACCAGCTTCTGTTTGGCTAACTTCTTTAGTACATCAAAATTTAGATGTGAGAACTTTTGATGCCATAGCCAATTTTCATCGCTCTTATAGGATACAAGGCAGAGAGTGTCTTGTCCCATAGAGGCGTGAAAATCCAGAAGATTGAGATTCCCTTCTCTCTTCGCCTTAATGATGGTTTGGTCGGGCTTTGTTTCGATGATGCAAAAACCCTTGCAAAATCTGACTTCAAGACCCTTGTCGCAGAACTGGTTAATGCTTAGTAAGTTGTGCTTTAGACCTTCAACATAAGCCACTTTGTTGATGGAGATGTTGCCTTTGATGAGTGTGTCGTATTCCTTGATGGTACCCTTGCTGTTGTCTCCAAAAGTAACAGAGCCTCCAGATTTGTCGATGAAGGAGGACAACTGACTTTTATCACCAGTCATGTGCCTGGAGCAACCTGAATCTATATACCATGGTTTTACATGTTGGCCCTGCAAGACAAGTTAGAGGTTTTTAAGTACCCATTTCATAATAAATCCTCGCTTGTTAGTCGGGGATACAACCTTTTTCTTTTCATCAGCCCTCTTGGATTTGTGTTGATTTCCATTACCCTTAGCCTTTGCAGGTTTGGGTTTATTTTCATCGCCCTTGGCCTTTGTAGGCTTGGGCTTCTTCACGTTTTGATGAGTTTGAACATTGTAATGATAGACGTGTTTGGAAAATATGCAGTGATGAGTTAACATATGATTCCTCAGGTTTTGTAAAAGAGCTAAACATTGGCAGTTAGGAGTTTTAGTACAAGAATGTTTAACTTTCTTTTAATTCGATGAAGAAGAAGTAAAAGCAGAGGATGAAAATTATACCATAGCATTGATTGTTTTTACAAACTTCCTATCTAGTGCAGCTTTTTTATTTGTAGAGGCAGGCGTGGGCTTTACTTCTGTTGATCCCAGATCTCTCAATAACACTAATAATCTAGTTATGAATAACCAAATTATAGTGATTTTACGAAGAAAGTTATGAAGACTCAAAAATTAAATAAAAACATTCAAGAACAGTTTTGAGCTTCAAAGGTTTTTACTTTATAAATAATGAAACGTAAAACAAAGAGTAAAAGCCTTTTTCTCTCACACATTCACACTTTTTTACAATAGACCTAATCATCTATTTATACTAGTTGGCTAATACTAAGATAACTATATATTGCTACTTTCTAGCAAATAGTCTAGCTAACAGATAAAGT
>NC_037535.1:9227146-9228532 GCF_001531365.2 Cynara cardunculus var. scolymus
TTTTCATTGGTGTTGTGATGGTGGGGTGGTTGGTTCTTCATCGGTTTAGGAACTCAACACTATGGGTTATGGGGTTGTAGCTAAGGGAACTTGGTTAAGCGGTTCATCATCAGAGGGCAAGGCCTCTGGTTCCCTTGCTTGGGTTTCTTGAAGTGATGGTTGGTGTGGTGGTGATGGTTGCGTTGGTGCAGCGGATGGAGATGTATATGCAGCCGCCACCTCTATCTCCCCCTCACGAGGTCTAAGACCTTGATCATCGGGGTCTTGGTCATCGTGGCGTTGTCGTTTGCTTGGGCGGCTGCTCGAGCATGAGGCGCGTAACTGTATCAACAAAGGCCTGGAACTCAGCCTTGGTGACCAGATCGGCTAAGGCGGTAACCCCTGCAGCAACGGATGTTGTAGGTTGTGCCTCTGTTCCTGAGGTGCCTTCTTGGCCTTGTATGAGGGTAGGCCGCGAAGGACTTCCATCATGTCCTTGATAGCCTTCGAGAGAAGAACTATCTCATGATGTTCGGACATCCTCTTCCTCTTTTTCAGCTTCAGAGGCTGAGTAAGTGAATCGGATATGTGTACCCTTTGGTAGAGCAAATACCGAGGGTAGTGGTGCACGAAATGAAGATCGCTCTGAATGATCTATGGGTTCAACATCAGAAGCAACGAATGCGTTTGTGTGTGTGAGAGGTTGTGGCGAGCCCTGAGGCGAAGGGGCTCTTATCTCTTCATCACCTTTCTGTTGAGAGAGGGGTGATGGGGTATGAGATTCCTCGGCTTGTTCATCTCTAGAGGCTCGAAGGATGGCCTATGGATGGCTAGCTTGGGTTTGGATTGGATTGGGTCGTCCTGTTTCAATATCCCTTTGGCTTTGATCTCTAGGGATAGTGGATGTGGGTGCCCTTTGGGTAGTAGGTAGGGAAATATGTTGGTGAGGGCCGGGGGAAGCACGAGTATCATCATCATCATCATCATCATCATCATCATCGTCATCATCCGATGAAGATGATGGTTGTGCTCCCTTGCTTGAGGGGGGGACGGTTCTAAGTGCTCTGGGGTAGCTGCCCTCAGTTCTTGGGATAGCATGGAGCGTTCATAGGTTTGTTGTATCTCACTTGTCGATGGAATGACAGTGAGCATAGCCCTTGACAGCGGTCTGTTGATGTTGTATCCTTCCTTCGAAAGGGTTGGGCGGTGTCCTTGCATTTTGTAGACCGGGGTGTATGTCTCTGTTGCGGGGATTTGTGGAAGACGTTTAAAAAAATGGAATTTAAAATCTCATATAATTGTAAGATTAATACTAATTACGAGGTTTTGGTCTTCCAAAAACTGATGTTATAGTTTTTAGTCACAAAAGCTGCAATTTTGTATAATCTTTTAAAAATTGTTTTCAAT
>NC_037535.1:9231347-9232432 GCF_001531365.2 Cynara cardunculus var. scolymus
GGGAGTGTGGTACTCTTTTTGTTATCCTTAGCCTTTGCAGGCTTGGGTTTCTTTGCCTTTCCATTGGGTCCTTTATATCGATAAACATGTTGTGTGAAGGGACAATGATGTGTCAACATATGATTCCTCAGGTTTTGTAAAATAATTAGACATTGACAAGAATGATGCTTTGGTTGTGTTTGTCTAAACTTCTTTTTATTCGATGAAAATGAAGAAGTAAATTTAGGTAGATATCTTATCCTAACATCAGTTATTTTTACAAACTTCCTATCTAGTTCAAATTTTTTATTTAAAGAAGGCTTGGACTTTACTTCTTTTCTTCTGAGGATGGTGGACTTTTCTTCAGCTGAACGGAAAGAAAAGTTGTGGTTAGTTTTATCAGAGGTAGACCACTTCTGTTTTTGTTCACGAGTAAACTTGATGAACCTAAATGAATACTAGGGCCTTTTAAGTTGTCTTTGACAGATTTAACATCTTTCATTTTTCCCTTTCCTTTGTCTGAAGATTTCATTGATGAAGGAATACCATATTTCATTGGGGACTTGAAATGTTTAGGTTTCTTGTTCCCAATGATTTTTGGTGGTTCACAACTTATTTCTCCTTCAGATTCAGAATCGAGAAAATCWCTTGCTGATTTCTCAAAATCAAATTTAACTTGAATGGGAGCAGAAGATGTAGGTTCATAGGTTAATGCTTTAGTTTGATCTTCTTGAGGTGTCATCAATGTTGAATTCGATGAATTCTCAATTTCACTTGATTGATTCATCGGTTCATCGGTTGATGGTTCCTCATTCGGATTTTCTTTTTCATCAACTGTACTTGCTAATGAAGTAGATTTGTCAAGCAGAGATTTTGATTTGTCAATAGGGTTTGTAGCGATCTCTGGTTTTGAACTGTCATTAGTACTAGTACTTTGCTCATAAACCACATTTTCAAAATCCTGTCTTGAAACGACAGTTTTTCCATCGACTTTAACTCTCTTGAAATTAGCTTTTGGTTTTGGAGAGAAGTCGGGTTTTTGAATGCATCCAAGTTTGAAAGTGGATTCAAGGGTGGATTTCTTTGGGTCGATGAAAGAATTTAAT
>NC_037535.1:9233472-9234789 GCF_001531365.2 Cynara cardunculus var. scolymus
TAGAAACTTGCTTCTTTCTCCGCTTTTATTCTTTTAGATTTTTCAAAACTTAATTTTTCTTTTTAGTTTCAAGAAATCTTCTGAAAGCTGGATTACCCTTAACTCTAGTTCTGATGGAACAGAGTTGGTTTCATAAGACTCACATACCTGGTCATCAGAGTTGAAGGAGGATTCTGCATTGGACGTGGCCATTAGACAGATGAGCGCCTTATCTTCATCATCTGATGAGGAGTCGGACACCCAGTTTTCCTTTTCGGCCATAAAGCCTCGCTCTCTTGAGTTATACTTGTATTTGTTCTTAAAGTAATCAGCATCCTTGATCAAACGTCCTTTGCATTCCTTGGAAAAATGACCAAGTTTTCCGCATCTGAAGCATCGAAGGTCATTCTTCTTGTTCTCTCTCCTTTCCTCTCTTCGTTCTTCTCTTCTCTCTTCTCTTCTTTCGTCCCTTTCTTCTCTTTCATTTCTTCTTTCGTTCCTTTGATAGAATTTAGATGGCTTTCTATCATAGGATGACTGGAACTTTTCCCTTCTGAACTCTTTTCGCTCGTAGGGTTTTCTGATGAACTTCTTTTGGAATTGCTTTGTAATCAAGGCCAATGATTTGGTGAAAGTTTTAATCTCATCATCTGATTCAGAAGTTTCCTCTTCAGATTCTGATTCTACCAGCAATGCTTTCTTGCCTTTCTTCTTGTGTTCTTTCGCAGGAGTCCTTGATTTTTCAATTTCTTCGGCAGCAAGAGCAAGAGGTCCTCCAATGGATACCTTTTTCTTCATTATGTCGCTTTCTTGCACTGCAAGAGTTCCATACACGTCATGAAGAGACCAGCCATCTAAGTTTTGGTTTGCTTGTAGAGACATGGATAGCTGAGTCCATTCATCGCCTAGACTTTTCAGGAATAAGACATTGTTTTCTTCCTTGGTTCTGATGATATTGTTTCTTCGACATTAATTTATCTATGTGTTGAAGCGGTAATAGGTATTTTGTATGGGTTCATCAGGGAGGGCTTTGAAGTTGGTGTAATCGTTGAGACATTGTGCTCTACGATTTTTCTTCGTTTTTGCTCCTCCTTCCAGTTGACTTGCCAATTCGTCCCATAGTTCTTTCGCAGTGGAGCATGTATCAAGGGATTGAAAGATTTCATTGGGCAGGGCCATGATTATCAATCTTTTGGCCTTTTTGTCAGTTTCGACTCTTTCTTTATCATCTTCGTCCCAATTTCTTTCATCTTTTGGCATGTAATATGCTGGAATTTCAGCTGTGGTATTTGTTTCTGGAATTCTTGGAACTAGAGTTTGAGGGATGTAAGGACCCTC
>NC_037535.1:9235399-9247807 GCF_001531365.2 Cynara cardunculus var. scolymus
CGCTTGGATGAATACTTAGAAAATCTTCTAAGTGTTTGTCTCTCTAGAGTATCGATGAGAACGCTTCTTTCCATCGCATCGTCCATCGGTCCAATGTTCATCGATCCTCTGGTTGGTCTTTCCATCGATCCAATGGTCTAACTTCGTCCATCGGTCCAATGGTTATTCTTTCCATCGATCCTCTGGTTAGTCTGTCCTTCGATCCAATGGTCGAACCCAGACTTGGTCGTTTCTGCCTTGATGTCTTCCTTGGTGTTCTGGTTCTTCATCACTTGTTTGTTTTTCATTACGTTTTACATTTTGCATTGTGGGGTTTAACAACTTCTTTCCTAAGGATGGGCTTCTTTTCTCTAGCTGAAGGAGAAGAAAAGTGTAAGTTAGAATTTTCAGAGGCGGGCCACTTCTGTTTCTGTTCACGAGTAATCTTAATGAATTTAGATGAAGGTCTTGGGACATATGAAGTATCGTTGGCAGACTTGACATTACTCAGTTTTTCTTTTCCTTTGTCTGAAGCTTTCATAGGTTCTAGAACATCAGATTTTATTGGGGCTTTGAGTTTTTGAGATTTCTTATCCTTAATGATCTTTGGTGATTCGCAGACTATCTCTTCTTCAGAGTCAAAAACAAGAAAGTCTCTAGCGGATTTCTCGAAACCAAAATCTTCATGGATGTTTGTGGGAGCGATGGGTATAGAGGTTGATGGTTCAGAGTGATCTGTTGGGAGTTCCATCTTTTTTGATTTCTTAGATAAACTTCCAATATCACATGGTTTGTTCATTGATTCAACAGATGATGGTTCCTTACTAAGATTCTCTTTCCCATCAACAGCACTTGCTTATGAACTTGTGGGATTGATAACTAGAGGCTCTGGTTTAACCATAAGGTTTCCATCGGTCTCTGGTGTGGACGAATCATTCCCTTCATCAGAATTCTTACATGTGCTAGTCTCATACACCACATTCTCAAAATCTTGTCTTAAGAGAACAGTTTTTCCATCGACTTTAACCCTTTTGAAGTTTGCTTTGGATTTTGGGAAAAAGTTGGGTTTTTGAATACATCCAAGCTTGAAAGTGGATTCAAGGGTGGATTTCTTGGTTTCGATGAAAGACTAGATTATTGAATCCAATCTCTTGGTAATCCTTTTGACCGTTAAGTTTTTCATAAACATCTTGGGCGTCTTTATATTTCTTCATCAGGAGTTCATTGGTTTGAAGCTTCTGATGAAGAATCTTTCTTTCCTTTTGGAAGAAATCTTTAAGAGCCACTGAGTTTAGCATTTCTGCCTCAGATTCTTTTAGGGCCTTTACCTTTTTTTTTCCTAAATCTTTAGTTATCTTCTTGTTTAGATCCAGAAGTTTTTCTTCCTCTGATTTTTAAGCGATGCGATGCGAGTCATTTCTTTTTCCAATTCAGCTTTTTGTTTGGTGAGAAGATCAGTCTCTCTCTTGTAGAAACTGACTTCTTTCTCAGCTTTTATTTCTTCAGATTTTTCAAATTCAATTTTTCTGATCATATGATGGCTGGTACTTCTCCCTTCTGGAGTCTGTTCTTTCATACGGCTTCTTGACAAAGTTATTCTGGAACTGTTTGGTTATCAAGGCTAGAGACTTGGCAAAGTCTTTGAGATCATCATCAGAATCGGATGGCTCTTCTTCGGATTCTGACTCTACCACCAATGCCTTCTTGTTTTTCCTCTTGTGATCTCTGGTGGAGGTCCTTGAAACTTCTTTTTCTTCTGCAGCAAGGGTAAGAGGTCCACCGATGGACACTTTCCTCTTTATTATGTTCTTTTCTTGTGCAGCAAGAGTACCATAGACATCATTAAGTGACCAACTGTCTAAGTCCTAATTTGCTTAGAGGGACATCGACTGCTGAGTTCACTCATCACCGAGACTCTTGAGAAACAAAATGTTGTTTTCTTCTTTCGTCCTAGAGATGTCATTTCGGCGACATTGATTGATCAATGTGTTGAAACTATCATAAGTCTTCTGAATCGATTTATCATGAAGAGCCTTGAAATTGGTGTATTCGTTGAGGCATTGAACCCTATGATTTTTCTTTGTTTTCGCTCCTCCTTCCAGTTGGCTTGCCAGCTCGTCCCATATTTCTTTCGATGTGGTGCATGCGTCGAGGGATTAAAATATGTCATTTGGAATGGCCATTATGATCAGCCTCTTAGCTTTCCTGTCTGCCTCTACACGCTCAAGGTCATCCTCGTCCCAGTTCTTCTCATCTTTGGGCATGTAGTAAGCAACCACTTCTACAGTAGTGCTTGTTCCTGGGAATCTTGGAAGTAGAGTCTAAGGAATGTAAGGACCTTCCATGCCAGATCTAAGGAGATTCCTGTCCATCCCCTCCAAGAAGTTCACCATCCTTATCCTCCATTGTGGGTACTCTTTTCTTTGAACAATTGGAGGTTTGGTGATGGAACCTACATTATATGCAGAATTTCAGTTGGCCATTAGAGATTTTGGAAGAGAAGAAAAATGCGCTTTTTGGAGAAGAAGAGTATGAACACGAAAAAAAATTGTGAGATTTTTTGATTTGATTGAATTTGATTGAAAAACAATCATTTGGCTCTGATACCAATTGTTGATCCCAGGTCTCTCAATAAGACTAATATTTAAGCTATGAATAACCTAAATATATGGTGTGGATGGAAAAAGTGAAGAACACTCAATAACACAATGAGAATATTCAAGAATATAGTTGAGTGCCAAATGATTCACTTTTATTCAAATGATTAGGCGGAAAAGCGTAAACGATTACAGGAATAGTAAAGCCTATTTATACTAGTAATCTAATTTGGAGATTGCTATCTATGGAAAATATTTAGTAAATCTCTTATGAAAAGGAAAGTAATCTAGACTTGTGTTAGACCCCATAAGTCTTATGCATGGAAGTAATGAAGACAAACAAGTGATGAAGAACCAGAACGCCGATGGAAGACTTCAAGGGAAAATGACTAAGTCTGAAGAACAACCAGAGGGTCGATTAACTGACCAGAGATGCGATGGAAAGTGGATCTTCATAACCCCTATGGGTACTAACACTTGAAGTTTTCCTCACTAGTTCAACCAAAGGCAAGCGATGGGGATATAAAGATAAGGTTGAATTAATGACCCATGGAAGACAGCTGGAGATGACTAATCAACAGCTGGATTCTACAAAGTTTATCTTGTATTAATGATTATTCATGTTTAGATACGCTTTATCTTTTCTTTAAAGATTAGGTAAATAGTCTCACTAGATAGTTATCTTCTTAGCTAGATTACTAGTATAAATAGGTGGTTAGGCCTGCTGTAATCTGAGACTCTTTTACGTTTTTGACAATCATTGAAATAAAGTGAAACCTTTGACACTTAAGTATATTATTAGAATGTTCATCAATTGTTCTTGAGTGTTCATTATTTTATTCATCCAAACACTATAATTTGGTTATTCCTAACTTAGTTATTAGTGTTATTGAGAGATCTGGGATCAATAATTGGTCTCAGAGCCAATTGATTGTTTTTCCAATCAAAACGATCATTAAAAATCTCTCAATTTGCTTTTTTTCATTCATAAAATTTCATAAAACATCTTCTCTAAAAATGTAAAGTTTTCTCTTCCAAATCTAAAATGGCCAACTGGAATTCCGCCTACAATGTTGGTTCGCTCACCAAACCTCCAACTCTTTAAAAAGAAGAGTATCCACAAGGAGGATACAGATGGTGAACTTTCTGGAAGGGATGGACAGAAATCTTCTGCAATCTGTCATGGAGGGTCCCTACGTTTCACAGACTCTTGTTCCAAGAGTCCCAGAAACAAATACCACAGAAGAAATTCCTGCCTATTACATGCCCAAGGATGAGAAGAATTGGGATGAAGACGATATAGAGCACATGGAGACTAACAAGAAGGCCAAAAGACTAATCATCATTGCCATTCCCAATGAAATCTTACAATCCCTTGATGCATGTTCCACAACAAAGGAACTATGGGATGAGCTGGCAAGCCAATTGGAAGGAGGAGCAAAAACAAAGAAGAATCGTAGAGCCCAATGTCTCAACGAATACACCAACTTCAAGGCTCTTCCAAATGAACCAATTCAGAAGACATACGATCGCTTCAACACATTGATCAATCAATGTCATCGAAACGATATCTCAGGACGAAGGAAGAAAATAATGTTTTGTTCCTTAAAAGTCTCGGTGATGAATGGACGCAGCTGTCGATGTCCCTTCAAGCAAATCAGGACTTAGACAGCTGGTCACTTCATGACGTATACAGAACGCTTGCTGCACAAGAGAACGATATAATGAAGAAGAAAGTGTCCATCGGTGGACCCCTGGCTCTTGCTGCTGAAGAAAAGGATGTTTAAAGGACCTCCACCAAAGACCACAAGAAGAAAGAAAAGAAAACACTTATGGTAGAATCAGAATATGAGGACCAAACATCCGAATCAGATGATGATATCAAAGCCTTTGCCAAATCTCTGTCCTTGATTAGAAAACAGTTCCAGAAAAAGTTCATCAAGAGACCCTATGAATGAAGAGACTTCAAAAGGGAGAAGTACCAGCCATCCTATGAACCATCGAAATTCTATCAGAGGGAAGACAGAAGAGATGGAAGAGAAGAAAGAGAAGACAGAAAAGAAGAAAGAAGAGAGGAAATGAAAGAAGACAGAGACGAAAGGAAAAATGACCTCCGCTGCTTTAGGTGTGGAAAAATCGGTCATTTTTCCAAAGAGTGCAGAGGACGACTGGTAAAGGATGTTGATTACTACAAGAATAAATATAAATAAAATCCAAGAGAGCGAAGCCTGATGGCTGAGAAAGAAAATTGGGTGTCTGATTCTTCATCTGACGAAGAAGATAAAGCACTCATCTGTCTGATGGCACGTCCAATGCAGAATCCGCCTCTGACACTAATGATCAGGTATGTGAGTCTACCATCGATGAAACCAACTCTGCTCCATCTGAGCGTGAGTTAAGGGTAATAAAACTTTCAGAGGACTTCTTGAAATTAAAAGAAAAATTAGATTTTGAAAATTTTGAAAGACTTAAAGCGGAAAAAGAAGTCAGTTTCTACAAAAGAGAGAGTGATCTTCTAATTGAAGAAAAAGCCAAACTTGTCAAGGAAAAGACTCGCATCGCCACTCTAAAAAATCATAAGAAGAAAAACTTCTGGAATTAAACAAGCGAATAACCAAAGACTTAAAAAAGAAAGCTAAGGTCTTAAAAGAATCCGAGGCAGAGAGACTTAACTCAATAGCTCTCAATGATTTCTTTCAAAAAGAAAAGGAGGTTTTTCACCAAAAGCTTCAAACCAATGAACTTCTGATGAAGAAATACAAGGATACCCAAAACGTATACGAAAAGTTAAACGGTCAAACGGACACTCAACGGATTGGATTCAATGAATTGGACTCCTTCATCGAATCAAATAAATCCACCCTTGAATCCACTTTCAAACATGGATGCATTAAAAAACCCGACTTTTTCCCGAAACCAAAGGCAAATTTTAAAAGAGTCAAAGTCGATGGAAAAACCGTCGTTTTAAGACAGGATTTTGAAAACGTGGTGTACGAGAGCAATACATGCAATAATTCTGATGAAAGGAACGACGCCTCCAAATCAGAGACCGATGGAAACCCTATGGTTAAATAAGAGTCTCTGGTTGTCAATCCCACTTCATCAGCAAGTACTGTTGATGAAAAAGAGAATCCTAGTAAGGAACCATCAGTTAATGAATCAATGAACCTTCCAAGTAAAATTGGAAGTTCGTCTAAGTCAGAAACAATGGAACCCCCAACAGATCACTCTGAAGCATCAACCCTTGAACCCACACCTCCCACAAACATCCATGATAATTTTGATTTCGAGAAATCAGCAAAAGACTTTCTTGATTCTGAATATGAAGATGAGATAGTATGTGAATCACCAAAGATCATTGAGGGTAAGAAGCCTCAAAACTTCAAACCCTCAATGAATTATGATGTTCCACCATCGATGAAATCTTCAGACAAAGGAAAGGGAAAGCTGAGAAATATCAAATCTACCAACGATAACTCACAAGGCCCTAATACATCTTCTAAGTTCATTAAGTTTACTCGTGAGTAAAAACAGAAGTGGCCTACCTCTGAGAAATCTAATCACCACTTTTCCTCTCATTCAGCTGAAGAAAAGCAGTCCTTCTTTAGGAGTAAATAAGTAAAGACCAAGACCTCCACAAATAAAAAATCTAAACTAGATAGAAATTTTGTAAAAACAACCGATACTAGGACAGGATTTTCATCCCCTGCATTTACTTCTTCTTTTTTATCGAATAAAAAGAAAGTTAGACATTCATATCCAAAGAATCATAATTGTCAATGTTTAGCTCTTTTACAAAACTTGAGGAACCACATGTTGACACATCGATGCATATTCTCCAAACACGTTTATTGCTATAAAGTTAAATTCAATGAAAACGTGAAAAAGCCCAAGTCTAAGGGCAAGGGAAATGCAACAAACCCAAGCCTGCAAAGGCTAAAGGTGATGAAAAGAGAGAGGTATCTCCCACTAACAAACGTGGACCCATTATTAAATGGGTACCTAAAACCCCTTAATTTGTCTTGCAGGACCAGCATGTGCAACCATGGTACAAGGTTTCAGGTTGCTCCAGGCGCATGACTGGTGACAAAAGTTAGCTGTCCTCCTTCATCGAGAAATCTGGAGGCTCTATCACTTTTGGAGACAACAACAAGGGTACCATCAAGGGATACGGAACTCTCATCAAAGGCAACATCTCCATCAGCAAAGTGGCTTATGTTGAAGGTTTGAAGCACAATTTACTAAGCATAAGCCAGTTCTGCAACAAAGGTCTTGAAGTCAGATTCCGCAAGGGTTTCTGTATCATAGAAACAATGCCCGGTCAAACCATCATCAAGGCTAAGAGAGAAAGAAATCTCTATCTTCTGGATTTTCAATCCTCTGAGGGACAAGACACCCTTTGCCTTGTATCCCATAAGAGCGATGAAAATTGGCTATGGCACCAGAAGTTCTCACATCTAAATTTTGATGTTTTAAGAAAGCTAGCTAAACAGAAGATGGTCAAGGGGATTCCGGATCTCAACTTTGAAAAAGATCATATATGCTCAGTCTGCGAGATGGGAATCGGGCCTCCCCCAGAACAAAGTTAGAAACCTCCTGCACCAAACCCTTGGACATGATCCACATTGATCTCTGTGGGCCCATATCTGCACAAAGCCTCTCAAGAAAGAAGTACCTATTGGTACTAGTTGATGAATACTCCAGATACATCTGGGTTGAGTTTGTGAAGAAGAAATCAGATGTTCCTGACCTACTCATTAGGGTGATGAAAATACTCCAAGTCCTTCTACAACGAAAACTCATTAAAGTTAGAAGTGACAATGGAACTGAATTCAAAAATGCCAGAATCGATGAATACCTCATCAATGAAGGCATCTCACAAAACTTTTCAGCAGCCAGAACTCCACAATAGAATGGAGTGGTGGAGCGAAGGAACAGAACCCTCGTGGAAGCAGCAAAGACCATGCTTGCTTCATCGAAGTTACCCATCATCTTCTGGGCTGAAGCTGTTTCTACTACATGCTTCACCCATAATCGGTCCATCGTCAACAAGAAGCCCCAGAAGACACCTTATGAGCTCATCAATTAGAGATGACCAAATGTCAAGTATTTCCATGTCTTTGGGTGCAAATTCTTTGTACTCAATGATAGGGCATATCTTGGCAAGTTCGACAATAAAGCTGATGAAGGGATTTTTCTAGGATATTCTCAAACCGCAAAGGCCTACAGAGTCTACATCAAAAGGACAAAGATTGTGATAGAAAGCATCAATGTGTCATTTGATGACTCCACACCAATGACTTCTGACACAACAGTTCAGGACTCGAACTTCAACAGAGAGCATCTGATTCATCACTTGGAAAAACCAATGGATCAGAGTTAGCTAAATTATTTGAAGACATATTCGAAAGAGAAGTAATCTCTGGACATGCCCCTACTGCAAAATCCACTTCTTGAACCGATGAAGAACATGAAGTCTCCAATGTTAAAGGTACAACTCTTACTGAAACTCATGTTACTTCACCTTCTACTTCTTATGTGTCTTCAGATCAAGAACAAGAACCAGAGTCTCACTCTAGAGATGATCTCTACGAGGGGGAGCAAGCAGTTCTATCGGTCGATGAAGAACTTCATCCTGTTGCTCCAGAACCCCAGTCAAGCACCAAGTGGACAAAAGACCACCCACATCACCAAATCATTGGTGATCCAACATTTGGTGTCAAGACGAGATCAACAACAGCCAATGAATGCCTCTTTGCCAACTTTCTTAGCATGATAGAACCAAAAAAAAAAATTGAAGCCCTACAAGACCCAAACTGGATAGACGCGATGCAAGAAGAACTACTCCAGTTTGAGAGAAACAAGGTATGGTCCCTTATGCCTCTATCCAAAGGGAAGACGGCCATAGGAACCAAATGGGTCTTCAGAATCAAGAAGGACGAAGATGGCATAGTCATAAGAAACAAGGCTAGGCTTGTTGCCAAGGGCTACTGCTAGGAAGAAGGGGTTGACTACAATGAAACATTTTCTCCTATCGTAAGACTTGAAGACATCAGGATATTCCTAGCCTATGCAGCTCACAAAGGCTTTATGGTCTATTAGATGGATGTCAAGTCTCCTTCCTCAATGGCCAACTTCAAGAAGAAGTATATGTGCAGCAGCCTCCTGGGTTTGAAGATCTAAAACATCCAGAGTACGTCTGCTTTCTGGACAATGCCTTTTATGGGCTGAAGCAATCACCCAGGACCTGGTATGAAACTCTATCTACCTTTCTCATCAACAATGGATTCGAGAAAGGTACAATCGATACAATCCACTTTCTCAAGAAACATAAAGGTGACATACTACTTGTGGACGACATCATATTTGGCTCTACAAATGCAAAACAATGCAAAAAATTCTCATAACTGATGAAAAACAAATTTGAGATGAGTAGGATGGGAGAACTTAGTTTCTTCCTTGGTCTTCAAATAAAACAAACTTTAGAAGAGATTTTCATCAATCAGTCCAAGTATGTGACTGACCTTTTGAAGAAATACTCTCTCTCAAATTCATCATCGATGAGAACACCTATGGCTACACGAGCTAAGTTATTTGTTGATCCATCAGGAAAATCTGTGGATGTAACAACCTATAGAGTCGTGATTGGATCACTTATGTATCTGACTGCTAGTAGACCAGATATTATGTTTGTTACATGTCTTTGTGCAAGGTATCAATCCAATCTTAAAGAATATCATCTCTCTACGGTCGATGGAAGACTTCAAGGCAAAACGACTAAGTCTGAAGAACAACCAGAAGGTCGATGAACTGACAAGAGATGCGATGGAAAGTGCATCTTCATAACCGCTTCAGGTACTAACACTTGAAGTTTTCCTCACTAGTTCAACCAGAGGCAAGCGATGAAGATATGATGATAAGGTTGAATTAATAACCCATGGAAGATAGCTGGAGATGACTAATCAACAGGTGGATTCTACAAACTTTATCTTGTATTAATGATTATCCATGTTTAGATAAGCTTTATCTTTTCTTAGAAGATTAGCTATCTTACTAGATAGTTATCTTCTTAGCTAGATTACTAGTACAAATAGGTGGTTACGCCTAATGTAATCTGAGGCTCTTTTATGTTTTTGACAATCATTGAAATAAAGTGAAACCTTTGACACTCAAGTATATTCTTTGAATGTTCATCAATTGTTCTTGAGTGTTAATTATTTTATTCATCCAAACACTATAATTTGGTTATTCCTAACTTAGTTATTAGTGTTATTGAGAGATCTGGGATCAACATTATCGAAAGTAAATAAAGCAAAGTAACTCATGGAGAATCCAACTATCGATTAGCCAACTCCAGCTGTCTTCTATGGGGCGTGTTCAACTATGTCTTGAGATCTTCTTCATTGGGTGCCTCTAGTTGAATTGTCATGGAAAACTCCAAGTGTTGATAACTAGAGGGGTTATGAAGATGCACAGTTCATCGCACCTATGGACGTTCATTGCACATCTGGTTGTATTGGACACTTAGTCTTTTTGCTTGAAAGTGTTCCATCGGCCTTCTGCTCTTTCACACTTGTTGTTTTTCATTACTTTTACAGATATGAGTTATGGGGTCTAACAACCACTAAAGCCTCTTCGCTAGGCTTAGTGAAGACACCTACTGACTCTATTCCATTAGCGTTAGAGGTTGTTCCTAATCCTACTGAAGTCTCTTCTTCAGGTTCAGTGAAGCCTTCTACTGACATTGGTTCTTCAATTTAAGTAGATGTTTTTTCTAACACTCCTGGACTCAAATAGAATGGGTACCAAAGAATTTTTAAAGTGTCCCTTGTGTAGGAAGTCAAAGGCATTTGGTATCTCGATAGTGGATGCTCAAGACATATGACTAGAAACAAATCCCTGCTCATCCAATACAAGGATGAAAGAGGCCCTTCCGTGACTTTTGGAGAAAATAAAAAAGAATATACCAAAAGTTTTGGTGTATTAACCAACGGTGCAACCACTTTCAGGCGTGTTGCATATGTTGAAGGACTGAAGCACAATCTTCTAAGCATCAGTCAGCTGTGTGATAAAGATTTCACAATAAAGTTTTCTAAGAATTCATGCTATATCTTTGACAAGGATGACAAGGTTGCTCTAATCGGTTCTTCTAGAGAATGTCTACATCATCAACATGGATTCTCTTCTCACTGAATATAGATGTTTTCTCTCTAAAGCTTCATCAGATATCAACTGGTTATGGCACAAACGACTTTCTCATCTTAACTTCAAGACACTCAGCGAGTTGTCTAAAAATGATCTCGTCACTGGTCTTCCTCAACATAACTTTTCAAAGGAACCTCTTTGCTTAACATGTGAAAAAAGGAAAACAGACAAGAGCTAGCTTCAAGTCCAAGAAAATATCTTCAGTGACATCTCCACTTCAGCTATTGCACATGGATCTCTTTGGTCCACAGAACATGCACTCCTTTGCTAGAAAGAAGTATACACTCGTCATTGTTGATGAGTACTCCAGGTAGACTTGGGTCTTCTTTCTCAGATCCGAAATTCAAGCACCTAAAGAAATAATATCGTTCATCGAAAAGATAGAAGTACTTAATAATATTAAAGTACGATCTATCAGAAGTGACCATGGAACTGAATTCAATAAGAGTACTATGAATAACTTCTTTGAGGACAAGGGAATCTCTCACAAGTTCTCTTATGTGAGAACTCCTCAGCAAAATGGGGTCGCTGAAAGGAGAAATTGAACAATCATCGAGGCTGCTTGATCAATACTCAACGAATCACATCTTCCCATTCATTTCTGGGCTGAACCTGTCAACACCACTTGTTCCACTCAAAACCGGTCGCTGATCGTTCAGAGGTTCAAGAATACAGCCTACAAACTCTTCCATAGAAGAAAGCCATCTCTCAACTTTCTACACATCTTTGGTTGCATGTGTTATATTCTCAACAACCGTGATCAACTGTGAAAGTTCGATCTCAAAGCTGATGAAGGAATATTTCTTGGATATTCTTCAGTATCTAAAGCCTTCAGAGTAATCAACAAACGATGACAGACAATAGAAGAAACTATTCATATCACCTTTGATGAATCTTAATCAGTTAATTCTAAACCCATCATTAATGATGATGAAGAATTAGAAAATTGGATGTTCTTTAATGCTGGACAACCTGAAGCTTCCTTCAGCAATCCACGCAACGCTGATTCTCCAGAAGCTGATGATGATCCACATATCATTCCAGTTGCACCTAATAACTGAAGCAAATCTTCTTCAGAGATTGTTGCAGTTCCCATTAGTTGTGTTCCTTCTTCTACTTCAAACACTGATCAATCAGTGAATAAAATGCCCTCATTATCTGAACCTCTATCAGTCGCTGAATCTGAGGCTCCTTTAGCAATTTTTCCTATGGCTGAAGAATCTGCAGTTGAAGCCTCATTTTCTGTTCTTGAACATATATGCTCAGATGATAATCCTCTATTAGCTCAGCGATTGTAACAACCCTCATACTCCCATATACATATAATTCACATCATCATATTCATAAATACTAAAAAAACARTATTATTACAAAGCATGGACTAACAAAATACATCTTTAATACATATATGAACAAACTATTATCATCGTTTAAACTTTTCCTTTGCCCTTATCTTGCAAAGTACGCTGACCTRCAAAACAGGTTAGTCCARCAACTGAGCGTTAGACCAAAAGGTCTAGTGAGTGTATAAATCTCAAAACAAACAACTTACATTCCAAACAATCAGTTCAGAATCAAACCTGTTCTGAAATATAAGCATATTTATATTCCTCGCTCGCGGTTACAC
>NC_037535.1:9248122-9249267 GCF_001531365.2 Cynara cardunculus var. scolymus
ACCGCCATTTCATCTTAAAAATATTTCAAAAACTTTCTATCTCTTTATCCGGACTTGAAGTCTGGTCAATCTTAACACTTGAAATTGAGTTAACATCTTTGTYCGRATTACAAATCCGGACAATACTTCACTTACAATGTTAACCGGTTTAGACTAATCCGCTCAATATACTAAATCTTTTGAACGGTTTAAATGATATCCGATCACCTCTTGGCTGGTTTAATTGATATCCGGTCAATACATGAGCGGTTTATTATCCGGATATCAATCCGGACACCACTTGAACGGTTTAAACAAGAACCCATATAATATGAAACAGAATTCATAATAACCAGTTCCAAATGCTATTAAATTGTATGTAAATACTTTATATTCAAAGCTCTAATACACTCACCTTTTAGAAATCGAGTATCAAAGCTTTTGAATCCTCTTCTTTAGCAATCCTTGTGATTCTTCAGAGAAAAAAACCTTCTAAATATAGTATATGTGCATCCTTTTCTTCCACAAAATTTCTATATATATATATATACCTAACAAAAAGGAGGAGAGGTGGTGGGCGGCTCAACCAGCCGACCTCCCCCCTTTTATTTAAAACAAAATTTTAAATTAACACTTATATATATTACACACATATATACATACATACCCGTACACACACACACACACATATATATATATATATATATATAAAAACTTGAAATAACAACCAGAATATTACAATATTCCCTCCTTAAAAGAATTCCGTCCCGGAATTCCATTAAGTAAACAGATAAGGATATTTCATCTGCATTTCCGATTCTGATTCCCAGGTGGCATCTGGTCCCTTATGATAACGCCATTGAACTTTTACTAACCTAATCTCTTTGTTTCGTAACTTCTTTACTTTGTAATCAGTAATCTGTTCATGGGTTTCTTCAAAACATAATCTCTCATCTACCTTAATCTCAGGTAATGGTACTGCCACATCTGGACTTATTAGACACTTCCTCAAATTTGACACGTGAAACGTGTCATGAATTCCACTTAATTCCAAAGGAAGTTCAACTTATAGGCCACTTCCCCAACTCTTCCAATAATAGGAAATGGTCCAACATATCTTGGACTTAACTTCCCTCTTTTTCCAAAACGTACCATTCCTTTCCAAG
>NC_037535.1:9255132-9257439 GCF_001531365.2 Cynara cardunculus var. scolymus
CTTCTGATTCTTTTGAGAAAAAAACCTTCTAAATATAGTATGTGTGTATCCTTTTCTTCCCCAAAATTTCTATATATATACCTAACAAAAAGGAGGAGAGGTGGTGGGCGGCTCAACCAGCCGACTTCCCCCATTTTATTTAAAACAAAATTTTAAATTAACACTTATATATATATTACACACATATATACATACCCATACACATACATACATATATATATATATATATAAACTTGAAATAACAACCAGAATATTACAGCGATGGACAAAAGACCATCTTATTCATCAAATTCTTGGTGATCCAAGTGCAGGTACTCATACTCGTCGAGGTCTAGGTAATATTTATCTCCTTGTGTACTTCCTTTCTTTAGTTGAGCCCAAGAAAATCAATGATGCTATCTCATACCCTAGCCGGGTCATTTCCATGCAAGAGAAGCTCATTGAGTTTGATAGGAATAAAGTTTGGTACCTTATCCAACATTCATCTAACAAAACTGTGATAGGCACTAAATGGGTTTATCCCAAGTTAGATGAACAAGGTGTGTTAACTCGTAACAAGGCTCGTCTTATTGCTCAGGGTTATCGACAAGAAGAAGGAATCGATTATGACGAAACCTTCACACCAGTGGCTAGACTCGAAACTATTCGACTCTTCCTAGCCTTTGCTGCCCATAGAAACTTCAAAGTTTACCAAATAAATGTAAAGAGTGATTTCCTAAATGCTAAACTCCAAGAGGAAGTTTATGTTGAACAACCTCCAGAGTTTCTTGACCCTAAGTATCCAAACCATGTCTTTCATTTAGATAAAGCTCCTTACGGTTAAAACAGGCTCCCCGTGCCTGGTATGATATCCTCTCCTTGTTTCTCATCTCTGAGAAATTTTTCCATGGAAAGAATGACCATACGTTATATTTTAAGAAAGTTAAAGGTCTTATCATTCTAGTCCAAATATATGTGAATGATATTATTTTTGGTTCCACTAATCCCTCTTTATGTTTTCGGTTCATTGATCGCATGAAGAAAGAATACCAGATGAGTATGATGGGAGAACTAACCTTCTTTTTAGGTCTCCAGATCAAGCAATTCGATAAAGGTATCTTTATCAGCAAGAGTAATTATGTCTGTGATATGCTGAAAAAATTCGATCTTTCTAAAAGTTCATCTATGAAAACTCCTATGGCTCATCCTCTTTCTCTCAACCAGGATCCAAATGAAAAGCTTGTAAACGTAACTGTTTATGGAGGAATGATCAGGTCCCAGCTGTATCTTACAGCTAGTCGACCAGATATCATGTATTCTACTTGTTTATGTGCACGATATCAATCTGAACCAAAGAATCCCATCTGATTGCTATAAAATGCATTTTTAGATACCTAAAGGGAACTGCTAACTTGGGTCTCTGGTACCAAAGGATTCAGGTTTTAACCTAATAGGTTACTCGGATAGTGATTTCGCAGGTTGAAAAATTTATAGAAAAAGCACCACTGTAGGCTGTCAGCTTCTAGGTGGAAAGTTGGTGAGCTGGACGAGTAAAAAGCAAAACTCAGTGTTAGCATCAACCGCTTAAGCTGAATACGTTGGCGCTGGAAGTTGTTGTGCCCAAATTGAAAGACCCATATTACATAAATGATAAAAGGTTTCTAATACCTCATTTCTATAAATGATAAACAAACCACCAAAAGTTACATTTTTAAACGTCTAGAAAGGAAATGGGATATAATATTTACGAGTTTCTAATTCGAAATGCCCGCTTGGTTTACATGACGTTTCCGTAAGCACCTATTTTCCAAAATATCCTAAAACGAACAAAATAAACTTAATAGATTTGCATAAAGCTTAAACTATATACAAGACGGAGAACATTAGCTACTCGTTATCTAGATACTTTAATATTATATATCATAGATTTCATACCACCCGAGCTATCCCGGCCAGTGGAATGATCTTCCCAYCTGAGCTATCCCGGACAGTGGGGAAAATGACCGGACTCTAACACGGTCAAATACGCAGCATACCCGAGTAATCTTAGCTAATATGGGATTAAGCGTGCCTCCCCGAGTGAAACACAAAGTAACCACCGAGTAGCACCTATGGAAGGACAGAGTGCAATAGCCAATAATCTCTTGAAATTGATAAGGAGACATAACATGGAAGAGTGTGGAAGCAAGTAACAAATAGATAACACATGTCTAGCAAATAGCAAGTTAAGTAGCCCCATAAACTCATAGTGCTTTTCGATACTCAAAAATCGAGCCAACTTAGGCTCTACGTCCATATACGTCTAAACATTGTCCAACGGTCACTCTG
>NC_037535.1:9257880-9266655 GCF_001531365.2 Cynara cardunculus var. scolymus
TTCAACCTATGTTCTTTATTTTCGAAAGCTCCAAATCATCAATCAAGCATCATAACAACTTAGTTAGGCTATAACCAATCTAAATACAACATATTTCTAATATAACTTAGATTAGTTTTCATTGATGTCATCTCTAACTAGCTTCAAATCAAGAGATTAACCAATGAAATAGTTTTACGTTAATTGGAGGATGAATTTGACATAAAAATCAAGCAAAACCCCCTTGAAACAACTTTGATTCACACCTATGAAGCGAAAATCACCCCTGGTAGTAAGTTTTGGAGATGAGAGTCTGTTTTGGGTGAAAAAGAAGGTAAATAACATGTATAACCGACTTTTACGAGTTGGGGCTGAGTTGACTCGGTTAAAAACTCGGTTTGACCACTAATCACTAAAAATCGCATAACATTTCGCTCGGACCTCCGTTTTTGACGTGGTTTTCGCTCACGCGTTCGTAAAGACATAATCTACAACTTACAATAGAAATATTTCAAAAAAATATCTTCCAATAAAAGTCAGTTTTTATGTATCCGTAACGTAGATATTGATGCTTTCCCGTTTCTTTCCAATTGTTTTGCCCCGGGCCTCGTACGATGATTTCGACTATTTCATATATAGTTTATTGCATTCGGGTTAGCTTCCATATTTTATGTTTTGATCACATAAACACGTATAAAGGGGATAATTGCAACGTATTTGCAAAATTGTATGTTACAATTACCTCATCCTTTTGAGGATTCTGTCCTCGGAATCTTCATTTCTCGAATAGCTCGGGATATTTGGCAAGCATTTGTTTTTTGTTCTCCCACGAGCAATTCGGACCACGATAATGCTTCCATTTCACCAATACCAAATTAATTGTCTTGTTCCGAAGATTTGTCGTTCTTTCGTTTAGAATTTCTTCTGGTTCCTCGATATATCTCAGTCGTTTGTTAATCTTCACCTCAGCTAAGGGAATTGTTTCATCATACTTACCTAACCACTTTCGAAGATATCCAACATGAAATACATCATGAATACCAGACAGCTCTTCTGGAAGTTCAAGTCGATATGCTTGTTTGCCAATACGTTCAATGATTTTGAATGGTCCAACGAAACGTGGACTAAACTTACCTTGCTTACCAAATCGTAGAATACCCTTCCAAGCGGAAACTTTCAACATAACCATGTCGCCCACAGTGAATTCAATTGGTCGTCGACGATTATCGGCGTACGACTTTTGTCTGTCCTGAGCGGCTTTCATCCTTTCCCGAATAACTTGAATCATATCATGCGTAATTTGAATCATTTCGGGTCCTGCAAGCACTTTCTCACCCGTCTCACGCCAACATAGTGGAGTTCAACATTTACGACCATATAAAGCCTCAAAAGGCGCCATACCGATAGTCGAATGATAGCTGTTGTTGCATGAAAATTCAACCAATGGTAGATGCATATCCCAACTACCACCAAACTCATGGATACACGCACGCAACTTATCTTCTAACGTCTGTATCGTGCGTTCGGACTGGCCATCAGTTTGGAGATGATAGGTTGTGCTCAATGCCACGCGTGTCCCTAGTTCTCGTTGTAAACTGGCCTAAAATTTCGAAGTAAATCGAGAATCTTGATCAGAAATTACCTTCAGAGGAACACCATGTCGTGCAATAATCTCGTCGATATAAATTTGTGCCCATTTATCCATAGAATACGACTCTTGAACAGACAGAAAGTGAGCACTTTTGGTTAAATGGTCCACGACAACCCAGATGCTGTCGTGCTGACGAGACGTCTTCGGTAGCTTTGTAACGAAATCCATTGTAAGTTCCTCCCATTTCCACATCGGTATATCGAGAGGCTGAAGGCTACCATAAGGTTTTTGGTGTTCAGCTTTAACCTGCGAACACGTAACACATTGTTCCACATATCGGCCGATATCACGTTTCATTCCCGACCACCAATATTCAGATCTCAAATCGTAATACATCTTTGTACTGCCCGGATGCACGGACATCCGCGACTTATGTGCTTCAGATAATACCAATTCCCGAATACCACCGAGTTTTGGAATCCAAACACGATCCTTGAAGACTTTAAGTCCTCGACTATCATATGTCAGATACAAAACATAACCAACTATACGCTCTGGTTTCACACGATCAGGCTTTAAAGCCTCTACTTGCCATTTTCGTATGTTGTCAACTAGTGTGGATGTCACGGACGTATGTGTAATAGCATAACACATGGAGTTTGCATATGTCTTCCAGTTTAAAGCATCTGCAATAACATTAGCTTTACCTGGATGATAGAGAATTTCACATTCATAGTCTTTAATCAGTTCCATGGCTCGTTGTTGCCTCATGTTCAAAGTCGGTTGAGTAAAGATATACTTCAAACTCTTATGATCTGTGAATAGTTGACATTTGGTACCAAATAAATAATGACGCCATAATTTTAGTGCAAAAACGACCGCTGCCAACTCAAGATCATGAGTTGGATAGTTCTTTTCATAATCTTTCAACTGTCTCGAAGCGTATGCAATTACGTTGCCTCGTTGCATAAGAACACAACTGAGACCCAGTTTAGAAAATCAAAGTTCAACCTATGTTCTTTATTTTCGAAAGCTCCAAATCATCAATCAAGCATCATAACAACTTAGTTAGGCTATAACCAATCTAAATACAACATNTTCAACCTATGTTCTTTATTTTCGAAAGCTCCAAATCATCAATCAAGCATCATAACAACTTAGTTAGGCTATAACCAATCTAAATACAACATATTACTAATATAACTCAGATTAGGTTTCATTGATGTCATCTCTAACTAGCTTCAAATCAAGAGATTAACCAATGAAATAGTTATACCTTAATTGGAGGATGAATTTGGCATAAAAATCAAGCAAAACCCCCCTTGAAACAACCTTGATTCACCCATATGAAGCCAAAATCACCCCTGGTAGTAAGTTTTGGAGATGAGAATCTGTTTTGGGTGAAAAAGAAGGTAAATAACATGTATAACCGACTTTTACGTGTTGGGGCTGAGTTGACTCGGCTAAAAACTCGGTTTGACCACTAATCACTAAAAATCGCATACCTTTTCGCTCGGACCTCCGTTTTTGACGTGGTTTTCGCTCACGCGTTCGTAAAGAGATAATATACAACTTACAATAGAAATATTTCAAAAAAATATCTTCCAATAAAAGTCAGTTTTTATGTATCCGTAACATAGATATTGATGCTTTTGACCCGTTTCTTTCCAATTGTTTTGCCCCGGGCTTCGTATGATGATTCCGACTATTTAATATATAGTTTATTACATTCGGGTTTGCTTTCAAATTTTATGTTTTGATCACGTAAACACGTATAAAGGGGATAATTGCAACGTATTTGCAAAAGTGTATGTTACACAAATCCTTTGGATGAAAAACCAACTCAACGACTACGATGTTCAGTTTTCAAAGGTTCCTATCTACTGTGATAGCACTAGTGCTATTGTGATTGCAAACAACCCTGTTCATCACTCCAAGACTCTTGATGATACAAAATTTAACATCTTGATCAGCAAACTTGGAATGCTAAATGCTGAAGATTAATTTTTTTCAGCTATACGCATTTATCAGTAAGTGAAATGATTTAGTGTTCTTAACTCTTGAGTAAATATATCTATTCTCTCTAAGGGTATGTATACTCTTTCTTCTTCTTTAAAACTTCAAACTCTCACTGAAGCTTTTCTTCTTCACTGATCAAAACATTTTAAAAGTTTGTTTTAGTGATTCTTTCTATGCTGAACATTTTAAGTAAGTATATCTCTCAACTATACTTATCTTATCTTAAAATCAAAATGATCACTGAACCTTTCTTCATTCGGTGATTCAAATGTTTTTACAAGATAGTTTTAGTGTTTCTCTAATCACTGAATCTTTTATGGAAATATATCCTTCTATGATATTTTTCTTTCTTAAAACAAAACCATCACTGAAGCCTTTCTTCTTCAATGATCAAATGTTTTAAAAGATCTTTTTATTCAATGATTCTCTTATCACTGAACGTTTTCAAAACCTTTCATATTCTTAAGAAAGTGGCTCTTGAATTTCTTAAAACCTTTTCGTTTTTAAAGAAATAGAAAATGAACCGTTTTATGACGTCATTTTTATTTTACCATTAAGATTTTGTTTTGAGACGCGCATACCGTTCTGACACACGTGACTCCTCAAAATGCCATCCAACCGTGGATGAGAACGTACTACTTTTTCATCATTGCACATCCTCAACAGTCGTATTTTCCTCCCTCCTCATTCAATTTCTCTCTCCTACCTATAGATATGATACTTCTCCTCTCATTTTTCCCTTACGCTTTCAAAATCTATAGTCGAACCTCTGCCTAAAAGATTTGCAAGCAAGAACTAAGAACGCTAAAAAACCCTTCAACCTTTTCTCGTAAATCTCTAAGGTTGATATTCTTTCTTTGATTTTTGATCTGTTCTTCTTCTTCTTCTTTTATGAAATTATTGTTTGTTTATTTAAGAACTTGTTCTCTTAAATTACAAACATAAAGATTATTAACCCTAATATTTTCTTTGTGGATTTTTTAAAAGAAGTTTTATTGTTCTAAAACTTAATAGCTCACATTCTAATCTTGGACTACTAACGAATCTGTTATTTCTTATTTTTTTACCTAAAATAGAAAATGGCTACCAAGAACGTGAACTTTTCGATCGAAGATGTGTCCTTCAAGCTAAACAATCATGTGGCTTTGTTGGACATTCCTGCGAACAAATCTTACTAGAAGGAAGTCACTAACTTCCTCAAGAACTCTCCCATTTCCAATGCTCTCACCCATGAACCTGTCATGGTGAAGGAAGTCCTTCAGTAGTTCTAGGTAACTGTTGAAGTAGTTCAAGACACTGACAAGAATGGTCAACAGGTGGAGAAAATCTCCTTCACCTTTAACCGCATGACCGTCATCTTTGGCGTTACAACGCTAAGGCACGCCCTTCGCTTCCCAAAGGGTCCTTTAGTTAGTTATCCCTCTATTGAAATCATCATTTCCTGCCTTGATGATATTGGCTATGCCTGGCCAACAATGAAGGAATCCAGCGATCTCCTCAAGTCGTTGTCGAAGATTGAAAAGAACCGCATGTCTTTGGTGTGACAGTACTTGTTTTCCTATTTCATTCAATATATGTGAGGCAAGACTGGTGGCCAAGATCAAGCCTCTAGGGTCGCGCTCAACATAGGCGTCTCTATCATACGCTAGCGCCCGATCAACTTTGCGGTTGTGATCTTCGATGACCTGGTGCTGAAGCTGAACAAGCACTAGAGGGAGAAGGTAATACCTTACACAAGGTTTCTCTACATGGTGTTTGACAAGATCTTTGGCAACAAGTACTCCATAGAAGGTAATATTCCTATCTGCAAGCTTGGATCCAGAATTCTGGATCATAAGCTGAGAAATGAAGTTATTGCACTTTCTACTATTGTACAACCTATTTCTTCATTTTCTCCAATTGTGCCTGTATTTCCTTCTTCTCCTTCTCAGGTAGTCAAGACTAAGAAAAACTCCCAAAGTCTATCCCAACCACCACCTCCCTTTCTTCCAAACGTCCCACTTCTCAACCCACTCTTGGTTCTCCATTGAGGGCCAAGAAAGCCAAAACGGGGATACCGATGTCTCTTGTTGTTATCTCTCAAAAGGTTTTAGCTATTGAAACTAGCCTTACCCCCAAGGCACATTTAGCTTCATCTCTTCCAATCTCTTTAGTGATTTCTATAATCACTATCGTACCTATGGCTTCGATCCCAACCGGCTCAGTGACCCAAATCACTCAAGGTGTGAATATGGTCGCCTATACTCTTGAAGGTAACCTGGAGCGAACCAGCATGAATCCTTCAGATGGTGCTGATGAACCCTCAGGTACTCCTCCATCCTACCCTTTCATTTCTTCCAACCTCGAGCTATCTTATGCTCAAACATTTTTCATTTTCAGGTCCTTTAAAAGAGATGCTAGCCACGGAAAAAGAATACAAGACGATGTAAAGTTGTTTCTCCCTGCTGTGGAGACTGTCCTTATCAAAATGGATGAAGTCCATAAAGGGCATTCCTCTCAGGGATGAAGTCTCTGCTAACCTTTCAGCTGTTAAAGCTGACGTTAAATAGGTCAAAGAACAGCTCTCCTCGGTGCAAGCAGCCGTGAGCACCAATGCTGAGGCCATCTCTGCTTTAACCAGCACGGCCGATGAATCGAATGCCTATCTTGCCAGGCATAGTAAGCTGATGCAGCAGATACTGAAGCTCCTCCAACGTCCAGTACCAGCACCTACCATCATTCACAGGGATGGACCACCTTCAACTGGATCAGACTCTTGAATGCAGTCTTCTTCAAGCTAGAGCACTGACAAAGCTTGAAGAGATGGTGGAAATCTTGACAAGAACTCATGACAATTTCTTTGAATCATGCTAATAACAAAGAAGGGGAGACAAAGTTAAATGTTGTTGCTGCTATCCCAACGACTCAAACTGAAGCTGAAGCTCCTAGAGCCACAGCTAATGAAGTTGAAGTTGTCGATGAAAACCCAACTTCCCATGAACCTCTTGAAGTTGAGGTTGTTGATGAAACCGTCAGAGCTGACGCTAAAACTCATGACAAAGACCTTCCTATGAACTCTGCAACTGATGCTGGTGATAAGGAGGATGATGATGAAGACGATGACGATGAAGACGATGATTCTCTCACCTTTCCTGATGTTTGAAAGGATCTTGGCGATGATGATGATGAAGACGACGATGATGATGACTTCACCATTCAGTACCATAAACCTGTCGGTGCCACGAAAGGAATCTCTCTCAAGGATTCTACATCCCAGGGGGAGAACGAGAAAGAGACCTCGGAGAAAAACCAGAACACCAAATTGATCGATAAAAGTGTTGTTGAAGAAGGAAACCTCAAGGTACTCTTCAAATCTATTGAGCCTTTAAGTACTGAAACCTCCAGGTTTGCCATCATTACTTCTTTTTGCCAACTTTCTTCCATCCTCTCTACTACATGTGGTCGGCTAGAGGAATGGGTATCTGAAAAACCAACCTCTAGCGTTTCCACCGATCAACATATGTCTTATCTAAAGGAGTCACTCGACCAAACTAAAGTAAAAATCCCTCTTCGTACCTCTAGTTATGGTGAGTTTGACTTCCTGTCTGAAGCTGAGAGACTCGAGGCACTCAAGGCTGAGGAAGAACTCAGACTTCAGATGACAATAGACTGAGGACAACATAAAGCTATCTAAGTCTCTTGCTTCTCAAGTTCTTCTGAAGAAAAAGTCTAAAAAGATGGTGAATACTGTCAAGGCCCATACTAAGTTACTTTCCATTAATGGTGAGCAGCGAAACCGGGTACCCACTTACGGAATCGGAACTGCCTTGGAACCACCGATTCCGGAACGAAACCGATATGAGTGGTTCCAGTTCCTAAAATATGGAACCGGTTGAGAATGGTTCCAGTTCGGTTCTCAATTTTTCGGAACTGTTACCCGCCGGAACCGGTTCCGGGACCGGGTACCCAGAACTGGCAGGTACCCAATATTTTTCACTTAAAAAAATAATTAATTTTTTTTAATACTAAATTTAAATTAGGTCAAGAACTTAGAACTCTAGATTAGATTATTGGTCCTGCCTCTACGCCTCATACTCTCTGATCTGAGGCGTCTCACCATGAGAATTTGAAACGAGATTCAGAATCATCGCAGTCACGAGATAAAATGATTCGTATTTTTTTCAAATCGTGTGTTTAATTGGATACGTAGTATATAATCATTAAACTTTGAACATTTACAATTATAGTATGTAATCATTAAACTTTGAACATTTACAATTATAGTATGTAATCGTTAAACTTTCAACATTTCCTATTAGTCTATTATGAATTGTAATCGTTAAACAATATTTGTAACCATTATTCCGTATAATTTGTATTTGTGTTTATTTATTTAGTGTTTTGGCAATGTTTTATTTTTTATTTCTAATAACAAAATTTTAATATTTTAGGGAGTAATTACCCAGAACCAGTTCCCCGCGGTTTCGGTTCCAAAAGTTCAAGAACCGCTCTAACCGGTTCTGGTTCCAATATTTCAAGAACCGCCGGTTCCGGTTCCGGTTCCGGTTCCGGTTTCTGTCAAATAGGGTGGGTACCCGCCTATGCTCACCCCTACTTTCCATTGTAGAAGCTGAGCATGAAAAGGCAATGAAGCTGGTCGACCGAGATAGAAAATGAAGCGAAGATCGTCTGAACAAAAGAATCATTCTTCATTCTATTTCAAATGTCATAATCAGTGGACGGGTGAAAGACGGTGGATTTCTAGTCTCAATGCTCATCACCAGAGACAACCTTGATGCTATCACGAAGTATCCTTCCAACCTAGGTCCATATGGCTACAGTGAATGACTAGAGATCCGCTAAGCCATTCAGCGCTCAAAGTCAAAAAAAATCTAATTATTCAAAACATCATCAGCGAGCTGATCAAGAAGATGTCAAAATACGTCGCTGTACCTACAAAGCCATCACTGAAGAAAGGTGGAAGAAGAAGACCTTCAAGTCCTAATGACGAACCAACCTTAAGGAATGAACATGAAACAAAGTTCTCCTTATACGAAGTCCTGAAGGGTTGGAAGAAGCCAAACATCTCAATATTGAACTGTTAGCTTTATATTGAAGCTAATAATTAACTTGAAAAAGTTTCATGAAACAATCCAAAGCTAGAAGACGAATTAAAGAAGTATCTGCGCCAAAACGTCTAAGTCTAG
>NC_037535.1:9270459-9282854 GCF_001531365.2 Cynara cardunculus var. scolymus
TTGTTTACTTACTCTTTCAATCTTCTAGTGTAAAACGTTCTACTCTCAGATCTGGGATTATAACATGAACCTCTCCTTGCCAACAAAGTGTCCTTACATACCCAACACTGTGCACCTCAAGCCTGAGTGAGGATTTATTTTTCTTGACTATGAAGGCGAACACAACTTCCAGGGAGTGTCTGAGCTAAATCTTTGTCCAATGAAACATCTCGAGTGTATCAAATATTGGTTGGACGATGATGTATACGGTGAAATGATAGACCACAAGATCAGAAGAGAATTTCTACGTCGAGAGGAGCATGGAAAAGAAGTACCTGGCTACATCAACTTCAGCGACCTATATTAGTTATGAAATTCTATCTTGTAACCTTTTCTTTCATTGTATGTCTTTTGTATCTATGTCTTTAATTTCAGTGTACAACTTATATTTTGTAAGTCTAGAAATGTACCGACTGAAACACTTGTAAGTTTTCTTTTAAATGAATATAAGTATTTCATCAGCATCACTGAAAAAGATCCATGAAAAGAGTAATAGGCACACATGTCTATGAGTTCCAGTATTCTCTTATAGTCACTGACAATCTCTAGTCACTGAATATGCTTTCAGTTTCAATTTCCCTTGTACTTTTACTTAAACGTGTAACTTAAGAAAACGTATTAAGTAAAAATTGATTCATTGAAAAGGATCCCAAAAAAGTTAAAAGGGACATGTACTTTATATATAACTTTTACTTACTATTATTTATTAAGGCAATTTTCTTTATATTGCTTTGTCATCATCAAATAGGGGGATATTGTTGATCCTCTCTCTCATTGATTTGATAATAATCCCTTTTACCTTTCAAAGTATTATGTTTCTATTATTTTAGTTCTAGCGATCATCACTGAGTCTGTTCAGTGATCGCTGAAACATGTATTGTAAATCCTACAGCGACAGAGATACTTCAAGAAGACAAAACTCACACCAAAGAACCTTCAGTGAAAGTCGAAGACTGAAACTGAATATTACTGACTGGCACGTTCGTGATCTCAAGCTGTTTTCAGTGATTACAACATGATCAACATATGTGTGAAGACTGCCAAAGCCTCGGCGAATGTTGAAGAGACCTTCAGTGTTATTCCAGCATTCAGTGATCAAATGAAGCTTGTTGTACAAGATTGTTTTTGTCTTGTCCTTCCACACACAAAGGACAAACCCATACCCTTTCTAGAGTATAGTATAGTAAGGAGCCGACTAGTCGACTCTAGTGCCCACCAACTCCACGAAAGGATGTCTGCTCATGAATAGACAATTGTACTATTCATCGTAGCAAAGGATAGGCTTTCCTCCTAAAGCTTGATGCATGTTTAAACCCTTCTGATTTACATTTAATGCAATGGGTATAAATAGATGAGTGGCCTTTCCATGCAGAGAATTCACGAATATACGCATACATCTAAAAAGACAACTTACACTTATCTTCAAGCAAGTTAGAATCTCTCTCAATAATTCTAAAGTTCTTACCCAAGAAGAACATCTTTCTTTCTTTATCTTTTCAACAAATCTTTTTTATTTCGCTAAGTATATCTGTGTGTAAACTTAGATTGTTTTAGATAGATTATCTTTACCTTGTCTATTTCCACAAACAATCTGCAAAAATCTTTATTGATCTTTCTCTATCAATATATATATATATATATATATATATATATTTAAATTAGAAAGTTTTATGTGTTTGTATTCATCCCCCCTTATACAAATTGTTCGTCTAAAACTCTTGTAGACCCGGCTGGGACCAACAGCTATTTATTCGCATAATTTGAGTTTTGATATATCAACTGACTGGAATAAGGGTGGCATAATCAGGAGAGGTGTATATTTTGAAATAAGGGTGGCATAATTAGGAGAGGTGTTGTTAGACCCCCTAATTCTCATATGTAAAAATAATTAAACATATACTAAGTATGGAAGTCTGGAGACCCGATGGAAATCCAGAAGAGGAGCTGAAATATTCTAAGTTCTGAAGACAAACCAGAGATACCATGAAAACCATCTAGAGAGGCAATGAAGACGTAAAGCACTTAACCTGATAATCGTCCACTATTGAAAAGTTCATCGGGTTGATAAACATAGCCTTTCCATAACCCCTCTGGTTTACAGCAACTGAAGAATTTTACAAGTGTCACCTATTGTTCGATCAGATCAATTCTAACAAGTCGATACATGTAGAATCCTGATTGGGCACGCTACCTAAAGACAGCTAGACGTGACTCATCGTCAACAAGCATTTTGTTATTTTAGGTAGTTAGAGATAGTCATCATCTCTCTTAGATAGATATTTTTTCCTTGTTTATCTCATAAATATCATATCTTATATTGTTATCTCTCAGACTAGATTACTAGTATAAATAGCATTCATATGTCTTGTAATTTGGTTGACCTTCTCATCATCGTTATTATAGAGAATTATTTGAATAAAGCTTCATAAGTTCCAGAACATCATTCAATTTGTTCATAACTTTTTTCATTCAAAAGATAGATTTAGGTTTTCTACTTAAATCTTATTGTTAGTTGTGAGATATGGGATCAACAAGTGTATATTTTGAAATAAGAATGGAATAATCAGAATAGGTGATATTTTGAATAAAAGTGGCATAATCAGGAGAGGTGTATATTTTGAAATAAGGGTGACATAATCGGAAGAGGTGTATATTTGGATAAGGGTGGCATACTCAAAAATTCTATGAAAGATGAAAATATGATATTATGAATTATTAGTATCGCATTTGTTTGATGTAATGAGTTTGTGTTATCGCATATTTATGATACGATGAGTTGAAATGATCGCATCAATGTGATGCGACAAAGTATGTTATCGCATCAGTATGGTGCGAGGAGTTGTGTATATCGCATCAGTTGTGTGCGACAAGTGTGTTTATCGCATCAGTGGATGTGTCATGGGGTGTTTATCGTATGTGTTGGATGCGATGAGTTGTGTTTATCACATCTGTGGATGCGACAAGTTGGGGTGATCGTGTCCTTGTGGTGCGACAAAATGGGTTATCACATCTGTTTGATGTGATGAAATGTGTATATCCTTCTTGTGATACGAGAAATTTGTTATCTCATTTATATGATGTGATAAAATGAGGTTTGATGTGATAGATGTTATTTACATGTTATTTCTTCAAAGATTGGCTTTCCAAAAGTATTTTTGGTTATTTTCACCCTGTAATAGCTACAAAGGGATTACTCACTAGACTTTACAGTCTAACCCTCATTTTGTTTTCAAAAATGTGCATTGCAAGTCAGGGCATACAATTTCCCAAGTAAGAGTTAGAATTTTACTAATTGGCCTTTCTCACTAGGCAAATTATCAAGTCGATGCTCATATCATTCGGAAGGTAAAGGGAAAAGGAAGATTTAAATTGAAGTGTTATTACTATATATCTGTGGAAGCTGAGTTTATACATGCACTTGTGAAGTTGTATTATCTAAGTCATGTACTTTGTGAGAAGCAAAAAAAAAGTGTGTAGCTACTTTGTATGTAGCAATGTGTACATTTGAGTCCAGTGCGTAATAATGGTTTTTCATGTTATATGAAATATGTGTGTTTTATGCAAATGTGGACAAAGGGGTGTTACAAGAATGGTATAAGAGCCTGTGTTAGACACCAACTTGTGAAAGTGTAAGTAAGAAGTCTCTTACTCTAGTCGAATAGGACTTAGTCTATTTGAAGCGGTCTGGACTAAGAGTTGTCATGCAGAAGATCAAGAACTAGAGCTCCTACTCAAGAGTGAAGGTTCAATTCATACAGAGCCCGCGCTCTATCCCCATGCTCGCTCAAGACTTGTGCGCCAAAAAGCACAAGCGCTTGACTTAAAGCTACAACACCGAGACCCGGAGCCTCTGCATAGTACATGTAGAGCTTCTGCATATGCAGAGCCTCTGCATAGAACATGCAGAGCTTCTGTATGTTCATGCAGAGCTTCTGGCTATCTTATCCATGGAACACGCACGTGCTAGCCTAGAGATTCTCGCAAGCATCTAACAGATTTAAGGCGGCTTGACCAAGTTTACTCTGCTTTTCAAGGGAAGTCAAACATAAGGATGCAGACCAGTCAGCTCAGAGTTTCATGCCTATTTTATAGCATAGTTTGTTAGACCTAGGCGTATATAAGGAGGATTCCGCCTCAGGTTTAAATCACCTGAAGGAACCGACTTACACTATACGCATTTTCTGTGAGATTACGTTTTTGTGCTTTCATTGTTCATCTTTCTATCAATAAAAGCATTCGACATATTCAAGTTTATTCACTGTTCTTACTTTCATCTTGAATATCTCTTTTAATCAGTTAAGTTACATTGTTTGAGTTTGATTCTTATATTTCATAAAATGTGTTTCTACCAATTAAGAGTATCTGGGTTCAATAATTGGTATCAGAGCCTGTTAATCAAATTCATTGATTAGTCGATAGATATCCGACTGGATTCTACTCTTAATTTCTTTCTTGATTATTCGTTTTAGAAGGAATTTTCACTCATATTTTTCTCAACTTTAAAACGTTTGCTTTTACATAATCTGAGAATCGTTTTCTGTCGATTATCTTTCTAGTCAAGTTTTCTTCTCAATCTTTAATTTAAAATGTCGTCGTCTCAATCATGGAACTCCATGTATAGTGTCCGTTTCTTGACAAAACCTCCGACTCTCATTAGGGAAGAATATCCCCAATGGAAGATTCGGATGATCAGTTTCTACGAGGGTCTAGATCTAGAACTTTACGAATCAATTCTAAATGGCCCCTATGTCCCTACTACCATCATACCACAGATTCCTGCTGCTGATGATACAGTTGAAGTACCTGCCAAGGGAGTACCCAAACTTCGTCGAGACTGGAACGATGAAGATAAACGTAGAGTGGAAGTGGATCAAAAGGCCAAAAGACTTTTGATTATGGCGCTTCCCAAAGAAATCTTCCAATCACTCGACGCATGCGACTCAGCCAAGGATTTGTGGGATCAACTGGCTAACCAGTTGAAAGGAGGCATCAAGATGAAGAAGAATCATCGTGCCCAATGCCTAAACGAATACAACAGTTTCCAGGCACTCCCCGATCAGTCTCTAGAACAGACTTATCACCACTTCAATACTCTGATCAACAAATGTCGCAAATGTGACGTGATCAGAACTCAAGAGGAGAACAACATGCTCTTCTTGAAGAGATTGAATGCAGAGTGGGGAAACTTGACGATGTCTCTCCAGGAAAACCAAGATCTGGAGCAATGGACATTGCACGACATGTACGGGACTCTGCAGGCTAAAGAACAAGAGGTGCAGAAGAAAAAGGTCGCTCTGGGTGGACCTCTGGCTCTTGTCTCTGATTCAAGAGAGACAGGATCAAGCCAGCCACACAGAGACTGGAGACCCAGAGAAGAGAGAAGAAAGGGAAAGAAGGCTCTCATCTTGGAGAGTGATGATGAAGAAGACAGTGCTTCTAGCTCTGAAGACGATGACATCAACACCTTTGCGAAATCCTTGGCCCTAATCACCAAGGAATTCCAAAGGAAATTTAGGAAGAAGGTCTTCGACAAGAGAGGAAGATAAAATGATTGAAT
Organism: Cynara cardunculus var. scolymus; assembly: GCF_001531365.2. Lineage (NCBI taxonomy): Eukaryota > Viridiplantae > Streptophyta > Magnoliopsida > Asterales > Asteraceae > Cynara > Cynara cardunculus. The sequence goes on from NC_037535.1 coordinate 9,276,056, forward strand.
CAGAGGCAGATCTTTTGAAGGAAGGAACCCTCCTACTTCCAACAAGAAGAAGGAAGAGCCATGGGACCAGAAGAAGCAAGGTGTCGATGCTTTAGATGCGGGAAGATGGGGCATTACTCCAAAGAGTGCTGAGGCCCCTTAGTGAAAGATGAACTGTACTATAAAAATAAGTACAAGTACAATCAAACACAAAGGAGCCTCATGGCAGAACAGGAGAATTGGGTCTCTGACTCCTCGTTTGAAGAAGAAGACCAAGCAAACTTCTGTGGGATGGCTGTCGAGAATGACAGAGAAGAGTTTGGGTCTGACTCCGACTCCAAGGTATGTTCTACCTCTGGTTATTCTCACTCTGATCTGAAAGAGAGTATCTCTACTTTGACTAACGATTTTGTCAATATGTAGCAAAAGCTCTCTCTCGAAAAATCCAAAAGAAAATCCTTGGAAAAGGAAAAATTATTTTTTGAACGAGAGACAGAGCTGCTAACTATAGAGAAACAAGAGTTATCAGTGGAAAATGAAAAGCTTTTACAAACAAAACAATCCACTGAAACGAGTCTTAAAACATAGTGCTTAGAATTAAAAGCGGCTATTAAAAAGAAAGAAACAGAGCTCCTATAAAAGGAAAGAGATAGGTTAAACTCTGAGGCCCTAAAAGATTATTTTCAAAAGGAAAGGGAGTTCCTACACTAGAGCTTACAAAGAAAAGAGCTATTGATTAAGAAATATCAAGATGCTCAGCAGATGTACGAAAAAGTCAATTCTCAACAGGATAAAGTAGGGATAGGATATATAGACCTAGACCTCACCTGGAAGAAGAAAAATACTCTTGAATTCGTGTTTAGGTTGGGCAAAAAATAGAAACCAGATTTTCCTATTTTGCATACAGCTTCACCGTTTAAAAGATGTAGGCTTGAAAGTGAAGCTAGAACTCCAAAGTTGAAATTCAAAAACAACTCTTACTCTTCAAAATGTGTGCCGCAAGTTGATTTAAAATGCATATAGAAGACAAACGAGATTTTTTGTTTTGGCTCTACAAATCTCGAACATCTTAAGACTGAAAGTGAGGTTGTTAAACCTGAACTAGATGATATCAAGAGTTCATCCACATAAAATTTTCTTAAAACTATGGATTCGAAATTAATGGATGGCTTTATAGAAACGATAACACAGGTTTTCGAGCAAGACTTGCTTGAGGCCTTGAATTATCCTCCTAAAGGTCATGTAGATTCTTCTGAGTGTAACTCCTCGGATACTTTTGAAAGTCTCTCAAAACAAAAGACGGACGAAGCTTCTAGCGCATGCATACGAGAACCTCAAGTTCTTAATGATACCTCTGTATTTCGATATTTACACAAGGATTTTCTTGACTCTGACTCTGAGTCAGAGGTGGACTCGTTTAAAAAGAAAGTTAAGACAGAGGTCGTTGCCAAGGACCAGAGGTTGCAAAACCCCCTATTGAGAAAAAGATTATCCTAGGTTCTGGTCGTGCAAGCATGACGACAAGTGCTAAATCCGCTCTCAAGTTTGAATACAATGTAAAGAGTGCAAAGTCTGTTTCTTCTGCATCAAAGGGCTCAAATTCCAAATCTAAGCCAATTAAATTCACTCTGGAATAGAAGGGAAAATCTGCTGCATGGTCTAACATTAATTCCTCTATTTCAGAGAGGCCTCTGAAGGCCAAAAGAGTTGGGAAGAAAAAATCAGAGAAGACCCATTCACTGGTAAAACAATCGGATCTAGATAGGAAGTTTTCTAGAACTACCAATGCTAGGAATGATTGTAATAATATATTCTTGAAATCTAATAAATTATTTTGTCATCCAAAATGGTTCATAATTGTGAATGTGTTTCTCTACTAGTTAAGTTAAAGTAGCACTTCTCTGATCCTAATTGTATTCTCTTTGGGTCGCCAAGGACTAAATCCAAGAACACCCATAAGAGAAAGAAGGCTCCTAAAGCCAAGTCAGGTAACCCAGGTGTAGAGACGAAGCCTCTCCCAAAGCATAAAAATCTATCCTCTGTTCCTAATCATCGAGGTCCCATTATGAAATGGATACCTAAATCCCTAAAATTTGATTTGTAGAAGCCGCATGTGGATAATTGGTATCTTGACTCCGGATGCTCAAGACACATGACTGGCAATAAGAGGTTGCTCTCCTCATACAAAGAGAGATTGGAGGAAAAGTAACCTTTGGGGATAACAAGCAAGGGGAAATAAAGGGATATGGGGATCTACTACAAGGTAAGGTTTCTGTCTCTAAGGTCGCTTATGTCTCTGGGCTTAAACATAATCTTTTGAGCATAAGTCAATTGTGTGATTCTGGCTACAATGTCAAGTTCCAAAAGGAAGCTTGCTCTATTATGTCAGAATTAGGTCAAGAGTTGCTAAGAGCTAAGAGAAAATGCAATTTGTATCTCATGAACTTCTCACCAAGAAACAATTTAGAGACTTTCTGTCTCGTGTCTCGCAAGAGTGAAGAAGCTTGGCTCTGGAACCACAAGTTGTCTCATCTTAATTTCCAAAATATAGAGAAGCTTGTGAAGAATAATCTGGTTGATGGACTTCCTGCCATAAATTTCAAAAAGGACCATCTCTGCTCTGCATGTGAAATGGAAAAGCTCAAGAGAGCATCCCACAAAACTAAGACATATGTGTCCTATGTCAGACCTCTGCATATGCTTCATGTGGATCTTTGTGGTCCAATCTATGTGCAGAGCTTGTCTGGTAAAAGTATATCTTAGTCTTAATTGATGAATACTCACGATATACTTGGATTGAGGATGTAAGGCAGAAATCAGATGTCCCAGAGCTGCTAATCAAATTGATGACCAAGATTCAAGTACTTCTACAAAGCAAAATTCAGAAGCTGAGAAGTGATAATGGAACAGAGTTCAAGAACGCCAAGATTGATGCGTGCTTGGACATAGAGGGCCTAACATAGAACTTCTCTGCAGCAAGGACACCACAACAAAATGGTGTCGTAGAGAGAAAGAATCAAACTCTAGGCGAAGCTGCAAGAACAATGCTAGCCAGCTCTAGTCTTCCAACCCGTTTTTGGGCAGAAGCAATCTCGACCGCTTGCTTTATTCAAAATAGAGCAACGGTGGTAAAGAGACACATGAAGACACCTCACGAACTAATCAACCAAAAGAAAACTTAACGTTAAATTTTTGCATGTCTTTGGTTGCAAATGTTTCATCCTAAATGATCGAGATCAACTTGGCAAGTTCGATAAGAAGGCAGATGAAGGAAAATTCCTTGGTTATTCCACAAAAGCCAAGCCATACAGAGTCTTCAATCAACGAACCAAGACGGTCATCGAAAGCATCAACGTCTCGTTCGACGATAAAGAACAAGTGACTTCAGAGTACCTCAGCTCTGGACTCGAGCTTAACACACAGACTTCCAATTCTCAAATGAAGTTAAGGGAATTGGAACTCAAGCTCTTATTTGAAGACTTCTATGGCGATGAAGACATCTCTATACGTGTACCAAGAGATGAATCTGCAACTGTAAATGAAGAACCACAAACGTCAAGTACATCTGACTTTGGTCTTCACACACCTCTGCTTCCTCTGATGATCATATCCATCCAAAACCAAAGCAAACAAGCTCTGCATCAGAGCCCAGTCTTGTAGAGCCAGAGCATGAAACCTCTGGTTCTGCACCTGGTTCCTCTGTACCATCATCCAAGAGGGAGCAAGAAGAACCTTCTTCACCATCAACGAACTCAATGCCAAACTTGCTTATGGAACGTGATCAAACGTCCCCTACTTCTGTATCTGTCCCACGAACAAGATGGACAAAGGATCATCCTATTCACTAGATCATTGGTGAACCTTCAAGTGGCATAAAGATACGGGCTGCAATAGCTAATGAATGTTTATTCGTAAACTTCCTAAGCATGGTAGAGCCTAAGAAAGTACATGAAGCCCTACAAGATCCTAGTTGGGTCGACGCCATGCAAGAAGAGCTCCAACAATTCGAGAGGAATAAGGTATGGACTCTTGTACCTTTACCAAAGGATAAAATTGCAATTGGATGTAAATGGGTCTTCAAGAACAAGAAGGATGAGGATGATATTGTAGTAAGAAATAAAGCTAAGCTCGTAGCAAAAGGATATTGCTAGGAAGAAGGCATAGACTATGATGAAACCTTTACGCTAGTAGCAAGGCTAGAAGCTATACGCTTGTTCTTAGCCATCTCTACTCATAAGGGATTTCGAGTCTATCAAATGGACGTTAAGTCAGCCTTCTTAAGTGGTAAGCTGAAGAAGGAAGTCTACGTTCAGCAACCTCCGGGGTTTGAAAGCTCCACACACCCAGAGTACGTCTACTTCTTAGACAAAGCTCTGTATGGACATAAGCAACCACCTCGAGCCTGGTATGAACATCTCTTGTCTTTTCTCTTGTTTAATGGCTTTGGAAAGGGTAAAATCGATACAACTTTGTTTATTAAGAGGTATAAAGGTGAGATGCTCTTACTACAGATATATGTGGACGATATTATTTTTGATTCAACAAACCAGATGCATTGTGATAAGTTATCTGCATTGATGAAGAGTGAGTTTGAAATGAGCATGATGGGAGAATTGACATTCTTCCTCGGCTTGCAAGTAAAACAGAGGGAGGATGGTATTTTCATTAGCCAAGCTAAGTATGTCTCTGATATATTAAAGAAATATAAACTCCACGACTCTTCCACTATGATAACACCAATCGCTACGGGAACCAAGCTTGACACAGATCCATCTAGAAAACCGATGGATGTTAAGACTTACTGTGGAATGATTGGATCGCTACTATACCTCACGGCTAGTAGATCGGACATCATGTTTGCCACATGTCTATGTGCACGTTTTCAAGCAAATCCAATGGAATCTCACCTTTTGGCTGTAAAAAGAATCCTTAGATACCTCAAGGGAACTCAATTTTTGGGACTCTAGTATCCAAAGCATTCTGGTTTTGATCTTATTGCGTACACATATTCTGATCATGAAGGCTGTAAACTTGATCGAAAGAGTACATCAGGGAGCTGCCAATTACTTGTGGACAAGCTCATAAGCTGGACCTTAAAGAAGCATAAATGCGTCTCTACTTCAACAGCTGAAGCAGATTATGTAGCTGCAGCCAGTTGTTGTTCCCAAGTGATATGGATGAAGACTCAACCGAAAGACTATGGCGTCGAGTTTGAGAAAATTCCAATCCTGTGTGATTCAGAAAGTGATATCGCAATCACAGCCAATCTTGGGCAACACTCAAAAACAAAGCACATCGATGTTCGTTATCATTTCATCAAAGACCATGTAGAAGGTACGATTGAAATGTTCTTTGTTAGTACAGATTTACAACTTGCTGACATTTTTACAAAAGCTCTTGATGAAAAGAGATTTAACTTTCTGGTTTGCAAGTTGGGTATGCTCAATCTTTCAAACTAAGCCAGAACCTCTATGTGTACTATACAGAGCCTCTGCATCCCTTATGCATACTTATGTTTTGTTGTTTATTGTATTGTTCCATGAGACAGAGCCTCTGCATAGTACATGCAGAGCCTCTTGCTCAAGTCTTAGTCTTGTAATGCAAAGCCTCTGTATAGTACATACAGAGCCTCTGTATAGTACATACAGAGCCTCTGTACCTTGGTTGTTATGCATACACAATACTTATCACATATGATCCAAGCAAAGTTCAAGGGGGAGCAAATAAGAAGAGCTCAAGTCAAGGGGAAGCACCAGATCATGACACACAGAGCCTCTGTATGTACTATATAGAGCCTCTGTTTCAAAACTCATTATGATTATACGACAGAGTCTCTGTATGTACTATACAGAGTCTCTGCCTCTAAACATAGCAAATTTTCTACAAGAGGACATGTATAGTACAATCACAAGTCTCTATATGAGATCCTAAGGTATGTTGTCTTTCTCTGTATATAGTACTCTGGTTCTTTACAAAACATCTATTTCACTCTAACCATAGTATTTACACTTGTTAAATTTTTTTAACAATTAAAATATATTATTTTATTAAGAAGGCGTACGGTTCTTAAATTTTTATATTTTTTAATTAACTGTCATTTAAGCTAAGCATCACCGCCTATGAGCTTAATTTTTCAAACGTGGGAGGCGCCACTTGCAGCTGGCAGTCCACGTGGCGCGCCCCCACAGGCTATGTAAAAACCGTTTCAGTTTAACCTGACGTTTGGGACGCTAAATACTCAAGTGCTTTTTACTTTTCCTATTTAAACAATTTTTTACCCTCAAATTATTTTTTACGCTTTCAAAGAAATTACAAAGAATCCGTCGTTTTCAACCTTCCTTCCGCCATTGTTGCACCTTCAAAGCTCTCAAACCAGTGTTCAGAACTTCATTCAGTCAACAAAAGTTCATCCCGTCTGTCAAGTAAGTTCCATAAACACTTTCCTCAAACCCATTTTACGAATCAAGAACTGTTTCTTGAAACCTAATTTTCTTGTTAGCTCCAATATTTGCTTAATGTAAAAGTATGAAAAAGATTTTTGCAAGTGTTGACAGAAGGGTTTCTTCCACAGGAAACAACAGAGGACCAGCAACAGAAGCTGTTTGATCGTACAAGTCAAGATTGACAAAATCTCTGTTATCTCTCACAGAGGTTCTGGAAAATGGTCCTCTGTTATCAAGAGCTTACAAGTCATATGCAGCAGAGCCTCTAGGATGGCTCACAGAGGGTCTGCGGTTCATCTTCTGTGGAGAACCTCTTCTTACTTTTTTACTAAGGTAGTTAGCTGCATGTGCTTCTCACGTGACTATGTATGTCATCG
>NC_037535.1:9283074-9285929 GCF_001531365.2 Cynara cardunculus var. scolymus
CTATACTAAGGAGAAACTTGAATACAACATTAAGCACTAACTTGAACCCAACATTCTCCCCCTTTGGATTCAAGTTTGGACTCTTGTAAACTTCGTTTTGCGCAGTCCAAGGATTTTCTCTAACCTTCTCAAAGCATTTCTATACTGAATCTTCTCCTCGAGCAAATTGATAGCGTTGACGAGCAAGTATCTTTCTTTAAAATTCATTCGTTCAGATCAAGTAGCCTTTTCGTCCATCACCCTCTTCGAGTCCAGCGCCCTTCTTACAAGCTTAATCGTACCGTCAGAATACTTGTTTAACTCACTGAATCTCATGAACTTTTTAACTTGAAGTTGAGCATAGTAGATGACCCCGAACTCTGGATTTTCTAGAACCATGTAAACTGGATAGCCGTTAATGTCTTCAAGATCTTGGTTTGGTCTTTTGAGGTTGATAATACGTTGATTGTCTTCAAGACCCATTTGTACATCTATGACCATTGTCAGCTTTACATGACATCAAATGAATCTTTTGATAGCCTCCAGAGCTACCAGTTCTCCTTCCTTTCTGATTGTCATATTTTTGAGTTCGAAGAACATGTATTCAAGGTCATCCAAATACAAGTTCGAGAAGTCAGCTTCGCTAAACCTCCAAATCTGGCCATCCTGTCTGGTAACAGTGAAGACAGGATACCAATTTCTCAAAAGCTTTTGAGCATCTATCTGTTTTATCATTACAATTCGGTGCTTGGTACGGACTTCACTAATTGGTTGGCACTTGGCTTTTAGAAGGTGACGATATTCAATTCGAAAATCTTTTGGCTTCTTATGGATTCCTAGAACTCTGTCAGCACAAAGCAGTTTTATGTGACGAACGAAAATCCCAAAGTAGATATCTTCTAAATATGGCTCTMGGATTCTATCRCGATCATAACCAAAGAAATTTGCTCTGATATGGAAAGGAACGTAGTTCTTTGTGAAGATTTATGTAGGATCAACAGTCTCTTTTGGAACACTGATTTCAGGCGCATTAGGTAGAACAGCAGTTGATGATTCTGGAATAGACTGAGGATCACCTTGAATGGAAAAAGCTGGATCTTCTTCTTCTAAATCAGCTTCAAAGTCAAAGTAMAATCCAGTTGACTCATCAATGTTMTCAACGTCTTCTCCAAAATCCCGCTCTCCACCCAAAGTAGTAGAGAATGCACTATTGAACCCTACGTTGGCGGACAAGTCCATTAGCAATCTTGTTTCTACCGTGGAGTCCGCCGGCTTTTCAACTATTGGCTCGATCATTGGACTTGCCTCCACTTCTTCATCTTCAATAATCACAGCCTCAATTATTCTTTCCCGAACTGTTTCCGGGACAGAACTTTCAACATTTACGTCCTGAGGTAGTGACTCTTCACCCAAACTTGCACTTTGTAGAGATGTCTCAGCCAATCTCTGCTTTTTCCTCTCCCCCTCATGACTATCAGGATCATCCTGATTGTCATGTCTTCGTTTAAGAGATTCGGCTTGAGACTTGCAAGTTTCTTCAAGTATAGACACCCTTTCGAGAAGAGCATCCATTGAACGTTTCAGATCGAGGGTATTAGATGTGATCAATTTACTAACTTTAGAGAAATTAGCACTAATCACATCCTGAAAAGTCAAAAACTCTGAGGCTCGAATCATAGGGTTAGCATCAATCTGTTGACGGAGAAGTCCGACCAAATCTGCATCTTCCGCGTCTTCGCTTTGAGAAGCCATCAATTTAGCATATAAAAGTGATTTTAGCTCGTCTACCGATTGTTCTGGAACTGACGGTTGTGGTACAGATGTTGGTGATGGCGCAGATGGTGGCTCTTCTACAACATGCTCTTTTCCCTTTATCAACCTCTTCAAGCTAGCGATTTGTGCGTAAAAGTTCTCATGAACAACCTTTAGGGCGTCGTCCAAATATTCCCGTGACACAAAGTCGGGTAAAATCACACCTGGATCACTTAGATTACCAGTTGAGTAAACTGTTGTGCCTACGTTCAATGTTGGCATAATGTTAGCATTGGTAGGACTTCCGACCTGTCTTCGTGAAATGTCAATTGACATCACTCCGGTCGTTCCGGCTAGTTCACTAAGAACTGCACTTGGAACAACAGATGCTCCTGACACTTGTGTACCTAAGTGTATCGGCTCTAGACTTGAGGTGCACATAATCAAAGTCGTAGGCTAGGGCAGCGGTCTACTTGTTTCAATAACTACATTCTCCAAATGAGAAGTAGTTAGCGTATGTGCTAAATCCCCGTGAGAAATTGAAACAATTGGCTGTTGAGAACCAATTGAGTGGATAGGAGGGGTGTGCAAATGCATAGCTGGGCTAGCTATGTCTGTTTCAATACTAACATTCAACACATGAATGTCAGTAGTAGAGGTGGTTGCCCGGCTAACTGTTTCAGTTCGGGAAGGAGCTTGTACTTCTTTTTCTGCTCCACTCACACCCTCTCCATGTTCTTTTGCTTCCTTTTCTCTCAAACTCTCCTCCTCCAGTAGATATATCTTGAAGAATGCGATCATAGTCATCAACATTAAACGATAGAGATCTTAGACTAGGACAAGGTTGTTGAGCTGCATATTGAGGGAATATCATAGCAATATCATCAGCAAATGTTCCAATATGCTGCGCATTTGTTGCATCATCATCATCATCATTGTTATCATCATCACCAGAATCTGCTCGTTTGTCTGATTCAGTAGCTTCCGAAGAAGGAGAAGCTCTTGCAATTAAAGTATGTTGCTGATCAGAAGCTCCCCGCACCAATTCACCCCTCTTAATTACATTTTCTCTCAGCTCACTACCCTGTTCAGGTAACCCTTGTGCCGGAACTCTCTCTTCTACT
>NC_037535.1:9290704-9292071 GCF_001531365.2 Cynara cardunculus var. scolymus
AAGTTCAGATGAGAAAGACGTCGATGCCATAAAATATTTTCTTTCAAAGAGGCCTTGGAGATTAAGCAGACATCGGTATCCACTTGCGTATTTGATAGATCAATTGTGTAGAGATTTGATCGTCTGAAACTAGCTAACAGCTCCTTACCATCAGAAGTACGAATGCTGCATTGGTTAGCTTTAAACAGACTTCTAAATTTTTATCACAAAATTGACCTATACTAAACAAATTATGTCCAAGTCCTTCGACAAACGACACTTTCTTTATAATTAAATTCCTAGAAATTACGTCACTATATCCAAGGATAGGTGCGTATTGGTTGTTTCCGAATCTTACCGTACCACCAAACGATTCAACAAAGTTAGATAGGAGATCTTTTCTACCAGTCATGCGTTTAGAACATCCGGAGTTTAAGAACCACACATGATGGTTAACCTGCAAAATTGAATCAATTGGGTTTTGGTACCCATTTTAGTTTAGGACCTTTAAGTTCAAATTTCGTTGGCGGTATGCTGTACGTGCCAAACCAACGTTCCTTAAACAAGACATTTTTAGTAATTGAAGATACAACAGTATGCATGAATTGGTAAGGTCTTGAAGAAGTAAAAGATTGAAGAAATTCATTAACTCTTCTAGGAGAACAATTATTTTTACTATTTCTAATAACAAATAATTCATCAACTGAATATCTTTTTACAGAACTATTCAATTTTGAATAATTTAGTAAAGAACTAGTAAAATTATTTTTCTTTAGTTGAGCAAATGAGTTGTCGTCGTCTTTTACTCTCCAATACTGTTTAAACTTCATCGAATTATCTGAAAAAGAAAAATGAAAATTATTAGAATTACTTAATTTTCGAACTTTCTTTTTCTTTGTAAGCTTTTTCTTCTGTTTTCTTGGATTCTTTTTGGTTTAAATCTTTTTATAATAAACATCCTCAGAAACAGGTTTTTCATTAAAATTGTTTGAAAAATCTGAAGGTAAATCAGAATCCTCAGTCATATTGGTTTTAACGATAAATTCTTCATGACTGGGTAAATCATTTGTAAAAATAAACTTATCAACTTCATCATCTAAACAAACATCTGAATTTAAGATATTTGAAAAATTAATCTCATCATTTAATACATTTATTTCTTCTGAGTCGTTAGCTTCACATACAGATTTATCGCACGAAAAATACTCAAACTCAACTTGTTTCGTTTTCTTGATAGAGTTTTCTAAATATTCAATTTTATTTAAAAACTCTTGTTTTTGATTTTCAAATGAAAGCCTTTCTTCTTTTATAGTATTTTCCAGCTAAGCCACTTTTTGTTCTAAAATAAGAGTAGGAGTATAAATAAGGTTTAGGCTCAACTGGTTTTG
>NC_037535.1:9292171-9332001 GCF_001531365.2 Cynara cardunculus var. scolymus
AGGAATTCGCAGATCCTGGGATGAATACCTTCAAGAAAGCTCACCATTCGGATTTTCCATTGAGGAAATTCCTCACGAATGAGTGTTGGAGGTTTGGATTGTGAACCCGTACTCATAAACGATGAATTAGCCATATTTGCCAAAAGGGAAGAAGAAACAGAATAAAACAATGCATGATTGATAAAACAGTGAAAAACTAGGATAAGTAGACTGAGGAAGACGACTGTGTTCTYGAGCAGGAAATAATGAATACCAAGAACAATCAAATCAAATTAAAATTTGATTTCAAGGCTCTGATACCAATTCTTGGACCGTATTACTCAGTTCAGGGTATTGAAAACTTACTTGATTAATTAGATAGACATTGAGTACGCAGCGGACAGTATGTAAATCAAGCAGGTAGTAATCAATAAGAACACAATGAAGAACTCTTRAAGAACACAGGGAGAAAATGCTTCAAAGGATTTTCAATAGAAAAAATGTCGACAATTACAAAATGGAAGCACCACTAATTACAAAGGCCTAAAGCTGCTTTTATACAAGCAAATAACTGCAATGACAGACCTAGACGTACTATTTAATCTAAGCCGTTCAAATAAAGCAGATTACAGACAAGATCACGTGTTCAGCACGAGCGGCTAATAAACCTAGAAAAACGAGTTAAAAGAGATCCGCACAGAAGACTAGCTGCAGACCCTCTGTGAGACACGACAGAGGTTCTGTCGTCTTTGTCTTGAAGCAGGGTCTATTAAGAGGACAAGTTCCAGAGTCTCTATGAATAGAGACAGAGGCTCTGTCACCTGAACCTTGTACGTAGGGCTTCTTTGTTGAATGTCCTCTGCGGTCTTCTGTGACAGATTATCTTCTGTCAAAACTTGYTGTGTTACTTTTTCGATACTTTTACATTCAAAGATGAGAGCTAACAACAACTTACAGAGGCATGATTGGATCACTCCTGTATCTAACTGCTAGTGGACCAAACATTATGTTTGCTACATTTCTTTGTGCAAGATATCAATCAAATCCTAAAGAATCTCATCTCTCTGCAGTCAAAAGGATCTTTAGATACCTCAAGGGAACTTCTTCATTGGGTCTCTAGTATCCAAAGAACTCTGGCTTTGATCAAATAGCCTACACACATGCAGATAATACAGGTTGCAAGGTTGATTGAAAGAGCACGTCTGGAAGCTATCAACTCTTGGGGGACAAGCTGGTCAGTTGGACATCCAGAAAACAAAACTGTGTCTCAACCTCTATAGCATAAGCAGAATATGTTGCTGCTGCTAGTTGTTGTTCACAAGTTCTCTGGATGAAGACTCAGCTTAAGGACTATGGATTCCAKTATGACAAAATTCCCATCCTCTGTGACTCCAAGAGTGCTATAGCAATCTCTCCAAACCCAGTGCAACATTCCAAGACCAAGCACATCGATGTAAGGTACCATTTTCTGAAAGACAATGTTGAAAAAGGTAATATAGAAATGTACTTTGTTCCCACTGAGATTCAACTTGCTAACATTTTCACAAAAGCTCTTAATGAGAAAAGATTTTTATTCCTAGTCAGCAAGATGGGTATGCTGAATCTCACCACTTGAAGGCAATAAAAGTTCTTAAATCAGAGATTCTCAATATCTCATGGTTATGCCTACAAGTGATACATAGCAATAAGCCATAATCAATAAGTACTCCAAACCAGCGTCTCTGGTTCTAAAGACCAGAGCCTCTGGTCATGAAGAAACCTTTTAATATGGCTCAAAGTTTTTCATCGCCTTTGGAACCATAGACCTCTAGTCCAAAGCAAATACTTAGCTTTTATTCACTAAGTGTTACCTTTGCAACCAGAGACTTTGGTTCTATAGACCAGAGCCTCTTGATTCCCACTCTTTGAGACCAAAGCCTCTTGTCCTATAGACCAGAGCCTCTAGATTTTCATCATTTGAGACCAGAGCCTCTGGTTCTAAAGACCAGAGCCTCTGGATTCATACTCTTCGTAACCAGAGCCCCTCTGGACCCAAAGAGTCCTCCTCCCTTTTCTCACTTACATACAATTAACCATATTTTCATACTTCTTTTCATCGCCTTTGTAACCAGAGCCTCTGGTTCTAAAGACAAGAGCCTCTGGACTCATTGTCTTTGGAACCAGAACCCTCTACTATAAAAGACCCATTCATATACACATCCATATGCATACTTAGACTTTTTTCATACATCTTTTCATCTTCATTCATAACTAGAGCCTCTAGTTGTATAGACCAGAGCCTTTGGTCACCTCAATCCACATGGTTATTATTTCTAGGTTGAGTTTTCCAACACTCAAATCTTATCTACATGCATCATTTGAGGGGGAGCTATTCATTCTTCATGAATCTCCATTGCATAAATATGCATTTTCCATACCAGAGCCTCTGGTTCTGCTATCCAGAGCCTCTGGTTCTGCTATCCAGAGCCTCTTGACATTTAAATGCTACATAATACAGTGTATAAAACCAGAGCCCCTCTGGTTCTACATAATGGATTACCCATGATTAAACAGAGCCTCTGGTTTGTCATCCAAGGCTTCTCTATCATACAATCGAACATTTCATTGATGAATTCATTCATCAATGATCAACCAGAGCACCTCTGGTTCCCCAACAAAAAGGTTATGTTCAACCAGAGCTCCTCTGGTTACATGACAATTTTTTCTCAAAAACCCATCTCTAATTGCAATTTTTTTAATATTATACAAAATTGCAGCTTTTGTGACTAAAAACTATACAACATGGGTTTTTAGAAGACCAAAACTTCGTAATTAGTATTAATCTTACAATTAGATGGAATTTTAAATATAAATTGTTTTTGGATTAATATTTCAAGAGATATTATTTGGAATAATTTTTAATTACTTCAAATAAACCAAACGTCATCCTCCCATGCGCCTGACACCATATACATACATCATCCTCCCACGCGCCTAACACCATATACAGCCTGTTCCCCACGAACCGTTTCAAATTATCCTTCCCTATCCCCGTCTTGACATGTGTCCTCCAACATTAATGACACGTACAATCAAGACAGCTCACGATCTCCAAATCAACTCAGCTTTTGCCAAATGCCTTCAACTTTCATGATTACTATATTTAAATAATCAGAAAACCGTTTCATGTTCTCCTCCCCCACCTATATATACCCTTCTTCTACCTCCATTCACCCTTTACGCTTCCTAAAACCTGCAAGCAGACTTTGACGATCAAACTCACCTGCAACTTCATTCGCAATGGCTTCCTCCGCATCACATGAGTCCAACGACAACGATAGTCGTGTTCAATCCACCGGCACCGACAGCCGAACAATAGTATTCCTACCAATGAAGACTAACAATCATGCCATCGAACTTCAAACCAACCTGTTCGACGACAGGTTTGCTGTGATGATAGAGTTCTTCTGTAACTGCATCCTTCTACCAGTCTTGACTCTAACCGACAATGGCGTACCTCAAAAGTATGTCCAAGAATACTGGCAGACTTGCGAGTACGACCCTGACAGACGTGGAATAATGGGGGACATCGACGCCCCAAATGACATGATCTGCTCATTCAAGATCTGTCGGGTAAAAGTCTCTAGGGTTATGTGTATTCCCACCCGACGAGAGCTCGGCATAGACCAATACGCCAACCAACCCACCACCTCAGACATCCCCCGATTCATCCAAATGCTAGGTTACAATTGTGACCTACGCAACGCCTCCGACTTCAAAAGACAGTTTTTGCCGCCAATGTGAAACATGTTCTTTTCCATATTGAACAGGGCCCTCACCTACAAGCTAGGGTCGCTGGATCAAGGCAATATAAACATAATGACGATTATGTATAAACTCTTCTTCAACATCCCTCTTGACTATGCTTTCCTCATATACAATGAGATCCACTCAGCGGTAGTCAAAAAGTGCAAGCTCCAGGCAACCGGCAAGCCCTTGACTTTTGTTTTGTTTCCTCGTTTCCTAACTCTCTTCATAGAGGATGCGATGAGGAAACATAACCTACCGTCCGAGGAACCATTAACTCCCCTTTTCAAGATGCATGGCCATCGACCTACACTCCCAAAGTAAGTATACACCATCAACATGCCAATCTCCAGAGCCATGCTCAGTGTCATCCCAGAGACATCTGAGATCCGAAGGACTTACGAACGCTCTCTCTCTGTTGTCCCATGAACCAAGGGCAGCTACCCCAGAGCGCATAGAGCCGTCCCTTCAGTCAAGTGGGGGAGCACATGAACCATCTTCATCGGATGATGAAGATAATGATGATGATGGCACTCCTCATATATCCCCTGGCCCTTCACAAACAAATCCCCTTCCTCTTCCCAAAGGGCAACCACCTCCTCTACCCCTGGCGATCAAGGCCAAAGGGGTATTCAACAAGGACGACCCAGTCCAAACCAAACCCAAACCAGCCATTCAGAGGCCATTCTTAGGGCCCCTAGAGATGATTTAGCTGAGGAACCACAATTTCCATCGCCCCTCTCCCAACAGAGAGGCGATGCAGACATAAGACCCACATCACCTCATGGCTCGACACTACCACCCACACACCCAGAAGCATATGTTGCTTCTGGCATTGCTGAACCCCAAGATCATTCAGAGCGATCTCCCATTCGTGCACAAAACCCCCCTTCTATACTTGATCTAGCGAAGGGGAAACACACTTACTTCTCTTACCCGGCCTCTGAAGCCAAGGAAGAAGAAGATGTTGCAACATCAGGAGATAGCTCCTCGCTAGAGGGCTATGAAGGACGTGATGGAATTCCTTCACGGCCTATATTTTCACAAGGTAATGAAGGCGCCTCTGGAGCTGAGGCTCAACCTGCAGCATCTGTTGTTGCAGGGGTTACTCCCGTGGCCGATCTAGTCACAGAGGCTGACTCAGTTCAGCGGTCCTTGGAAGACCTAAAACTCATCATCCAAGGGATTGTTGAAAACCCACCATCCATCGATATCACCACCCTTCAACAATCCCTTGCCACCCTTGCAACCCAAACCCGAGACAATACAACCTGTCTCCAAATGCTGCAACAAACCATAACCCAACACCACAACACCACCTCCTCCCTTGCCACCCAAAGAAATCAACTCCTCATTCACTCCATCGCCACCCTCACGGCCTAGGCAACTGCCACCGATGAGACCCTAGCCTCCATAACCACCCAAATAAACACCATCCTCCACCCTAAACGCCCTACCTGCCATCATAATCTCCCAAATCCCTCAACCAACCCCACCTCAAACAACTTCATTAATCGATGAAATCCTAGCCTCCCTCACCAACCAAATGGCCACCACACAAACCACCTAACCCAACTCCCAGCCATAATACTAGCCAACATACCCCAACCTACTCCACATCCACCTCCCTTTGCAGGCCCATCCTTGGATGAAGCCTTCTCCTCCTTCACTGCAGAGGTGAGAAATCTCATTGCCAATCTTCCCACTCCTCCATCTACATCCACCATCACCTCCGTGCCACCAACCGCTTCATCATCAAGCATGGAGTTTGCCACCAGAGCCAATCTCAGGGCTCTGTCCAAAGCACTAATATCATCATTCAATGAGATAAGTGCCAAGTTTGCTGCCAGGGCGGTTGAGCCTACCAATACGTTGAAGAAGAGTCTCTTACAACAACAAGATCGAACGAACTCTCTTCTTTGCTCCATGGAACTACGGCACAACAAGGATCGAGTGCACACATTGGCCGATCACATACGGCTATGGAAGAAAAACAGGAGCAGGGCTTCCTGCTCATCAAGCCGCCCCCTCAAAAGGCGAAGGCATGAGGATCCAGACCCCGATGAACATGGTCTCGGTCCTCATGAGAGGGAGAATCAGGCAACCGCTTCACAACCAATGGAATCCGCTGCACCTTCATCATCCCATCACCAAACACAAAACCCACCATCATCACCAAACCAAGGAACCCAAGCAAGGGAACCAGAGGCTCAGCCCTCTGAAGATGTACATAATTTACATGTTCCCCTTGCCACCACACCTGAACCCATCGTATTAAGGTTCTCATCCGATGAAAATCCATCAACCCCACCAATAGAAACCAACCCTCCTTTCACTACATCACCAACAACAAGCCTACCATTAACCCCCTCACCAACCCCTCGCACCACAGAACCTTTCATCATTCTACCCAATGAGCCTGAACAAATAAATATCCAACCTTCTTCATATCAACAACCTCAAGCCAAACACAACCCGATGAACCTAAACCACCCCGACAAGAGCCAACCCAAGAAACCAACCCATCGCCAACCTAAACACACCCCTCAACCGATACACAACCCATAACCCAAAGTCAACCCCCAACCGAACCAACTGAGGTGCATGCGGACATTCCCTCTTCATCAAGGCACCCTCCGTAGAGCTTAGTCGACGAGATCATCGAGAATATGGAGTCACTAAGGAGACGTCTGGAGATGCCACCAAGGGAACCAGTAATGATGGAAAATATCCATCAGTACCTATACCACGATCGCGATAAAAGTTTGACTCTCAATCCTTCAATTCTATCACCAGAATCCATGGACCTCCTACACCATAGGTTTGTTAGACAGACTATCCAACCACCACAAACTGTCTTCTCAAATGATGGAATAAGAATGGTGATGGATATAAAGATGAGGACCTTCGCTAACAGAGCTATAAAATATGTCGAGTACACAGTGGAGAGAGCCCATGGTCAGGTCAGCATCTTCAATGACAATGACTTGATCAATCACAATCCCTATGACTTGATCGACCTTTACGCATTCACAACTCAGCGACAGGATCAAGGCATAAGATTTGGGATGGCAAACAGAGCAATTATGAAGACGATGGAGACCCTGGTGAAGCATCGAGCGAAGAGTGTTTTTCAAATTGCTCTTCATTTGGGCATCAAAAGACTCTCCTGCACTCCACCTAATGAAGACTTCCCTGGCCTGCCGAAGAAGAGATCTGCTTCAGTCTTAACTCAACCCGAGCTTGGACTTGTCTTCAAGAAAGAGTTCAAGGTAAAGAAATTTTTCAGACTAACTGAAGCATTCAAGTATTCAACCGACACACTTGAGTGGTTTCAAAAAGTTATCAGAGGGAGACTGGGTAGAACTCATGTGCCAAGGGAAGACGAGAAACAACTTATTCATGAGATATCAACAGTCATCAGTTATCGAAGACTACTACTGCGCTTCTCGGAAATATCTCAAGGTAGATCATGAATAGAGTTTTAGAATTTTTGCCTTAAATTGAAATGTCTTTGCTTTAGATTAGTCTATGTTCTTCAATATTGTTCATAGATTAGTTTATGTTTGTTCTTTCATTACTTAGGGGGAGATTGTTAGACCCCATAATTCATAAGTGTAAAAGTAATGAAGAACAACAAGTGATGAAGAACCAGAAGACCGATGAAGACGTTAAGGCAGAATTAACCAAGTCTGAAGAACAACCAGAGGGTCGATGAATCGACTAGAGATGCGATGGAAAAAGCATCTTCATCACCCCTCTGGTCAACAACACTTAGAGTTTTTTTTTTCAGTAGTTCAACCAGAGGCATACGATGAAGATATGAAGATAAGGTTGAATCATCATCCCATTGAAGACAGCTGAAGATAACTAATCGACAGCTGGATTTCAAGTTTATCTCGATTTATAGCTTATCCATACTTTAGATAAACATTATCTTTCCTAGAAGATTGGCTAGATAATTTTACTAGATAGTTATCTTCTTATCACTGGTATAAATAGGTGATTAGGCCTATTGTAATCAAAGTCTCTTTTTACGTTTTCATATTGAATAAAATGAAATTATTGGCACTCAAGATTGTTCTTTGAATGTTCATACAGTGTTCTTGAGTGTTCATCATTTTGTTCATTAAAACACTATAATTTGGTTATTCTTAACTTGATTATTAGTGTTATTGAGAGATCTAGGATCAACAGTATATATGAGAAATTATTAAAAATATGTGTACATGTGCATATTCTTGGTTAAGGAGGAGATTTAAAAATAGTAAAAACTCCACCCCTTGTGAATTTTATATTAATAAACCTCACACCGCCTTTGATAAGATATATAATAGGAAGATAAGATCAATCTTATCTTATTGGGAAATCTTTATGGAAAAAAAATGTGTGTGTGGCGGTGAAGGTGTGTTCTTGAAAAAAGACTTGCATAAAAGTCATTTGAAGATTTTGTGTTGATTATTTGAAGCTTTGCTATGTGAACTATCTTCAAATCTGTGCATAAGGTGAGTTTTGTTATTAAAATCCTTACATGGTTTTATTTGAAATACAGGAACTTCGATAGATGATTTGATGAAGAAAGGTAAACTTCTTTAGCAATTGATTTAAACTTTATAAATCTGGGTTTTGGAACTGTTCTTGACAAATAAAGAAAATTCGGCTTCTTTTAAACAGTTGAAGATGATATCCTATTTAAAAGGATTAAAGGGGTTTTAGAGTTTGGAAAATTATATTAAAGAACTGTTGGTTCTTGAGTTTCAAAGCTTTGAAATAAAACTGTTTGAAACTGTTATTGGTTAAAACTATAGAGGATGTTCCTTCAAGACGGTTATGACTTTGGTCTGTCTTGTTTGGAAACAATCTATAGATTTTAACGCTAACTCTTGACAACCTCTTCTCTTATCATGCTGATAACAAAGAGGGGAGACAGAGTTAGATGCTCCTACTGCTGCTATCCCCACAACTGAAACTGAAGCTAATGCTCCTAGAGCTGAAGCTAATGAAGTTGAGGTTGTTGATGAAACCGTCAGATCTGATGCTGAAGATCGTGACGAAGACCTTCCTGTCACCCCTGCAGCTGATGCTGGTGATAAGGAAGATGATGATGAAGACGATGACAATGATGAAAACGATGATTCTCCCACCCTTCCTGATGCTGGAAAGAATCTCGGAGGTGATGTTGATGAAGACAAAGATGATGACGACTTCACTCTTTAGTAACAGAAACCTGCCAGCACTCTGAAAGGAGTCTCTCTTAGGGATTCTGCATCCCAGGGGGAGAAAGAGAATGAAAAATAGAAGACTTACGAGAAGAACCAGAAAACCAAATTGAAAGACAAAGATGTTGTTGAAGAAGGAAATCTCAAGGTACTCTTCAAACCTACTGTGCCTCTAAGTACAGAATCTTCTAGGTTTGATATCGTTACTTCTTTCTGTCAACTATATTCTATCCCTTCTACTACCTGCGGTCGGCTAGAGGAATGGGTATCTGAAAACCCAACCTCCAGTGTTCCTAACGACCAGCAGATGTCTCAGCTTAAGAAGTCACTCGACCAAACTAGAGTAAAAATCCCTTTTCGTACCTCTAGTTGTGGAGAGTTTTACTTTATGTTTGAAGCTGAAAGACTCGAGGCAGTCAAGGCTAAGGAAGAAATCAATCTTTAACGACAACAGACTGTGGTAAGCATAAAGCTGGCCAAGTCTCTTGCTGCTCAAGTTCTTGCAAAGAAAAAGTCTAAAAAGATGGTGAATGTTGTCAAGGCCCAGACTAAGTTGTTTTCCATTGTAGAAATTGAACATGAAAACGCAATGAAGCTGATCGACCGAGACAAAAAGTGGATCGAAGATCGTCTGAACAAGAGGATAAGTCCTAATCGTATTTCAAACGTCACGATCAATGGACGGATGAAAGATGGTGGACTTCTCGTCTCAATGCTCATCACTGGAGACAACCTTGAAGTTTTCATGGAGTATCCTTCCTACCTAGGTCAGTATGGCTACAGTGAATGGATGGAGATCCGCTAAGCCATTCAACGCTCAAAGTCAAGGCACAAGCTGATAATTAAAGACATACTCAACGAGCTGATTAAGAAGATTTCTAAATTTGTCGATGTACCTACAAAGCCGTTACTGAAGAAAGATGGAAGAAGAAGTCCTTCAAGTCCTAATGACGGACCAGTCCTGAGGAATAAAGATGAAACAAAGTTCTCCTTAGATGAAGTCCTGAAGGATTCGAAGAAGCCAGACATCTCAATGTTGAACCTCTCTATGCCAGCGAAGGTCCTTACATACCCAACATTGTGCATCTAAAGCCTGACTTAGGATTTATTTTCTTTGACTATGAAGACGAACATAGCTTCCAGAGAGTGTCTAAGTTTAATCTTTGTCCCACAGAATACTTAGATTATTTAAGGTATTGGTTGGCCAATGATTTATATGGTGAAATGATAGACCGCATGCTCAGAAGAGAATTTATACGTTGAAAGATGCTTGGAGAAGAAGTACCTGGCTACATCGACTTCAGCAACCTAGATTAGTTATGAAATTTTATCTTGCAAATTTATCTTTCATTGTATGTCTTTTGTATCTATGTCTTTTCTTTCAGTGTACAACTTATGTGTAATAAGCCTAGACATGTACTGACTAAAACACTTGTAATTTTTCTTTGATTAATATAAGTATTTCATCAGCATCACTGAAAAAGATCCCTGAAAAGAGTAACAGGGACACATGTCTATGAGTTTCAGTATACTCTTATAGTCACTGACAATCTCTAGTCAGTGAACATGCTTTCAGTTTCAGTTTCCGTTCTTGTACTTTTTTCTTAAACTTGTAAGTTAAGAAAACTTATAAAGTAAAAACTGATTCACTTAAAAAGATCCCAAAATAGTTAAAAGGTACATATACTTTATATGTATCTTTTCCTTACTATTAGTCATTAAGGAAATTTTCTTTATGTTGCTTTGTCATCATCAAATACGGTAAGATTGTCGATCCTCTCTCTCATTGATTTGATGATAATCCCTTTTACCTTTTGAAGTATTAGTGTTTCTATCTTTTCAGTTCCAGTGATCATAATTGAGTGCGTTTAGTGATCGCTGAAACACGCATTGTAAGTCCTACATCGACAACGATACTTTGATAGTCCCAATATTCTTCAAATCAAATAAATCTCTAGAAAAATATGAATGAAAGTAGACAGAATATTCACCAAATGATTTGTGTATTAATCTCTTCATATATTTCAATGATTAATGACTAATGACTAATGACACTTAGCTCTAAAAATACAAAGGACCTACCTATTTATACTACGAAGCATTAAAGACTAAAACATTAAAATGGAGAAACAAGCTTGAATACAATTTTTTAGCACAACATTGAACCCAACATTCTCCCCCTTTGGATTCAAGCTTGAGACATTTTGAATGTTGATCGTTGAAAGCCCAAATTCGTCTTGCACCTCCTTAAGGCACTCCGATATTACAATTTTTCATCAAGAAGTTCTAGAGCACTTATCAAAATAAACCTTTCTCTCGGACTCATCCTTTCACTTTCTGTCGCTTTGTCATCAAAAGCATTAATTCTTTCAAGACCCTTCCGCACTAACTTTATGGTTCCGTCACAGTACTTGTTCTTTGATCTGTTAGCACCATCATAGATAACACCAAACTCAAGATCTTCCAGTATTTGGAACAAAGGGTAGCCTTCAATGTCATCAAGATCTTGGTTAGGTTTCTTCAAGTTAACAATATTTTGATTGCTTTCGAAGCCCATCTATATGGTCGATAACCGAAGACAACTTGACATGACACTTGAGATATCTCTTTTTCGCTTCAAGGCCTAGAACCACTCCTTCCTTTCTAACCTTTATATCACGAATCTCATGGTAAAGATGCTCAAAATCTTCAAGAAAGAGATTCGGAAAGTCAGTTTCACTGAATATCTAGACACAACCGTCTTGTCTAGTAACCGTGAATGCTGGATACAAGACTCTTACGAGTTTGTTGGTATCAATACTCTTGATAGACACAATCCGATGCCTGGTACGTACTTGACTGATCAATTGGCTCTTTGCTCTGAGGAAATGTTTGTACTCGATGCGATAATCATGCATTTCCTTGTGAATACCGAGCATCTTGTCCCCACTCAATGCTTTTTGATGAGGTACGAAGACTGCAAAGTAGATGTCTTCAAAATATGGTTCTCTAATGCCAGGATGGGGTAGAATTGCAGAGCAAGTACAAGTATTAGTAGCATAACAAAAATGCGTTCCTCGTCATTAATATGTTTGCTCGTGGCAATTGTGGCCTCTCGGGAGAATCGATGACTGCGCTTTATCGAACCCTGGGACATTGGCATGTATTGAAAATGGTACATAGTATTTCGAGAAGACCTCAGTCGGATCTGGTACCGCCCGAGAGGTATCAGAAACACTTTGACAAACTGTAATAGGATGTTCAGGAGATGGTTGATGTTCAGACTGGAATGGGAATATCTGATCATCTTCTTCGATGTCTGCTTCAAAATCAAAGAATATGTCGTCTAAATCATCAATATTATCAATATCAGCTCTGTAGTCCAGAACTTCTCCCAGTTCTCTTGAAAAAACGTTGATGAAGCCCACGTTAGCTAACAAATCTAGTAGAAACACCGACTTTTAAACCATTGCCTCGATCACTAGATCTACAGCTTCAACTATCTCCAGGCCAAAAGTCAATTCACTTGCACCAGCTTGAACCGGACATTGTTCTCGAATCTCTTCAGATTTAGACTCCCCAGAAACACCTGCAGCACCCATTGAGGACTCAGCCAGCCTCTGTTTCTCGTTCTCCCCTTCATGGTGATCAAGATCGTCCTGATCATCATGCCTTCTTTTGAGAGAGATTGGCTTAAGCTCGGCATGTGTTCTCTAAAGCTGATACCCGTTCAGAGAGGGTATCAATGGAATTCTGCATGAGAGAAAGGGCTTCGGTGTTTAAAACAATTGTAGAACTAAGCTTGTTAAAGTTAGAAACTACAATGCTTTCGAAAGAAAGAAATTATGATGCCTTAACAGTTGGGTTTTCTTCAACTGACTGCCTTAACAAACCAACAAGATCTGCATCCGCCGAATCTAGTGTTTGAGATGAAATCAATTTAGCATATAGGAGCGACTTGAGCTCATCCACCGATTGATCCAGCTCCCTCGGAGGTTCAGGGGCAGTGGTGGTGATGGTGCGGAAACCTCTTCAGTCATAGGAGCTTTACCCTTTAGCAATCCTTTTAGACTTATGATATCTTTAGTGAAAGTATCCCGAACAGCCTTTAGGGCGTCATCCAAATATTCTCTTGACACAAAGTCGGGAAAGCTAACACCTGGATCACATAGATTGCCAGTTGAGACAACAGTTGAATAAATTGTTGTGGCTACGTTCAGTTTTGGCAGAATTGTAGCACTAGTAGGACTTCCGGTCCTTGTGGAAAGTCAAAAGACTCCACTCTGGTCGTTCCAGCTTGTTCACTAAGAACAATAATTTGAGCAATAGATGCTCTAGACTCATTTTTACCTAGAATGTGTATGGGCTCTAGACTTGAGGTGCACAGAATCGAAGTCGTAGACTGGGGCAGATGTATACTTGTTTCAGTATCTACATTCTCCGAGTGAGAAGTAGATAGACTTTGTGCTAAATCCCCATGGGAAGGTGAAACTGTTGCTTGTTGACAAACAACAGAGTGGCTGGGTGGGGGCGTGCAATTGCATAGCTAGGCTAGCTATGTCTATTTCAATACCAACATTCAACGAAAGAATGTCGATAGTAGATGTGGTTTCCCAGCTAAGTGTATCGGTTAGGATTGGAACTTCACCTTCTTTTTCAGTTCCACTCACACCCTTACCATCTTTTTAACCTACCCTTTCACACGCTCTCTCAGAAGCACCCTCATCCGTCCTTATTGCATCTAATAATTGATCAACCTCGCCAAAATCACCGTAGTCTTCAGTAAAGTCAACATCAAAGGAAATATCATGAAGACTCGGACAATCTTGTTGATTTTGATTGTCATCAAAGAGTTGATCGAGATCATCAATTATAACTCCAACATTCAGAGCTTCAGGAGTGGTAGGATGAGCACCATCATCATCAATATCATCATCAGCAGTATCATGGTCATCAGTCTGAGTTGCCGAGTCTGATACAGTATCTTCCGATCTTGAAGAGGCTGTGGAAGTACTATCAGTAGAAGTATGTTGTTGATCAGAGTCTCCCCTCTCCACACCCCTCTCATTTACATTTTCACTCAGCTTAGTGCCCTGTTCAGGTACCCCTTGTATCTGAACTCTCTCTTCTATATCTAAACCCTCTCACACATCTGAGGCATAGATTGATTCCGGGGTAAGTTCAACCAATTCTGGTTGAACTATAGGATCTATAACTCTCCTATATTCTAGCACACACTAAGCACTCTGATCAGGATAGGCAATCAACTCAGCTGGTATATTCATGATGGAGTCGAGGTCTTCAACTTTGATGTGCGGCCTTATACACTGCATCTCGAAAGATGGGCCAACTTCATTGGTTTCTCTAGCCGAAATTTCTTCGTTGGCTCGCATCATGGCTTTGATAATGGGTTGAAGAAACCTATGAAATGGTATGAACTTCCTAGCTTTGGAAGAAAATCATTTTGCATGAACCAACTCTGTGAGTTCATTCCAAATCACCACAGTGAAGTCGTACTTGCGATTGAAGACGATTCCATGGAAGAAGTTCAGAAAAGAGCTATTGCAAGTGTCGATGCCCGTAGTTTTGGAAGTGAGGCACCAGTTGAGAATGAAGAATAGCAGGTGTCATACTGAAGGTAGGAAACGCCTTCGGAATTATGACAGATTAGTAAGCTCTTATGAGTAGCCTATTTGTTTGATGTCACGACATAATTCCTGGTTGGAGACAAAATCTTCAAATTGTGGTGACCCGGAGACAACAGTTTGGTTTGGCAACTGTAGTATTCTTCTCAGCCTTTTAAGAGTCAACTGACTCATGAATTCATCCACGTGCCCTTCGAAATAAAGTTGGTCTCCTTCTTTTGTTAGAGAAAGGGTGTGCCAGAGCTGTTGGAGGTAGACTAGAGGTACATCCGTTGTAGCCGATAAGGCATATGCGATTGGATGTCCTCGTAAGATGGCAGAGATTATGGGATATTCTGAAGGCATGTCGAAGTTGAAATGGTGGTTATTGGGTTTTATATCAAAATAAAGGTATTGATGAAAAATGGTTTTATCAGGGATCTGGCTATTTTGTAGCTGGGAAATATTGTCGTATCTGACTGTGGGGATATGGGTTTCCTCATCAGATCTTTGTGTGATGTTTTCCTCAGACATTGTTATTGTAAGGAAAAAAAGTATTAGATCCACAAATGAAAATATTTTTCGCACAATTTCAAGACAAGGCACAAAAACCTAACACTATGATTTGCCAAAAAATACTTATTTTGCTCCAAAGACTAAAGAAAAATTCGATATGGCTTGTTCGCTCAATTCAAAACAAACAAAAGAAATTCAATCAAAATGAAAGAAAATACTAAAAATATTTAACAACTAAAAAAAAATCAACTACTAAAGAAAAAATTTAACACTAAAAAAAGTAAAAAATAAAAAAAATACTAACACTTAAAAAAATCAACTACTAAAAAAATTTCAAAAAAAAAAATTAAATAAAAAATAAATAATAACTACCCTAAAAAAATACTAACTAACTAAAAAAATGAACTCCTAAAAAAAATTGACTAAAAAAAATTTATACTAAAAAGAAATTCTAAAATTAACAAAATTTAACTACACTAAAAATATTGAACTGAAAAACAAAAACAAAAAAATATTATACAAAAATTTTAAAAAGAAATCTTAAAAAAATTTAAAAATTATCTAAAAAATTTAACCAAGTAACCCCTCATTCGGATACTAAATCCGGACAACTCACTCAACCGGAGATCAAGTCCGGCGGTCATCTCCGGTGGCCTCTCCGGTCAAAAAATCGAATAACAGTCCAAAAATATCAAGACTAAACCTAATCCAATTACAAAGATCAAGGTCAAAATCAATCCAAAAACAAATCGGGTTAACAAATTAAGATTCGAAACAATCCAAAACATATGTGTTATTAATAGTTTTAAGACCATTATCCAGATTTTGATTCTAATGATTTATGATTCATTATTATGATTAATATTTTTCGATGAAGTCCGAATGTGATTCACACAAACCATTAAAAGTGATCAAACAACAGTCCAAATATACGGATTAAGATTCAAACAGAGTTGAGGAGAAGAAGTCTTTAAGAACACGTAGATCTCGATAATTGTCCAGAGAAGATGAAGTGGAAGAAGAGCTTGAGCGAATATGATAGAGTAAAAAATGAAAGTGAAAATCGGACAAACACTTACATAGGAAAACAACGACCTTTCACTTTCCTATTTAGACAACATGTTGTCCGAATTGAAGTATCATCGGACCAAGGCTTGTCTGGATACAACTCAAGAAAAAACAGACTAACACTTAAAGAATTCGAATGAAGCTTGAATGGATAAGCTCATCTACGGATAACACTATGACCGGATTAAACCATCTCCGGACAACACTATGACCGGATAACAAAAAGAAATACTCCAAGATTAACCCAAGGATAACACAATACGCACGAAGTTTTGTCCGAAAAGACATGAGTTCGGACAGACCTTTGACTAGATACAAGAAAAATGAAATACCCAAGTCCAAGTCCTATCTAACTTCATCCGGATGTGAGTTTATCGGATAACCTTTTGTTCGAATAGACTCTTATCGGACATTGCTTTGTCCGGATATGACTCTCGGATTGAGTCCTTATCGGACAATGCTTTGTCATGACACATTCTTAATCAGACAAACACTTATTCTAAAAATTCACATTTTTCAAAAAAATTAGATATTAAGTAATACACGTAAGAAAAATATAACAGTTAGCATCATACATATATTTTTACTCCCCTTGAAAAATGAATCAAAATAAAGAACAATGTCCAACACTCCCCCTCAAATATAGAATCCACAATCAAAAGATTTTCAATCACATAAAAAATTAAATATTTATTTACATTTGAAAATACATATATTTTGAAAAAAATGTATTTGGCTTAAATTGAGTCAATAACTTAACAGATATTAAGAAAAATTCAAATTTTCAAATTCAGCATGCCTAACTTAGATATTAAAAAGCTGAAACTTTTTTCATCTAAACCTTTTTTAAACAAGTCAGCTAGCTGATAATTTGTATTTACAAAATATAATTCAATAGTCTCTTTTCAACATGATCTTTTCTGAAATGATATCGGATATCTATATGTTTTGTTTTGGTGTGTTGAACATGATTGTAGGAAATAGCAATTCCACTTTTAGAATCACAATAAATTGGAATTTTAACGAAAGAAAAACCGTAATCTCTGAGTGTAACACCCCCAAACTTACATTGCATATAACACATACTTCATTCACAAAATACATGTTCAAGCCTACAAAAGTCCAAAGTACAAGATGTCAAATACAAAATATACAACTCAAAAATTCCAAATACATGCTCTTGTACTATATAACATCTAATATCAAAATACATTCGTCCATCTACATAAGGCTAAGCACATAGAGAGATAATTCATAATTTGCCTTTCCCCTTACTATCATTATACTCAACATTTTCTGCAATACATATTTGAAAACACAAAATGATGGTTAGACCTATAGGTCTAGTGAGATCCCTTTTTTCATGTAGTTGCAGGGTGAAAAATCACCAAAACATTAATCAAACAAAGTCATTTCACATAATGAAATATAATTCCCAATTTTGTTTATGTCCATCGGACCTTTGGTTCCAAATACCAGACTTAGAAAATATTTTAGCAAACAAGAGAACCAGAGCCCCTCTGGTTCCTCTACTAGAGCTTCTAGTTAAGCCGACCAGAGCCTCTTACATAAGTGAAAACTGTCAAACGTTCATAGATCAATCACTATGGTAATAAAACAACCTTTCCAAGAATAAAACATATTTTTAAAAGGATCTTGTATGACCAGAGCTCTGGTTATACTAGCCAGAGCTTCTGGCTCAAAATGCAAGACCAACCAGAGCCTCTGGTTCCACGCGATAGGCCAACCAGAGACCCTCTGGTTTGTCTTTCTTTGTAAGAAAACTTCTAAGTATGAAAATCTTTTTAAGGGTTCTTTTAAACCATAATTTTGATACAGAACTCCTATCTATTAGATACAGAGCCTCTGGTTTGACTAAAACTTTAGTAAAAGACTTGCATAAATCTCAAATCATCATCCAGAACTCTCTGGTTCTATTATGAGGACCAACCAGAGCCTCTCTGGTTCCTCTTAAACCAAACACTTGTTCCAAAACAGGGTTTTATCCAAAACCATTGGCCATAGGCCAAGTTTTCCCCTTCTCAATAACATCAATACTATCATTTTTAATAAGAACAACATCTCTGAGTCCTCAAATCACAAAGAAGTAAGAACTCAAATCTATTGTAATCTTAAAAGATATAATCGCAAGAGCTATAATAATTTCACAAACAAATGCCACCCTTATATCCAAAGGGACACCTTTCCTTAATATGTCACCCTTATAACCGAAGATACACTTCTCCTTGATATGCCACCCTTATCCCATGGTACACCTCTCCTTGATATGCCACCCATATTTCCTCATCAAAATCTATGGATTAGTTCCAAACGAAGACAGATCGAAGTCAAAACCGTCTTGATGAAACAACCTCCATAGTTTTATCCACAAAATCTATAGATTAATCCCAAATGAAGATACACCGAAGTCACAACCGTCTTGAAAGAATGTCCTCTATAGTTTTTAACCAATAATGGTTTCAAAACAGTTTTATTCATCAAACCTTTGAAACTCAAGAACAATCAGTTTTTTCAACAATTTTCCAAATACCAAATCTCCTTTAAATCCTCAAAACATGATATCATTTCAAAATTGTTCTAAAGAATAGAATCATTTATATCTTTCCAAAACAGTTACCTAATCCAATATCATAAACACATATCTATAAATTGTTAGTTAACAATTTTCAAATCCAATCTTTTCCAAATATCAAACCATCAAAACCCAACAGTTTTTAAATAACATTATATAAGGATTTTAGTTATCAAAATTTCACCTTAACAAGCACAAATTTGCAGGTTCAATACTCAACAACTCCTTTCAAAGGAACACAGATTCTTCAAATCGCTTTTGTGCAAAATCTTCGCAAGAACAGCCTCCACCGCCACACTCACACACACCTTTGTCTCTAAAAAATCTCTTGGAAGAGAATGATAAGATAAGCCTTATCTTTTTATCCTCTTTTTAAATCCCATTAACAAGGCGATGAGTGTTTTTAATAATATAAAATTCTCACATGGCAGTGGGTTTATTATATAGAAAAACCCATTTCTTAACCATGAAGGTTACTTTTATCTTTATAATATTAATAAACTGATTAGGCATTCTACCCCCACCAACCATGTATGCATCCACACATATGTGAACACCTACGCATGCATGCACAACAGTCATACTTTCACATATACACATATTTTTCATGCATTTAATTAGGTAGCATGCATGTCATCACATACTTCACAAAATAATCACATAAAAGTTACCTTAACCCAGGTTGTCTGAAACCCAATTATAACATTATCTCCCCCTCAAAAGAATTCTGTCCCGGAATTCATTTATTCAAATAGCCGACGGTATCGGGTTCTCATATCTGATCCTAGTTCTCATGTTGCTTTTGAACCCTTATGATATCGCCACTGTATTCTAACTAGACTAATTTCTTTATTTCTCAACACCCTTGTCTTTCTGTCAGTCACGGCTTCCGGTCTTTCCACAAAATTCAGTTTGATGTCCAGTTTAATTTGTGGAAGTGGTATTGCTAAACTTGGATCGGCCAAACACTTGCACAAATTTGACATATGAAAGGTACTGTGAATTAGGATGAGCTTTTCTGGTAGTTCCAATTGATAAGCTACTAGCCCAACTCGTTTGTAAATTCTTAACGGTCCAATATACCTCGGACTAAGTTTACTTTTCTTCCGAAATCTGATAACACCTTTCCACGGAGATACCTTCAACATCATAAAGTCACCCACATTGAATTCAATCAATTTTCGTCGCTTGTCAGCATAACTTTTCTGTCTATCCTGAGCTGTCTTGATTCTTGCCTGTACCTCTTCAATCTTTTCAGATGTTACTTGCACAATTTCGGAACATTTCAGTTGTTTTTTCCCTACCTCATTCCAACACAACAACGTTTGGCATTTTCATCCATACAATACCTCATACGGTGTCTCTTGGATGTTGGAGTGGTAACTGTTATTGTAGAAAAATTCTATTAACGGTAAGTGATCCTCCCATGATCCTCCAAAGTCTATGACACAGGTTCTACACATGTCTTCGAGAGTCTGGATGGTTCTTTTACTTTGCCCATCCGTTTAAGGATGATTTCGTACTAAACCCAATTTAAGATCCCAAAGCTCTTTGCAATCTTTCCTAAAACCTTGAAGTAAAACGACTATCCTGGTCAGAAATAATGGATAGCGGAACACCATGTCTAGTCATGATTTCCTTGATATAGATCTGAGCCAACCTTTCTAATGAATAGGTTTCTCTTATCGGTATGAAATGTGCATATTTAGATAAACGATCCACTATTACCGAAATTACATCATAACCCTTCGGGGTTTGGGGTAATTTCATGATAAAGTCCATCGTGATGTGATCCCATTTCCAGACTGGAACTTCCAAAGATTGCATATTTCTGTACGGTCTCTGGTATTCGATCTTAACTTGCAGACATGTTAAGCATCGTTCCACATATTTTGGTATATCTTTCTTGAGACCTGGCCACCAATATAATGCTTTTAAGTCCTTGTACATCTTGTTGGTACTAGATGAATTGAGTAATGAGACATATGACTTTCATTCAGAATGGTTTCTTGTGCGTTCCCATAGCTTGGTACCCATAGCCGTCCTTGTAAACATAGAACCCCTTCATTATTCGTCTACATGACAGAAATCATTTTACCCATTTTTTCTGGCTTCATGTGTTCTTCTTTCATAGCTTCTTTCTGACACTTCAAGATCTCTTGATGAATATCGGGAGTTAAGCTAACCTTCATTGCCACTGCTTTAATCGTTCCACTTCTTTCTTTTTCGCTTAAGGCATCGGCTACCACATTGGCTTTTCCCGGATGATGGAGTATTTCACAATCATAGTCATTAACAAGTTTGATCCATCGACGCTGTCTTATATTTAATTCCTTCTGATTGAACAAGTGTTGCAGGCTCTTGTGATCGGTGTAAATCTAAAAGTTAGTTCCCAATAGGTAGTGTCTCCATATTTTCAATGGGAAGACAATGACTGTCAATTCCGTATCATGAGTCAAGTACTAGCTTTCATGATCCTTTAGTTACTAGGATGCATATGATATGACTTTTTCTCTTTGCATCAATACACAGCCTAAACCAAGTTTCAATGCATCGCTATATACTACAAAATCTTCTGTTCCATCAGGTAAAGTTAATATCGGAGCACTGCAAAGATGATCTTTCAGTAACTAGAAAGCCTTTTGCTGTTCTTCTTGCCATTGAGACTTAACATTCTTCCGAGTTAATTTGGTTAATGGCATGGCTATCTTAGAAAAGTCTTGAATAAACTTTTGATAATAGCCTGCCAATCCCAAAAAGCTTCGGACTTCAGACGGAGTCTTTGGTGCCTCCCATTTTGCAACTGCTTCAATCTTTGCCGGATCCATTTTTACCCCTGCCTCTGATATAACATGCCCAAGAAATTGAAATTCTCTTAAACAAAATTCACACTCTGACAGCTTTGCGTACAACTTTTCTCTTATCAAGAGTTCAAGTATCAACTGAAGATGTTCAGCATGTTCTTCTTTGGTCTTAGAATATATGAGAATATCATCGATAAATACAATAATGAATTCATCAAGATATTATTTGCATACTCTGTTCATTAAATCCATAAAAGTTGCAGGTGCGTTAGTTAAACCGAATGGCATAACTAAAAATTCAAGGTGTCCGCACCTGGTTCGGAAAGCTGTTTTGGTAATATCTTCCTCTTTAACTTTAAGCTGATGATAGCCTGATCGTAAATCAATCTTGGAGAAGTAACTGGCTTCCACCAGTTAATGAAATAAATCATCAATCCTTGGCAACAAATATTTATTCTTTATTGTCAGTTTGTTCAGTTCCCGATAGTCGATACACATACGCATAGACCCGTCCTTCTTTTTCACAAAGACGACTGGAGCTCCCCATGGTGAATTACTTGATCTGATGAATCCTTTGTCAAGTAGGTCATTTAACTTTGAAACCAATTCTTTTAGTTGAAATGGAGCTAATCGATATGGTGTCTGAGCTACAGGTGCTGCTCCGGGTATCAAATCAATTCCAAATTCAATAAATCTATCTGGTGGTAATCTGGACAAGTCTTCTGGAAAAACTTCAGGATATTCACTAACAATTGGAATCAATTTTTGGTTTCCCTTTTCTTTCTTTGCATCAATTGTATAAGCTAGAAACCCTCGACATTTCCTCTAAATACACTTTCAGGCTTTCATCACAATTAACTGACCGATATGATGATTCTGATGATCGCCATATATAATAACTGACCCTCTATTTGGCAATATTATTCGGATGATCTTTTTTTTATCACAAACAATACTAGTCTGAGTCTCTGCCAACCAATCCATTCCTACTACTATATCAAACTCTTTCATCGAGATAAGAAATAATCTGATTGGTAGCTTACACCCCTCAATCATAATAGTGTAGTTATCAAACACATAATCCACAGATACTTGACCAGTAGCAGTATTAACAACTAACTTATTGTCAAGTGGCACAAAATTCATATAAGCACATAAGGCAAAGGATGGGGATACAAACAAGAACTTTGCACCCGAGACAAACAACACTTTAGCATATAAAGACTTCACGAGGAATGTACCTGTCACTACATCTGGTGTAGTTTCGGCTTCATGCTTGGTCATTTAAAAAGATCGACCCAACGCCCCTCCCGATCCTCCTCTACCCATGCTTTGTCTTCCACGGGCATTCGATGTATTGCTTCCCATGGTTAGTTGCGGTGCTTTCAATTGCGAGAAGTTTTTCCTCAGATTATCTGGCAAATTGCAATTAAAACATCTCTTGGTCATTGGGTAGTTTCAGGACAAATGACCTGTTTCACCACATTGATAGCACTTTCTTGGATCAGTTTTGCAATCACCCTAATGAATTTGGTGACATCGAGGACAAGCTCTTTCACTGGCTTTCTGAATAGGTCTGTTTCCATATTTCACAACTTTCGGCCCTCTGTATCCTGCTGATGGACCTTCCCATTTCGTTTTCTCCATCACTTTTCTTTCTTCTTGTCGATTCTTATTCCTCTCGGTAACTTCTGCTACATCAACAGGCAATGAAAAAGTGGCTGGATTCATGGCTATTATAAATTCTCAGATTGATGGCTTCAATCTCCAAATATATCTCTCCACCTTTCTTGATTCGGATGAAATGTAGTGCTCAGCAAACCGTGAGTATTCAATAAATTTTTCTATATACTCCCGAACGGTTCTGGTGCCTTATTCCAACTTTAAAAAGTCTTCTTCCATTTGTCGTATAGCAGCTTTAGAACAAAATTGCTCCTTGACTCTGTTAACAAATTATGCCCAGGTCAAAGTTTGCAATATATCTACTCTGGCTAGAGATTCCACCTCCCACCAAAATAGTGCATTTGAC
Organism: Cynara cardunculus var. scolymus; assembly: GCF_001531365.2. Taxonomy (NCBI): domain Eukaryota; kingdom Viridiplantae; phylum Streptophyta; class Magnoliopsida; order Asterales; family Asteraceae; genus Cynara; species Cynara cardunculus. Next base: position 9,315,769 of record NC_037535.1, read on the forward strand.
TTCAATACAGATAATGCAAATCTGACTTTATCTGTTTCTACACATCTGATGGTATTAAATGAAGACTCTATCTCTTTGATCCAACACATAGTCTTGACTGGATCTCTTTCCCCCAAGAAGGTTGGTGGTTTGCATGTTAAGAACATCTTGATATCTCCTTCTCTATTGTTGACAACCGGGACTGATGGATTAATTTCATCTCTGCCAGTCTCGATTCTAGCAGGAATCCCCATAATGGAAGTCAAGGTTTCCCTTAGCTTTCCCATTTCTTCGGCCAACATATCTCTAGTCACATATTTTGGTTGAGGCATTTGTTCTTGATTCATATTTTCAGAGTTAGATTCTCCTTGGTCTATATTAACATTTGTCTTACTATCTCTGCCTCTGGCCTGCCCTCTGTCTCTACCTCTGCCTCTACCTCGGCCTCGGCCTCTGCCTCTGCCTCTACCTCTAACTCTACCTTCAGATGTACCAACAGGAGCAAGGATAGGGGAATCATCTTCTTCATTAGGATTGGGGCGGGTGATCTTTTTAAACCTTCTAGATCTACTAGTCATCTGTAGATTTCAAAGTTAATAAACATATTTTTCACAATCCCAAATACAATAAAGTGTCCAAGTTCGGTTATGTACCTGTAGACTCAAAATTACATTGGCCAGATGTAATCCAAATATACATTACAAAATGATCTTTTAACTCATCATATTTATTCCAAAGGTGCTAACTATGTCTGGGACCCTTCATATGCAATGAAATAGTTTAAGTCTAGGCATCGTGCTTGTGAATACCTAAATCCCTTAAACTCAGGCTTTGATACCACTCCTGTAACACCCCCAAACTTACATTGCATATAACACATATTTCATTCACAAAATACATGTTCAAGCCCACAATGGTCCACAGTACAAGATGTCAAATACAAAATACACAACTCAAAAATTCCAAAATACATCTGATATCAAAATACATCCGTCCATCTTCATAAGGCTAAGCACATAGAGAGATAATTCATAATTTGCCTTTCCCCTTACTATCATTATACTAAGCATTTCCAGCAAGACATATTTGAAAACACAAAATGAGGGTTAGACTTACAGGTCTAATGAGATCCCTTTTTCCATGTAGTTGCAAGGTGAAAAATCACCAAAACATTAATCAAACAAAATCGTTTCACATAATGAAATATAAATCCCCATTCTGTTTATGTTCATTGGACCTCTAGTTCCAAAGACCAAACTTAAAAAATATTTTAGCAAACAAGAGGACCAGAGCCCCTCTGGTTCCTCTATCAGAGCTTCTTGTTAAGCCAACCATAGCCTCTTACCTAAATGAAAATCTCAAACGTTCATAGATCAATCACTTTGGTAAAAAAATAACCTTTCCAAGAATAAAACATATTTTTAAAAGGAGCTTGTATGACCAGAGCTCTAGTTATACTAGCCAAAGCTTCTACTAAAAATGCAAGACCAACCAAAGCCTTTGGTTCAACGCGATAGGCCAACCAGAGCCCCTCTGGTCTATCTTTCTTTGTAAGAAAACTTCTAAGTATGAAAATCTTTTGAAGAGTTCTTTTAAACCACAATTTTGACACAGAGTTGCTATCTAATAGATACAGAGCCTCTGGTTTGACTAAAACTTTAGTAAAAGACTTGCATAAATCTCAAATCATCATCCAAAACTCTCTAGTTCTATTATGAGGACCAACCAGTTCCCCTCTGTTTCTTTTCAAGAAACAACCAGAGCCTCTCTAGTTCCTCTTAAACCAAACACTTGTTCCAAAACAGGGTTTTATCCAAAACGATTAGCCATTGGCCAAGTTTTCCCCTTCTCAATAACATCAATATTATCATTTATAATAAGAACAACATCCCTAAGTCCTCAAATCACAAAAAAGTAAGTACTCAAATCTATTATAATCTTAAAAGATATAATAGCAAGAGCTATWATAATTCCACACACAAATGCCACCCTTATATCCAAAGGGACACCTCTCCTTGATATGCCACCCTTATAACCGAAAGCACACCTCTCCTTGATATGCCACCCTTATCCCATGGTACACCTCTCCTTGATATGCCACCCTTATTTCCTCATCAAAATCTATGATTAGTTCCAAACATAGATAGACCGAAGTTACAACCATCTTGATGAAACAGCCTCCATAGTTTTATCCACAAAATCTATTGATTAATCCCAAATGAAGACAGACCGAAGTCACAACCGTCTTGAAGGAATGTCCTCTATAGTTTTTAGCCAATAATGGTTTCAAAACAGTTTTATTCATCAAACCTTTGAAACTCAAGAACAATAAGTTTTTTCAACAATTTTCCAAATACCAAATCTCCTTTTAATCACCAAAACATGATATCTTTTCAAAACTGTTATGTTGGGTCTAAATTTCAGTGTTAAATTGTATTCGTCTTGAAAGTTACTATTGTCTATAATTGTAAAGATATTGTGTTTGACTTTGTTAGTTAGTTTGACTTTGACTAGAAGGGTATGTAGTTTGACCCAATATATAAAGCATTTATCTTTAGTATAATTGTTAGGTGAGCTCAATTGTAAAATTATGTTCATAATAGAAAGGTTGACTATTTGACTTTTACTCTCAATCTCCTTCTAATGTTCTTAAAGTCTATCTTGATTCTGCCATGGATTCTATGAGATTTATTGAAGATTGATCAACTTGTGGACTAAGATTTGGCATCAAAGGTTGATGCAGTGAAATTCGTTTGAATATTTCATTAAAAAAGTGCATAATTTCTGGAAAATCACTTATGTTCATCACCTTCATAAATTGTTCTTCAAGTTTTTCATACTTTTCTACACAAATCTTTCATTTTTTGATGTTTGGATGTTAAAAATATATTTATTGTGTGCGTATTTGATTCGTGAATCTTTGTTATTCACAAGTTTTCATGATTTGATCATCCATTGTAAAGATTTGGTGAATTTTGTGATTTTTGGAAAAACTTGGTGTTCTTGATTAAATTCATAAAAATTTAGATTTTGATCCAATTTTGTTGAAAAGTTTGTGAAAATTCTTGTTTGTAAGACTGTTTTGATCAATTTTGTTGCCTAAGAATCTTTGTAATTCGTATAATCTAGTATTAATCATGATGATTGTCTTTCATGTTACCCGGATCGCTCATTAACTAAACCATTTTTTGCCTTATCCAGACAAACCTTTAGCAAGATTCAAGTCAATCTCGGTCACTGCCTTAGACGGATTCTAGGCCTCATCAATCATAAGTTCATCCGAATTCAAATGCCTCAGAAGCTTCTTCATCCGGATACATCATTCTCGCACAACTCCTTGACCGTATTCAAGGAATTCTCGGACACAAGGCTATCCGGAGATCATCTTATACGGTCACTTCTCCATCCGTTTTGTGTATCCTTGGAAAAGTCTTAGTCGCATCTTAGCTGGATACAAACAAGGCATTCGGATACATAGCATCCTTGGACAACAAGGTTACCGTATTAGGTCTACCTCGGTCATAAGCCTATCCGAGATCAAGGTTACCTCGTACAACACCTTAGCCGAGATCAAGACTACCTCGGACAACAGCCTTGTCTGGACTTGTGAAACCTTGGCTAAACTTAGTTACTKGATCACCTTATCAGAAGTTGCCTTATACGGATTAGAATTTCCTCGGTCAATAGGTCACCCTAATTTGTGCTTCCTCAGTTATCGACTTAGCCATTTTCCTCGCATCATTAGCCATATCCGGACATACTTACATCCGGATTCTCTTATCTCTCGACCAACAGGTTACTTGGATTACATATCTTGGTCATCACTTAGCCAAACTGAAGTTTCCTTGATCTCCCTTTGTCCGGATTAAGTTTGTTCGAGCTCAAGTGTATCTCAGTCACTTTTGCACCTGRTTTTGAGTTTCCTTTGTCCGAGCTTGGTGTTTTTTTGCCATAGATAGTTTGTCCGGATTCCTTTTCATGGTTTTGACTTAGTCGTGTTCTCATTCTTGTCCGATTTTTGCCACAGTCTTGATCACTTCAATTCACCAAGTTTACCCGTGTTTTGAGTAGTTTTTAAGTGTTTTGAGTAGTGATTGGTTTCTGTTGACTGTTTTTTTACTCATTTTTCAAAATTGAACAATTTTTTTATTGTTATAACCGAGTTTCAGACAACCTTGGTTAAGGTAATTCATACGTGATAATTATTTGAAATATTGTGATAATATGCATGGTAATTAATTAAATCGATGTGTGGTATGCATATATGTGAAAAAGGTGCTATGATTATACATGCATACATGCGGTGTAAAGGTGTTGATTACTTTTTATATATGAAATACAATGTCTTCATTGTGAAGTAAAAAAGAGATTTAAAAATAATATCCTCCACTGCCTCAAAACTATTTTATAAAATAAAATAGTTACCACCGCCTATTGAAAATATATAAAGAAAGGAAAAGAGGATAAGATCATTTTTATATTATCACTTTAATTGAAGAGAAATCCGAGTGGGAAGAGAAATCCGAGTGGGGAGAAAAAGGTGTTTTCTAGCGGTAAGAGTGTTCTTGGAAAATAATCTATTGCTCAAACTATTTGAAGAACCAGTTTGCTATAATCTGCAGAATCTGTGTTGTTAAGGTGAGTTTTGATAAATTAAAACCTTTATATTTGTAGTTATATAAACTGTTGGTTTCGACAATTTGCGATWTAGAAATAGTCTGGTAAAACTGTTTTCTAAGCAGTTTAAACATGGTGTTTATGATATTGGAGTTTTAAACTGTTTTGGAAAGGATGAATCAGTAACTSTGTYTAAAACAGTTTTGGAAGATGATATTCTGTTTTAAAGAATTTAAATGAGACTTGATATGAGAAAACTTATGTAAGAACATATTGTTCTTGTGTTTGATGGTTTTGATGATAAAACTGTTTTTGAAACCATTATTGGTCGAAAACTATGGAGGATGTTTCATCAAGACGGTTGTGACTTTGGTATGTCTTTGTTTGGAACTAATCCATAGATTTTGATGTAGAAATAAGGGTGGCATATCAAGTAGAGGTGTACCTTGGGATACGGGTGGCATATCAAGGAAAGGTGTACCTTCGGTTATAAGGGTGGCTTATCAAGTTGAGGTATACCTTTGGATATAAGGGTGGCAATTGTGTGTGGTTATATTATAGCTCTTGCTATTATGTCTTTTAAGATTACAATAGATTTGAGTACTTACTTCTTTGTGATTTGAGGACTCAGAAATGTTGTTCCTATTAGAAATAATGGTATTGATATTATTGAGAAGGGGAAAACATGGCTTATGGACATTGGTTTTGGATATAAACTGTTTTTGGATTAATTGTTTGGATACAGAGGAACCATAGAGGCTCTGGTTGTTCCTTGATAGGAACCAGAGGGGCTCTGATTGGTCCTCGTCATACAACCAGAGGGTTCTGTATGTCACTTCAAGAATTATGCGAAGTCTTTACTAAATCTATTAGTTGGACCAGAGGCTCTGTATCTATAGATAAGAGCTTCTGTGTGAAAATCATATTCTTAAAGTTTTCAAAAAAGGGATTTATACTTGGGAAGTTTTCTTAATAAATAAGATGGACCCGAAGCTCTGGTTGGCCTATATAGGTTGGACCAGAAGGTTTGCTTGGTCTTACATTTTGGACCAGAAGCTCTGGTTGGCCTTAGCGGGTTGAACCAGAGGCTCTGGTGGAATTCTTGCGAAATGAGCCAGAAGCTCTGGCTAGTAGAACCAGAGCTCTGGTCATACTAAGATCTTTCCAGAAATATATTTTAATTATGCGAAAGCTATTTTAATATCTATGAGGCCGATCTATGAATTATTCAAGAATTTCTACTTGAGTAAGAGGCTCTGGTTGGTCTAACCAGAAGCTCTGGTAGAGGAACCAGAGGAGCTCTGGTCCTCCGATGGTCTCAAACAGATTATGGATTTATATGTTAAGATGTTCAAATAATATTATTTAAATAAATATTTTGGTGCTTATCACCCTACAACTACATGGAAAAAGGGAATCTCACTAGACCTCTAGGTCTAACCCTCAATTTTGTGTTTTCAGTATGTGTTACAGGAAATACAGAATATAATGATAATAAAGTAAAAGGGAAAATGTGAATTATTTCCTTATGTGTCTAGCTTTATGAAGATCATCTTTGGATATATTTTGGAGAATAGATATTATGATTACAAGAGCATGTATGTTGGAATTTTCGAGTTGTGTATTTTGTATTATAAACTCTTGTATTATGGACCTTTGTGAGCTTAAACATGTATTTTATGAATGAAATATGTGTTACATTGTAACACCCCATTCTACACATTGCATGTAACACATACTTCAAACATAAGAAATACAAGTTTATACTCCACATAGGTCCCTTAGTACAAGAATCTACCATTACAACATACATGGTTCAAAAATTCAAAGTACAATTCTTGTACTAATCAATGTTCATCTAACAAAACTATACATATTATAGACAAATCTTTCAGCAGATATGCATATAGGAAAATATCATATTTTCCTTTTCCCTTATTGTCTGCACCTCCTGCAATACATATTTAAAAATCACAAAACGAGGGTTAGAACGAAGGATCTAGTGAGTTCCCTTTTTATGTCATTGCAGGGTGAGTGTAATATTCGGGTTTCCAATTTTGGTTATAGATTTAGAAATAAGTATATATAATATATATATATATATATATATTAGATGTGTGAGTGTGTGTGGGTGAGTGTGGAATCTGATTATTTGATGGCGGTTTATGCACTTGCTATAAATAGCAAGTGCATATGAGAAATAAAGGGTTGCTGAAATTCTTAAGTACAAAAGTCAATTAAGAGTGAAGGTTGGTAAATCGCAGACTTAATCCGATCAAACATTCTAAGGTGAGTGTTAGAAGCTTTGAAGTATCAATTGTTTGTATAACAATTTAATCCCTTTTAGATCTGGCTTGTTATTCCATTATATATTTTGTGCGGACTTCATATTAAACCAGACAAGTAGTATTTGGGATTCTATCTAAATCGGACAAGAGGTGTCCGAGATTTATCCTAAACCAAACAAGGTGTTTCTGGGTTCATGGTTAAATCGCTAAAGTATTAAGCGGTTTAAACCTAATTCGGTCAAGTGTTAACCGGTGTAAGCCATAAACCACCCAGGTGTCATCCGGTACAGAGCTAAACCGCTCATGTGTTGTCCGATATAGCCTTAAATCGCCTAAGTGTCATCCGGTTTAGAGCTTTATCGCTTAAGCCTTGTCCGGATTATCATTTTTTATTCTAAGTTATTGACCGGATTTCATATCCGGACAAGAATGACCGGACTTCAAATTCGGCTAAAGTTGTTTGAAATTAATTACCAGTTTTTGTTTTAATGTTCATAACCGCGATAAAGATGAAATGGCGGTGTAATCGCGAGAGAGATGAAATGGCGGTGTAACCGCGAGAGAGATGAAATGGTGATGTAATTGCGAAAAAGATGAAAGGATCTATGATAAATATAGATAAAATGCTTGTGTCTGTACTGGTTTGATTCTAAACTGCTAGTTTAGAAAGAATGTTATTTTTTTGAGATTTGTACACTCACTAGACCTTTTAGGTCCAACACTCAGTTGTTGGACTAACCGGTTTTGCAGGTCAACATACCTTGCAGGACAAAGGCAAGGGAAAAGTATAGAAATGATGAAATTTAGTTGTTCAGAAATGTATTGAAGAAAGTTTTTGTTAGTCCGTATTTTGTAATAGATACTATATTTTGTATATGAGTATGTGTATGGGGATTGTCTGTATGAAGAGAAATTGTGGGTTGTTACAGTTGGTATCAGAGCCTTAGTTTAAGGGATCTGGGTATTTGCAAAATACATAGACTTAAACTAGAGGTGTGGAAGTTATGATAATAGGTTTCACTGGGACTATGAGCATAGGGAATATGTTATAGCTGAACCTATTCTGAGAAAGATAGATTATATATGACTGATATATTCTAAGTTGTGGATAGACTTGAGGATAAACGTGCTATTAAGTTTTGATTATGTGAATAATCATGTGTGTTTAAATGTGACAGAAAGAGATATACACTGATAAATGGCTGATAATCCCAATCAATCGAAAAGGACCTTTACCGGTTATGGAAGAGGTCGGGGAAGAAGAAACGTAACTGAAGGAGAGGACCCATAAAATGTGATGACAGTAGAAACACAAAGTTGCAGCAAGGGTCGAGGAAGAGCTAGGGATGTTAGACAGGAAATTCATGGGGAACAGGAATTGTCGGCCCAAGAAAGTTCAATGTCTGGTCATAGTAGAGGAAGAGCAAGGGGTGGACACAATGTTCCTGATCCTGGATTTATTACCCAAGAAATATTGGCAACAAAGCTGGGAAAGTTCCAAGAAAGTTTGGTGAACTTGTTGGGACGTTCGGTTTCAAATAATCCAGAAATTTTAAGGGAACCTGAGCAGCAAGAAGAAGCCGGAGCTAGTACCCCGGTAACTAGTACATCTGTACCCCTTACTTCGTCCTCAGTATAGAAAGGAGAAGATATCAAGATGTTTCTTGCTTGTAAACCTTCTAAATTTTCTGGGGAGCGTGACCCTGTTAAAGCCATGTGTTGGCTTAAAGAAATTGAGTTGAGTCTGCAAATTAGTAAAAGTGCAGAAGAAGACAAAGTTATGTTTGTTGTATCTCGATTGAGGTCAAGTGCCTTATACTGGTAGGAAGTCCTATCAAGTTCAGATCCGAACATTTTGAAAACCATGTTGTGGGAAGAATTTGTGACTAAATTTAAGATGCAGTATTGTCCTGAAGCGGTAGTACGAAAGTTAGAAGATGATTTCCTTCGTCTAGAACAAGGAAGTATGTCAGTTCGTCAGTACATAGAAGTCTTCATGGAACAATCTTGGTTCGCTGAAGCTTATATTGTATCAGAGAATAGTAATGTGAGAAAGTATATTTGGGGTTTGGAGTCTAATCTCCGGAAATATGTGATATCCATAAATCCGACAACATTTCAAGCAGCAGTTGATGCTGCTGAAATATTGGAAGAAGATATTAACCGGCAACCACCAGAGAGGGTTGGAGAGAAAAGAAAGAGGGAAGCTATAATAACTGATTTTCGTAGACCAAGGTTTATGAAAAGTTTGAATCGACCAGTCCCAAGGTTTATTGATAGGGCATGCACCCGATGTCACAAAGTACATCAGGGGAATTGCAATACAGATTCGTGGGTATGTTTTAAATGTCAGGAATCAGGACATATAGCTCGAGACTGTCGGATGACACGAAGATGTTTTACTTGTAATTCATCTCAACATGTAAACGCTGATTGTCCGCAAGCGAAGGGACGAGGTTTTGGTTATGCTGGAGGCCGAGGATCTGGATATTCTGGGGGCCAAGGATCTAGTTATGTGCCAACAGGTCGTGGGTTAGTGGATAATCGTGTTAACCCGAGTGGTCGAGGAGAGATAAGACATGGGGAGTCTGTAAGAGGGAGAGCCTTTCAGATTACGAGAGGCGAGGTGGAAGAGCACCCTGAAGTGGTGACAGGTACATTCTTGTTAATTCAGTATATGTCAAAGTTTTATTTGACTTGGGTGCAAATCATTCTTTTGTGTCACCGTCGTTTGTTAACTGCGCACATTTAGAATATAAAGCGTTAAGTGAGGATCTAATTGTGGAAACAGCAAACGATAGGGAAGTATCGATTAAGGAAAGAATAGATGATTGTTTCATAAGTGTAGAGGGATGTGAGGTGCCTATACAACTATTTCCTTTACCTGTAAGAGAATTTGATATGATTATAGGCATGGATTGGTTAGCTAAAAATCAAGCTAATATAGTTTGTGATGAAAAGATGATCCATATAGACTTACCAGACAAAGGAAAGGTTGTGATTTATGGGGATCGACGGGATCGTTACTCTAGCCTTATCTCGGTTTTAAAGGCTCGAAAGTATGTACAGAAGGGATGTGTTAGTTTTCCTGCATTTGCTATAGATATGAAGAGAGAAAAGGCAAAGATGGAGGATATTTCAGTCGTCAGGGAATTTCCTGAGGTATTTCCAGATGATCTGATAAGTCTACCTCCGGATAGAACGATTGAATTTCAAATTGAATTACTTCCTGGAGCAGCACCCGTTGCACGTGCACCATATAGATTAGCTTCTTCTGAGTTAAAGGATTTAATTTCTCAATTGAAAGAATTGTTGGATAAAGATTTTATCCGACCAAGTACTTCCCCATGGGGTGCACCGGTGCTTTTTGTGAAAAAGAAGGATGGATCAATGAGAATGTGCATTGATTAYCKRGAGCTGAATAAACTGACAATCAAAAATAAGTATCCTCTCCCAAGAATTGATGATTTGTTTGATCAATTGGTTGGGGCTACTTATTTTTCGAAAATTGATTTATGGTCCGGTTATCATCAATTGAAGATTCGGAATGAAGATGTGTCAAAAACGGCATTCCGTACACGTTATGGTCATTACGAATTTTTGGTTATGCCATTTGGACTCACAAATGAGCCTGCAGCCTTTATGGACATGATGAATAGGGTGTGTCGTCCCTATCTTGATAAATTTGTGATTGTCTTCATTGATGATATTCTGATATATTCTCGGTTGGAAGAAGAGCATGCTCATCATATGAGATTACTCTTAGAACTGTTAAAACAAGAGAGATTGTGTGCTGTGTGAATTTTGGCTGTGAGAAGTTCAATTTTTGGGACATGTTATCTCAAGAGAAGGCATTAAAGTAGATCCTTTGAAGATTGAAGCAATTGAAAGGTGGGAAGCCCCAAAGATTCCAACTGAAATTAGAAGTTTTTTGGGATTGGCTGGGTATTATCGTAAGTTTATATAAGATTTCTCTCGTATAGCTACTCCATTAACAAAGTTGACAAAGAAGAATGTGAAATATGAGTGGGATGAAGCACAAGCTTAGGCCTTTTAGATGTTAAGGGACAAGTTATGCAGTGCACCAATTTTATCCTTGCCAGATGGAATGGAAGATTTTGTGGTATATAGTGATGCGTCAAAAATGGGTTTGGGTTGTGTACTGATGCAACGTGGAAAGATAATAGCTTATGCATCCAGACAGTTAAAAGATCATGAAAGACAGTACCCTACTCATGATATGGAATTGGCAGCGGTAGTAATTGCTTTGAAGATATGGAGACATTATCTATATGGAACGAAATGTCAAATCTTTACATATCATAAGAGCTTGCAACATCTGTTCCATCAGAAAGATCTGAATATGCGTCAGAGAAGATGGTTGGAACTGGTAAGTGATTATCATTTTGAAGTTTTATATCATCCCGAAAAAGCAAACGTAGTGGCCAATGCATTAAGCCGACAAGAGAAAAGTGGAACTATCAAAGCTGTAGCTTTACGAGTTGAGTTGCAACCAAGTATTCAGGAAGAATTGCGAGAATTTCAGCATGAGGCAATGAAGGAGGATAAAGTTAAACAAGAAAGATTAGGTGGGTTGATATCTGAATTTGTGAAAGATTATAGAGAGTTTTGGAAATTCCAAAACAAAATTTGGGTATCATGCTATGGTGATCTCAGAAAACGTATTTTGGGTGAGGCTCATAGGTTACGTTTTGCAATTCATCCAGATACAAATAAAATGTATCGGGATTTGAAGCAACACTATTGGTGGCCAGGTATGAAGAAGGATATAGCTAAGTATGTTGAGCAATGCCTAACATGTCTTCAGGTAAAGATTGAACACCAACGCCCTTATGGAAAGTTGCAACCTTTAGAAATTCCAGTGTGAAAGTGGGATCACATCACTATGGATTTCATAACCAAGTTGCCGGGAACATCAAAAGGTTATGATGCTATATGGGTGATAGTAGATCGGTTATCCAAATCTGCACACTTCTTACCTATGAAAGAGTCATATTCAATGGAGAGATTGGCAAAATTATACATTGATGAGGTAGTAACACGTCATGGTGTTCCTCTATCAATTGTTTCTAATAGAGATAGTCGGTTCACTTCTATGTTTTGGGAGAGCTTCCAAAGGGAAATGGGTTCGCAAATTAAGCTAAGTATAGCTTATCACCCTCAGGCTGATGGACAAAGTGAACGAACTATCTAAACGTTAGAAGGTATGCTTAGAGCGTGTGTAATTGATTTCGGAGGATCATGGGATAGTCATTTGGCACTGGTGGAATTTGCGTACAATAATAGCTGCCATTCAAGTATTCAAGCAGCACCTTTCGAGGTTTTATATGGACGAAAATGTCGAACGCCTCTGTGTTGGAATGAAATAGGTGAAAAACAGTTAGCTAGGCCTGAGTTAGTTCAACAAACTGCAGATAAAATTGGAGTATATGAGAAGGAATGAAAGCAGCACAGGATAGACAAAGAAGTTATGCATATAAACATCAGAGGCCGATTGAATTCCAAGAAGGTGATAGAGTGATGTTAAAGGTATCACCTTGGAAAGGAATGGTATGTTTTGGAAAAAGAGGAAAATTAAGTCCAAGATATGTTGGACCATTCCCTATTATTGGAAAGGTTGGGGAAGTGGCTTACAAATTAGATCTTCCTTTAGAGGTTAAGTGGGATCCATGATACGTTTCATGTGTCGAATTTAAGGAAGTGTCTAATAAGTCCATATGTGGCAGTACCGTTACCTGAAATTAAGGTGGATGAAAAGTTATGCTTTGAAGAAACCCCTGAACAGATTACTGACTTCAATGTAAAGAAGTTGCGAAGTAAGGAGGTTGGACTAGTAAAGATTCAGTGGCGTTATCACAAGAGACCAGACGCCACTTGGGAATCAGAGTCTGAGATGCAGATGAAGTATCCCTACCTTTTTGCTTAAATGGAATTCCGGGACGAAATTCTTTTTAAGAGGGAATGTTGTAATATTCGGGTTTCCAATTTTGGTTATAGATTTAGAAATAAGTATATATATATATATTAGATGTGTGAGTGTGTGTGGGTGAGTGTGGAATCTGATTATTTGATGGCGGTTTATGCACTTGCTATAAATAGCAAGTGCATATGAGAAATAAAGGGTTGCTGAAATTCTTAAGTACAAAAGTCAATTAAGAGTGAAGGTTGGTAAATCGCAGACTTAATCCGATCAAACATTCTAAGGTGAGTGTTAGAAGCTTTGAAATATTAATTGTTTGTATAACAATTTAATCGCTTTTAGATCTGGCTTGTTATTCCATTATATATATTGTGCGGACTTCATTTTAAATCGGACAAGTAGTGTTCGGGATTCTATCTAAATCAGACAAGAGGTGTCCGGGATTTATCCTAACCCGGACAAGGTTTGCCTGGGTTCATGGTTAAATCACTCAAGTATTAAGCGGTTTAAACCTAAATCAGTCAAATGGTAACCGGTGTAAGCCTTAAACCGCCCAGGTGTCATCCGGTATAGAGCTAAACCGCTCATGTGTTGTCCGATATAGCCTTAAATCGCCCAAGTGTCATCCGGTTTAGAGCTTTATCGCTTAAGCCTTGTCCGGATTATCATTTTTTATTCAAAGTTATTGACCGGATTTCATATCCGGACAAGAATGACCGGATTTCATATCCGGACAAGAATGACCGGACTTCAAATCCGGCTAAAGTTGTTTGAAATTCATTACAAGTTTTTGTTTTAATGTTCATAACCGCGAGAGAGATGAAATGGCGGTATAACCGCGAGTGAGATAAAATGGCGGTGTAACCGCGAAAGAGAGAGAGAGAGAGAGAGAGATGAAATGACGGTGTAATCGCGAGAAAGATGAAAGGATCTATGATATATATATAGATAAAATGCTTGTGTCTGTACTGGTTTGATTCTACACTGCTAGTTTAGAAAGTATGTTATTTGTATGAGATTTGTACACTCACTAAACCTTTTAGGTCTAACGCTCAGTTGTTGGACTAACCGGTTTTGCAGGTCAACATACCTTGCAGGACAAAGGCAAGGGAAAAGTATAGAAATGATGAAATTTAGTTGTTCACAAATGTATTGAAGAAAGTTTTTGTTAGTCCGTATTTTGTAATCGATACTATATTTTGTGTATGAGTATGTGTATGAGGATTGTCTGTATGAAGAGAAATTGTGGGTTGTTATGGTGAGAATCACCAAAACTTTATAAAACAACTTTTCATATATAAAACAAAGATATGAACAAGTATAACATATTACCAGTACCTTTTCACTTTTCAAAGCCAGTGAAAAGCCAAACATTCAGCTATTTCAAGTAACATACTCCAAACCCTCATAGGTTTGAACCACCCAGGTTTCATTAAATGCCACTTTTAAACCTTTTCAATTATAACAAGGTTATTCAAAGTCTCAGGCCAAAACTGTTATTTCCTCCTCAATAACATTCAGACTATGATTTCCAATAAGAACTCTGATCCTAAATCATTAAATCACAAAAAAATAAAGATTCTAGACTATGGTAATCTTAAAGAATATAATAGTAAGAGTTATATTACATAATACACATACAAATACCACCCTTATATCCAAAGGTACACCTCTCCTTGATATGTCACCCTTATCACATGGTACACCTCTCTTTGATATGCCACCCTTATTTCCTCATCAAAACATTTCACAAAACAATTCCATATAGAACATACCGCAGTCATAAATGTTCCAATGGAATATCATTAGTTCAAAATCATCTTTATTAAAAAAATTCCATTCTTTTTAAAAGAATATCAAAATGATGATTATATGAATAATAAATAAATTAATGCACAAATCCGATCAACACATACTTGGCCGGACTTCTTCTTCGGTCAAGTCTTGGCCGGTTTAACCAATCCGGACAATACCACACAATTTGTCCGATTTATCAATCCGGACAATAAAAGTCCTTGTCCGATTTATCTATTCGGACAACACATACTCAACACCTTGTCCGATATAAATAAACTTGTCACCTATTGGTTGTATTCCTACTTCTCCGTTCAATATTCTTAACCGATTTATATTTCTCAAATCCCACTAACACTTTACATCGCGTGATACTGTGTTCGATTTGAGGCTACACCGGATAACACGTGTCCGATTTAACCTTAAACCGCTCAACCCTTTGTCCGGTTTACATATAAACCGGGTAAAAAGTTATATAATCAATTATACATTTCAACGAGATTTACAACATTTAAATCACTTGTAACAACCCTCATAATCCCATATACATAAAATTCACATCATCATACTCATAATACTAAAAACAGTATTGTTACAAAACATGGACTAACAAAATGTATCTTTAATACATATACGAACAAACTATTATCATCATTTATACTTTTCCTTTTCCCTTATCTTGCAAAGTATGCTGACCTGCAAAACAGGTTAGTCAAACAACTGAGCGTTAGACCAAAAGGTCTAGTGAGTGTATAAATCTCATACAAACATTATGCATTCCAAACAATCAGTTTAGAATCAAACCTGTTCTGAAACATAAACATATTTATGTTTCTCACTCGCGGTTACACCGCCATTTCATCTCTCTTTCTGTTACACCGCCATTACATCTCTCTCACGGTTACACCGCCATTATATCTCTCACGCGGTTACACCGCCATTACATCTCTCTCGTAGTTACACCGCCATTACATCTCTCTCGCGGTTACACCGTCAGTTGTTGGACATTTCAAAAACTTTCTTTCTCTTTATCCAGACTTGAAGTCCGGTCAATCTTGTCCGGATAACAAGTCCGATCAACTTTAACACTTGAATTTTAGTTAACATCTTTGTCCGGATTACAAATCCGGACAATACTTCACTTTCATTGTTAACCGGTTTAAAGTAAACCAGACGATACATTGCCCAACCTTTGTCCGGTTTAAAACAATCCGGTCAATACACCTCACAACACTTGACCGTTTTACACTATTATCCGGTCACCTATTGAGCGGTTTAGAAGTAAACCGATCACCCCTTGAGCGGTTTAGAAGTAAACCGATCACCCCTTGAGCGGTTTAGAAGTAAACCGGTCACCTCTTACACGATATAAGATAAACCCGGTTGATACTTGAACGGTTTATTTGTCCGGATAACAATCCGGGCATCACTTAAATGGTTTGCATAAATTGATACAGAATTCATAACAACCAGTTCCAAATTCTACCAAATTGTATATAAACACTTTATACTCAAAGCTTTAATACACTCACCTTTAGAAATCGAATAACAAAGCTTTTGAAATCCTCTTCTTCCCGTGCAATCCTCTTGATTCTTTAGAGAAATTTTCTAAAT
>NC_037535.1:9332685-9334658 GCF_001531365.2 Cynara cardunculus var. scolymus
GCTTCCGACGTTTATCTGCATAACTTCTTTGTCTATCTTGTGCAGCTTTCATTCGTTCCCGTATTACTCCAATTTTATCTGCAGTTTGCTGAACTAACTCAGGTCTAGCTAACTGTTTTTCACCTATTTCATTCCAGCACAAAAGAGTTCTACATTTTCGACCATACAGAACCTCAAAAGGTGCTGCTTGAATACTTGAATGGTAGCTATTGTTGTATGCAAATTCAATCAAAGCCAAATGACTATCCCACGACCCTCCAAAATCAATAATACAGGATCTCTACATATCTTCTAAAGTTTGGATAGTACGCTCACTCTGTCCATCAGTCTGAGGATGATAAGTTGTACTTAGCTTAATTTGTGAACCCATTTCTCTCTGAAAGCTCTTCCAAAACATAGAAGTGAAACGACTATCTCTATCAGAAACAATTGATAAAGGAACACCATGCCGAGTCACTATTTCATCATGTCACACCCCGCTAAAGCGGAAACACGGAATGCTAACAGACAAGCGAGTCTTGGCAACAGTTTAAGAGAAACACTCTCAACAAAGATTCCCAATAATAAWAAAAAWATAGTTCATCGACTTAACAGGATTCCAAGGTTACAAAATGTTTGAAATACAATAAAAACTGTGTTAATCGATGTGATCCAAGTAATGCTCCGCAGAGTCCACATAACTTACTTAGTACCTGAAAAGCATAGTCAACTACAAGAGTTGGTGAGTTCACAGGTTTTATATCCTTAAAAATAATTTTAAATGCATCAATCTTGGTTATAAATTTATGAGCAATATCTTTAAAATAACGACATACACATGATTGAAAATAGTTGAGCCACTACTAAACCTAAAAACGCCCCATGAACTACCTCAGAGGTGGTAGCGAACCACATGTGTAGATCATATATACAAGAACTACCTCAGCGGTGGGACTGAACCCCACATGTGTAGAACTCATGCCGAACTACACAGCGGTAACCACTTGTGTCACATGTGTAGAACTCCTACCGGACTACCTCAGCGGTGGAACTAAATCCCACATGTGCAGAGAAAAATTTAATGACCAAGTGCACCCTACTTGTTAATAAAAAGGGTGGGTATACAACCAAATAGCGCCATCTACAAGAATCATGGGTTCAAAATGAATTAATAGTAGTGGAAATAAATGGGGACTTTTAGTCTCAACATATCAATAATGTATATATTTAAATACTCATAACAAGATTCATATATCGATATAAATCTATCAAATATTCAATAATCATGCTTTTCACCCCAAAACGATAAATTGGTAAAAAGGGGTCGTGAACTCACTGTTTGGCGAGAATCAATTGCTTTCCTTAGGAGGCTTGCTATCAACAGTTCAGACTTCCTGACAGGACGACCAATTTTTAATAAGAATTTCTAACCTCCAAAACTTAAGTTGTGAAAAACTGTCTTCAAGGTAATCCGTCAGATGTTAATACCAAAGTAGCGGACGCTTAAACATTAGCCTTAACGAATAACTTCAAAAATTCAAATAATGACATCATTTAATGTCTTTTCAAAGCAGATGATGGCAGCCGCCATCTGTTAGAATTTGAAGATTTTGGGTGCGTTTAATACCCTTCCCAAGAAAAATTATAACCTCGAGTCGCACACCTCGCCCAAGACCGGTTGCATGTCCAAAATGGCATCAAATGGGGATGGTTTCGACTCAAGATTTCCAAGAATAGAGACAGATAATACCCTAAATTCTCATTTCTTTGAGTAAGATCCAGATAAGAAAAGAAAACAATTGGGTGGCTTTAGATTTCGGAAAGCTATAAGATAAAAGATTTGATTTAGAGTTGCATGCAGGACTCAAGTCACCCAAAGGTGTAATCGGTTCCTAAAATGTAAGAACTCTCTTCTTCTCTTTTGAGATTAAAGAAAGTTTCTAGGTCACAGATTATCATCTGATGATGACATATGCATGTCTTCGATGGATAAT
>NC_037535.1:9335208-9336705 GCF_001531365.2 Cynara cardunculus var. scolymus
TCGAACACTTTAAAGGGGATTAGATGACTTTAGGAGCATACCTTTTTGAAGATGAAGCAGAAAAATGAATCGAGCACAGCAGCAATCCTAAACTTACAGGGGGAAGAGTTCGGCTTGAAGGTGACGAACTATTTAGAGAGGGAGAACGAGAAAAGGCTAGAGCTTTTTGAATAAAGAAGAGTTTTTAAAAGAGGAAGGGGTATATATATAGGACTTCTAGAAGGGAAGTGGGCTGGCCTCTAAAAGCCCAAGCCCAAGGAATTGAAAATTTTCCTTAAAATAAGGCCCAAAAATCTAAAATAACCGAAATGTCCAAGCCTGGAACAAGACTAGTTGTCGAACAGAATGATCAGTTTGGGCAACCAGCGCCTCAGAAAGAAGACAACAGAGCCTCTGCGAAGAAAATACGCCAGAGCTTCTGTGAAGAGACTAAGAGCTTCTGCAAAGAGATGCTAGAGCCTCTATGGAGAGACACAGTTTCTGCAAAGAGATGCTAGAGCCTCTGTGGAGAGACACAATTTCTGCAAAGAGATGCCAGAGCCTCTGTGGAGAGACACAGTTTCTGCAAAGAGATGCCAGAGCCTCTATGGAGAGACACAGTTTCTACAAGGAGATGTCAGAGCCTCTGTGAAGAGACAGAGAGTCTCTGTGAAAAGATAGTCTTTGAGAACAATTGCCAGAGTCTCTGTAAAAGGACACAAATTCTCTGAGAAGAGGCAACAGAGCCTCTGTAGATAGTGCCAGAGCCTCTGTAGCTAGTGCCAGAGCGTCTGTAGCTATCACCAGAGCCTCTGTGGCTAACGCCAGAGCCTCTGATCGAATTGGCGACCTCTTCAAGATCATACTCTGAATAAGGTTAATCCTAAAAGACTTAGTTTTCTAATGATGATTCCGAAATGAGATCCTAACCTGGAAATCCAAAAGTGCAGAGTTGTTACACATCAATATATAACTTTGCCAATCTCTCCATCGAATATGACTCTTTCATAGGTAAGAAGTGTGCAGATTTAGACAACCGATCTACTATTACCCATATTGCATCATATCCTTTTGATGTTCTAGACAATTTGGTTATGAAATCCATAGTAATATGATCCCACTTCCAAACCGGAATTTCTAAAGATTGCAACTTACCATAAGGACACTGATGTTCAATCTTTACTTGAAGACATGTCAGCCATTGTTCAACATGTTTAGCAATATTCTTCTTTATACCTAGCCACCATTAATGTTGCTTCAAATCCTGATACATTTTATTTGTACCTGGATGTATCGTAAAACGTGACTTATGAGCCTCATCCAAAATATGTTTTCTAAGATCACCATAACATGGTACCCAAATTCTATTATGGAATTTCCGAAATTCTCTGTCGTGTTTCACCAAATCAGATATTAATCCACCCAATCTTTCCTGTTTAATCTTATCCTCCTTCATTGCCTCATGTTGAAATTCTCGTAACTCTTCTTGAATACTGGGTAATAACTCAACTCGTAAAG
>NC_037535.1:9336835-9337929 GCF_001531365.2 Cynara cardunculus var. scolymus
AATTCTACTAAAGGAAGATGTGTGTCCCAACTTCCACCGAATTCCAAAACACAGGCCCGCAGCATGTCTTCCAGGGTCTGTATGGTTCTCTCGGTTTGTCCATCCATTTGGGGATGATAAGAAGTGCTCAAGTCTAGACGAGTACCTAATCCTTGCTGAAGCGATTGCCAAAACCATGATGTAAAGCGACTGTCTCTATCCGATAGGATAGAAATAGGCACTCCATGCCTGGCGACAATTTCTCTTATATAAATCTGAGCTAGCTTCTCCATCTTATAGTCCTCCCTGGTTGGCAAAAAGTGAGCAGATTTTGTCAAACGATCCACAATCACCCAAATGGCATCATGCCCTTTTCCTGATCGGGGCAGCTTAGTTACAAAGTCCATTGATATTTGCTCCCATTTCCATTGAGGAATTTCAGGCTGCTAGAGCAGGCCAGAAGGTTTCTGGTGTTCGACCTTAATTATTGCACAAGTTACGCACTTATTTACATATAGTGCAATGTCTTTCTTCATTCCAGGCCACCAGTAATATGCTTTTAAATCCTTATACATTTTGTCTGCTCCAGGGTGTATTGAATACTTTGATCGAWGAGCTTCGTCCAAAATAATTAATCTAAGATTGCCAGTCCTAGGTACCCAAATTCTATTTCCAAAATAATATGCTCCATCAGACTCCATCTGGAGTTTGAACTCTATGCCATGAAGGGTTTCATCCTTTAAGTTCTCCTTCCTTAGAGCTTCTTTTTTATTCGCTATGATTTGAGCTTTCAGACAAGTTTTTACCAGGATTCCCAAAGCCCGCACCCTTGTTGGCTTTATACCTTCCTTCCGGCTCATGGCATCGGCCACAACATTGGCTTTGCCCGGATGGTATTTAATCTCACAATCATAATCACTGAGCAATTCAACCCATCTTCTTTGTCTCATATTCAACATTTTCTGATCAAGGATGTGCTGAAGGCTTTTATGATCMGTGTAAATGGTGCATTTTGTGCCATAGAGATAATGCCTCCATATTTTAAGTACAAACACCACTACTCCCAATTCAAGGTCGTGTGTAGTATAGTTCTTTTCATGCACTTTCAATTGTCT
>NC_037535.1:9339064-9343805 GCF_001531365.2 Cynara cardunculus var. scolymus
AGGTGCATTACACAACTTCTGTTTGAGAGTCTCGAAGGCCTCTTCTTGCTTCTCGCCCCAGATATATTTCTTATCTTTTTGGGTTAAGGCTGTAAGCGGTAGTGCAATTTTTGAAAAATTTGCAATGAAACGCCTGTAGTAGCCTGCCAACCCAAGGAATTGACGAATTTCTGTAGGTGTTTTAAGGGCTTCACAGTTCCTAATAGCCTCAATTTTAACAGGGTCCACTTGAATTCCTCTTTCATTAACTACATGACCCAGAAACTGAACTTCTCGTAACCAGAATTCACATTTAGAGAATTTGGCATACAGCTTCTCCCTTCGAAGCAATTCCAAAATTGCCCTCAAGTGTCTCTCATGATCTTCCCAACTTCGTGAGTAAATTAATATGTCGTCTATGAAGACGATTACAAATTTATCCAGGTAGGGTCTGCAGACTCTGTTCATCAGATCCATGAAGACGGCCGGTGCATTAGTCAGTCCGAATAGCATTACCATGAACTCATAATGGCAATACCGGGTCCTGAACGCTGTCTTGGGAATGTCCTCCTCCCGAACTCTCACTTGGTGATACCCGGATCATAAATCGATTTTTGAAAAGTAGGCTGCCCCTTGAAGTTGATCGAACAGGTCATCGATGGTTAACTTATTGAGTTCTCTACAATCAATGCACATTCGCATTGATCCGTCTTTCTTTTTGACGAATAATACCGGTGCTCCCCATGGTGAATGGCTTGGCCTTATAAAACCTTTGTCTAATAATTCTTGGAGTTGGGTCGACATTTCTTGCATTTCTGAGGGTGCCAAACGGTATGGTGCCTTGGCCACCGGAGCAGCTCYAGGGGTCAAGTCGATACCGAACTCCACTTGTCTTTGCGGGGGTAGGCCTGGCAGATCTTTTGGGAAGACATCGGAAATTTCCCGAACTACGGGTAATTTCCCGATGTTATCCTCCCTGATTCTTCCATCAATTACCTGGGCCAAGTATGCAGGATAATTCTTCTTTAGGTACTTCCTCATCTTCATGCAGGATACCAGCTTAATCGCTTGGTCCAATTTAACTCCTTGGACTACTATTGGCTCCACTCCTTCTTGAGGGATTCGAATAAGCTTATCTGAACAAATGATTTCGGCTTGGTTTCTGGACAGCCAGTCCATGCCTACAATTACGTCGAAACTTCCTAGTTCGATCGGTATAAGGTCTATGCTAAAGTCCTTTTTGGCTAAATTCAGTGTGCAGTTCAGAATTATATCCCTGGTTTTGAATTTCTGGCCGTTGGCAAATTCTATGACAAGGGCTTCTTTCAACTTCTGAGGCTTTAAGTAAATTTTCTGCCTAAAACTTAGTGACACAAAACTTCTGTCGGTGCCCGAGTCAAATAGAACTGATGCGAATTCATTGTTCAGAGGAAACGTACCTGATACCAYRTWGGGATCCTCTCTAGCTTCTCTGGCCCCCAATTCGAAAGCTCGGCCCCTAGCCTGACTTCCCAGGTTGGCTGCACTGTTCTGTCGAGTCTGCTTCATATTTGTCTCCATTCTTCTTTTTAGGCAAGCGTTCCTCATGTGATTCGGGCTCCCACATTCATAACATAGACGTTTCCGGCAGTCCTTTGCCATGTGACCCCCAAGATGACATCTCTGACAAATAATGCAATTTCCTCGATGCGAGAATTTGCACTTATCGCATCTGATTACATCGCCCTGCTCAACTACCTGCGATTGAGCTCCAAAGCTTCTTGTTGTTCTTCTGTTCCTGTCCGGCTTACTCCCAAACTTTCGGTCTTCATGGTCTTCCATCTTCTTTTTTCCCTTAGCTAATCCTCCAGATCGTACCGCATTGTTTGTGAGTTTCGTGGCAATTTCCACCGCTCCTTGAAAAGTCTTTGGATTGGCAGAGGTKATGTTGCCTCTAATTTCTGGGGACAACCCCCTGATATACCTTTCTATTCGTACCTCCTCCGGTGTCACTAGGTACGGCACCAGGTTTGCCAACTCTTGGAACCTCATTGTATAGGCAGAAATATCGCTTCCTTTCATCTCAAGGTTCCACAACTCCATYTCCAGCTTTTGGAGTTCACTTCTTGGACAGTATTCTTCCTTAAGTAATTTCTTAAACTCCTCCCAAGAGAGTTGATTGGCTGCTTCTCGGTCTCTTGTTTGCACTAAGGTGTTCCACCACGTGAGCGCCATTCCTTGTAAAAGACACGCCGCATATTTTGCTTTATTCCCTTCAGTGCAATCGCTGATGTTCAAAACGGATTCCATACACTCGAGCCACATCAATAATTCTACCGCTCCTTTAGTTTCGTTAAATTCCTTAGGATTGCAAGCTCGGAAGGTTTTATAAGTACATTCCCACGATGGTCGATGCTCCGAGTTTGAAGGTTGGTTAGTATTTAAACTAGCAGCCACTTGGCTAACTATGCTGGGGAGTGCAGCAATAAGTTGCTCTGAAACGAGCTGAGCTAGATTGGGGTTTTCTCTTCTTGGCGGCATTTCTTTAAATCCTAACATAAGAGAATTCATAAGACTGAGTGGAACATGAGTAACTTTCCATAAGATTTTGAGGATGATTACATGACTTACTTGCATGACAAAGGATAAGAAGATGACAAGCAATCGATATATAACAATCACATAACCAATAGACACAATGGAAATTCCTCCAAAAGATAGCATGCATCATTTGGTCAAGAAAAGATACAAAACAGAGTTTCAAGTTTCAGGTCAAAAGAGTAATCCAATCCAAATTCATCCTAAAATAATAACCATCCAATGACCATTCCTAGTGCTAGCATTATCATACTAAAAACAAACAGCCACCTATATAACTTCCAAATCTCTCGCCTGGCGGCAGCAGCCATCTCCCCATTCCACTCTATGCCCTGATGATGTGCTTCCATAATTTCCGATAGGTTGTTGAGGATATTGTGGTGATAACTGAGTCGGGTCTGGTGCATCTGTGTGTTCTCCGCGATCCTTCTTACCCATTCCTTCTCCGATGGTTTCATCCCTTGCGGATAGGATGCCGGTATACCAGTCACAATTTGGGTCATCCTGCTCCCGCCTTGGGGTCGGGATGACTCTCCAACGACCCTCTGTGAGTTTCCAAATGTCACCCTCTGTGGTAAAGGGACACTCTTTCGAGGCGTGAGTCTGGTCCTTGGTCCTTGCTGGGCTCGCGACGGAACATCAGAGACTGGCTCCATCAAGGGTATGCAGGACACCTGTGGGGCAACCGCAGTACCACTAGAAATTGCATCCTGGTCATATGGATCTATCTCTTCATTTCGAGTTGGGTTCCTTTGAGAGCGACCGACTACGTAACCGGAATCGTCTACGGAATATTCGCTTGAATTTGAAGACATCATCGAGAGGATCTGTGACATAAATAATCGTGATTACTAAGGTATATCCTCTAACAAGAGCTTAATGGTTATTGAGGAAGCTTCTAAACAACTCTAAGCCTCAACAATCATGCTAGAATCCTTAGACAACACTCTTGAGTTCTATACTAGAGCTTCTGTTAATGAAAACAAAACCTCTATTTCCTCACAGAGCTGTTGAGGCCAGAGCCTCTGTTCACAAGATGGCTACCATAGCTTCTGAAGTCGAGGCCAGAGCCTCTGTACACGGAGTATCTACCAGAGCTTCTGGTGTCGAGGCCAGAGCCTCTGTACACAGAGTGTCTACCAGAGCTTCTGGTGTCGAGGCCAGAGCCTCTGTACACAGAGTGTCTACCCGAGCTTCTGGTGTCGAGGCCATAGCCTCTGTACACAGAGTGTCTACCAGAGCTTCTGGTGTNCGGGTCGGAACCGGACTTTCTAAGCAACTGCCGAAAATTCTTAAAATTTTTCAACTAAACTAACCTAACTAACTCCTAATCTTATAAATTACCTTCAATAACACTAATATAATCTTAATAAGAGCTAACCTGGAAGTTCAAATTTGACAGTTGTCACACTCTCCCCCTGTTAGAGAAATTTCGTCCTGAAATTTAATTACTGCTACTGTTAATGGATTTCTCCACAAACAAATGCGGATATTTGCCTTTCATGAAATCTTTTCGTTCCCAGGTGTACTCTGGACCATGTTTCGCATTCCAGTGGACCTTAACAATAGGGACTTTTCTTCTCTTCAATCGTTTAACTTCTCAGTCCACAATCTCGATTGGTTCTTCAACGAAGTGTACCCGATCGCTAATCTGAACGTCGTCTAGGGGTAGCACTATTGTTTCATCTGTTAAGCACTTCTTTAGATTCGACACATGGAACGGGTCHTGGATGGCGCTTAGATTTTGTGGCAACTTCAACTTGTATGCCACTGGTCCGATTCTTTCGAGTATTTCGHATGGACCAATGTATCTAGGACCTAGCTTGTCTCTCTTCCTGAATCGTACTAGTCCCTTTCATGGCGATACCTTGAAGAGTACTTTATCCCTCACTTGGAATTCCAACAGCTTTCTCCGATTATTCGCATAACTCTTCTGACGGTCTCTTSCCKTCTRATGTCTCTCCTTGATGATTGAAATCTTGTCAGTGGTTTTCTGGATAATATCGGGCGTTGTCAACTGTCTATCTCCGATCTCTACCCAGTTAAGCGGTGATCTGCATTTATGTCAGTATAGGGCTTCATACGGTGCACACTGTATGCTGGTGTGATAGCTGTTGTTATAAGAGAATTCAACAAGGGGCAGATGGGTATCCCAACTCCCACCAAAATCTATTACACACGCACA
>NC_037535.1:9344147-9345341 GCF_001531365.2 Cynara cardunculus var. scolymus
AACCACATGTGTAGATCATATATACAAGAACTACCTCAGCGGTGGGACTAAACCCCACATGTGTAAAACTCATGCCGAACTACCTCAGCGGTGACCACTTGTGTCACATGTGTAGAACTCCTACCGGACTACCTCAGTGGTGGAACTAAATCCCACATGTGCAGAGAAAAATTTAATGACCAAGTGCACCCTACTTGTTAATAAAAAGGGTGGGTATACAGCCAAATAGCGCCATCCACAAGAATCATGGGTTCAAAATGAATTAATAGTAGTGGAAATAAATGGGGACTTTTAGTCTCAACATATCAATAATGATAACATTTAAATACTCATAACAAGATTCATATATCGATATAAATCTATCAAATATTCAATAATCATGTTTTTCACCCCAAAACGATAAATTGGTAAAAAGGGGCCGTGAACTCACTGTTTGGCGAGAATCAATTGCTTTCCTTAGGAGGCTTGCTATCAACAATTCGGACTTCCTGACAGGACGACCAATTTTTAATAAGAATTTCTAACCTCCAAAACTTAAGTTGTGAAAAACTGTCATCAAGGTAATCCGTTAGATGTTAATACCAAAGTAGCGGACGCTTAAACATTAGCCTTAACGAATAACTTCAAAAATTCAAATAATGACATCATTTAATGTCCTTCCAAAGCAGATGATGGCAGCCGCCATCTGTTGGAATTTGAAGATTTTGGGTGGGTTTAATACCCTTCCCAAGAACAATTATAACCTCGAGTCGCACACCTCCCCCAAGACCGGTTGCATGTCCAAAATGGCATCAAATGGGGATGGTTTTGACTCTAGATTTCCAATAATAGAGACAGATAATACCCTAAATTCTCATTTCTTTGAGTAAGATCCATATAAGAAAAGAAAACAATTGGGAGTCTTTAGATTTCGGAAAGCTATAAGATAAAAGATTTGATTTAGAGTTGCATGCAGGACTCAACTCACCCAAAGGTGTAATCGGTTCCTAAAATGTAAGAACTCTCTTCTTCTCTTTTGAGATTAAAGAAAGTTTCTAGGTCAGAGATTATCATCTGATGATGACATATGCATGTCTTCCATGGATAATCTCGCCATCCGAAACTTGAGTTGAGTAGAAAGAGAAAAATAGGAAATCGAACACTTTAAAGGGGATTAGATGACTTTAGGAGCATACCTTTTTGAAGATGAAGCAG
>NC_037535.1:9347805-9369250 GCF_001531365.2 Cynara cardunculus var. scolymus
CGCGTCATCCGACAGTCTCGAGCTATATGTCCAGGTTCTTGACATTTAAAGCATACTCGAGATTCTGTATTGCAATTTCCCTGATGTATTTTGTGTCATCGGGTACACGCCTTATCATTAAACCTTGAGACGGGTCGATTCACACTTTCCATAAACCTCGGTCTACGRAAATCAGTTACTGTAACTTCCCCCTTTCTTTTCTCCCCAACCTTTTSTTGTGGTTGTCGATTAATATCTTGTTCCAATATTTCAGCAGCATCAACTACCGCTTGAAATGTTGTCGGATTTCTGGATATCACGTACTTTCGAAGATTCGATTCCAATCCCCAGATATACGTTCTCACTTTACTGTTTTCAGATATAATATAGGCTTCAGCAAACCTAGATTGTTCCATGAAAACTTCTGTATACTGGCGGACTGACATGTTTCCTTGCTCAAGACGAAAGAAATCATCTTCCAACTTTCGAACTGCAGCTTCAAGACAATACTGCATTTTAAATTTAACCACAAATTCTTCCCACAACATGATCTTCAGAATGTTCGGATCTGAACTGGACAAGACTTCCCACCAATACAAAGCACTTGATCTCAAACGAGATACAGCAAACATAACTTTGTCTTCTTCTACACTTTTACTGATTTGCAGACTCAGCTCTATCTCCTTCAGCCAACACATAGCTTTAACAGGGTCACGCTCACCAGAAAATTTAGGAGGTTTACAAGCAAGAAACATCTTRATATCTCCTCCCTTTTGCACTGAGGACGAAGTGAGAGGTACAGATGTACCAGTTACCGGTGTACTAGCTCTGGCTTCCTCCTGATCGGAATTTCTTACCATATTTGGATTAGTTTGGTTTGTACGCCTTAACAAATTTACCAAACTTTCCTGAAATTTTCCCAGCTCTGCTGCTAACATATCTTGAGTAATATACTCAGGGTTAGAAACATTATGTCCACCCCTTCCTCTTCCTCGACCACGGCCAGACATTGAACTTTCTTGGGTCTACAATTCCTGTTCCCCACGAGTTTCTTGTCTAGTACTTCTACCTCTCCCTCGTCCCCTGCTACGACTTCGTGTTTCTATTACATTTTCTGGATCCTCTCCGTGCATTACATTTCTTCTTCCACGACCTCTTCCATAACCAGTAGAGGTCCTTTCCTATTGATTGGGATTATCTGCCATTTCTCAATATGTAACCTTTTATGTCACATTTAAACACACATGATTATTCTCATAATCACAACATAATAACACATTTATCCTCACGTCTACTCATACTCAGATTATATCAATCATATATAATCTATCTTTCTCATAATAGTCTCAGCTATAACATATTCCCATGTTCATAGACCCAGTGAAACCTATTATCATAACTTTCCACACCTCTAGTTTAAGTCTAAGTATTTCGCAAATACCCAGATCCTTTAAACTAAGGCTCTGATACCAACTGTAACAACCCTCATAATCCCATATACATAAAATTCATATCATCATACTCATAATACTAAAAACAGTATTATTACAAAACATGGACTAACAAAATGTATCTTTAATACATATACGAACAAACTATTATCATCATTTATACTTTTTCTTTACCCTTATATTGCAAAGTATGCTGACCTGCAAAACAGGTTAGTCCAACAACTGAGCGTTAGACCAAAAGGTCTAGTGAGTGTATAAATCTCATACAAACATTATACATTCCAAACAATCAGTTTAGAATCAAACCTGTTCTGAAACATAAACATATTTATGTTTCTCACTCGCGGTTACACCGCCATTTCATCTCTCTCGCGGTTACACCGCCATTTCATCTCTCTCGCGGTTACACCGCCATTACATCTCTTTCGCGGTTACATCGCCATTACATCTCTCACGCGGTTACACCGCCATTACATCTCAAAAACATTTCAAAAACTTTATATCTCTTTATCCGGACTTGAAGTCCGGTCAATCTTGTCTGGATAACAAGTCCGGTCAACTTTAACACTTGAATTTTAGTTAACATCTTTGTCCGGATTACAAATCCGGACAATACTTCACTTTCATTGTTAACCGGTTTAAAGTAAACCGGACGATACATTGCCCAACCTTTGTCCGGTTTAAAACAATCCGGTCAATACACCGCACAACACTTAACCGGTTTAGACTATTATCCGGTCATCTCTTGAGCGGTTTAGAAGTAAACTAATCACCCCTTGAGCGGTTTAGAAGTAAACCGGTCACCTCTTACACGATATAAGATAAACCCGGTTGATATTTGAACGGTTTATTTGTCCGGATAATCCGGGCATCACTTAAACGGTTTGCATAAATTGATACAGAATTCATAACAACCAATTCCAAATTCTACCAAATTGTATATAAACACTTTATACTCAAAGCTTTAATACACTCACCTTTAGAAATCGAATAACAAAGATTTTGAAATCCTCTTCTTCCCGTGCAACCCTCTTGATTCTTCAGAGAAATTTTCTAAATATGGTATCTATGTCCTTACTTCCCAAAAATATTCTATATATATATATATATATATATAATTAAAATGGTAGGCGGCTTCACTAGCCGACCTCCTTTTCAATTATAATAATACTACACACATATACATACATATCATACATATATATATATATATATATAAACCTGAAATAATAACCCTAATATTACATCACTCACCTTTGTATTCCTTTTGAAAACCAGACTCTTGAAAATCAACTTGACTTCCAGTCAAGAAACAATCCGGTCAATACACTCTTCTTTGAAATCGCACACTTATATTTTTCAGAATAGCAAGAGTGTAAAATGGAGGCTAAACCCCCTTTTTATACCTCTCCCAATCAGGAAGGTCGGCTACCAGATGCATCCTTCCCAAAAATATACCCCACACATGCACATGCATGAACCAATCCTCATGCATATATATATATACACATATATATATATATAATATACTTCTCATGCATGCACATATATATATATATATATATATATAATTAACATATGCATTTCATATTATTCATATACATCTATGCACAAAACACTCATATTAGCATGATCAAATATAACAATTTATCATGCCATCACGTAATCATTTAACAAATAATCACGTAWAAATTACCTCAGGTGATAACCAGGATCCGGTTATCACATTATCTACCCCTCAAAAGAATTTCATCCCGGAATTCCTTTAATCAAAGAGCCATGGATACTCTGATTTCATTTTCGATTCCAATTCCCAAGTTGCCTCTGATCCTTTGTGAAACTTCCACTGTACTTTAACCAAACTGATTTCTTTGTTTCTCAACACCCGGATTTTTTGGTCAATCACGGCTTCTAGTGTTTCCACAAAGTTCAGCTTACTGTCTAGTTTAACTTCTGCTAGCGGTATAGCGAGACTTGGATCAACTAAACATTTCTGCAAGTTTGATGCATGGAAAGTGTTGTGGATTAGGCTAAGCTCTTCTGGTAGTTCTAACTGGTATGCCACTGGCCCGATTCGTTTTCATATTCTGAACGGCCCAACATACCTTGGACTGAGCTTACCCTTCTTTCCAAATCTGATAACACCCTTCCATGGAAAAACATTCAACATCACAAGATCACCCACACAGAACTCAATAGGCTTTCGACGATTATCAACATCACTTTTTCTGGCGGTCATGTGTTGTTCTGATTATTTCACGGATCTGTTCAATCTTTTATGAAGTTTCTTGAAAAATCTCAGGACCTATCAATTTCCTTTAACCTACCTCGTTCCAACATAACGGCGTTTAGCACTTATGTCCATACAATACTTCATACAGTGTCGCTTGGATGATGTAATGGTAACTGTTATTGTACGCAAATTCTATCAGTGGCAAATGATCTTCCCACGATCCCTCGAAGTCAATAATACAACTTTTTAACATATCTTCAAGAGTCTGGATAGTCCTTTCACTATGCTCGTTAGTTTGCGGATGATAGGTTGTGCTTAGTCGGATTTCAGACCCCAGAGCTTTCTGCAAACCCTCCCAAAACTTTGAAATGAAACGACTATCTCTATTAGAGATAATAGATACTGGAACACCATTCTTGGTTACAATCTCTTTAATATAAATCTGTGCTAGCTTTTCTAAAGAGTATCCCCTCTTATAGGTAGAAAATGCGCAGGATTAGATAGACGATCAACAATTACCTAGATTGCGTCATACCCCTTTGGAGTTCAAGGTAACTTCATGACTAAATCCATTGTAATGTGATCCCATTTCCATATAGGAATCTTCAAAGATTGAAGACTTCCATATGGCTTCTAATGCTCAATCTTAACCTGTAGACACGTTATACACTGTTCCACATATCTGGATATATCTCTCTTCAATCCGGGGCACCAATAAAAAGGTTTCAAATCCCTATACATCTTATTGGTACCTGGATGAATAAAGTATCAGGACTTATGGCTTTCATTTAATATAGTATTTCGGATATCCCCAAAACACGGTACCCAAATTTTCCCTTGAAGGCACATAATTCCTTCATTGTTCAGTTCCACAGTCGAAATCATCTTACCCAACCTTTCTGTCTTGATAAGATCTTCTTTCATGGCTTCTTGCTGACATCTCAGAATTTTTTATGAATATTAAGGATTAAATTTATTCTCATTGCCATAGCTTTAATAGTCCCGCTCTTTTCTTTCCAACTCAGAGCGTCAGCTACCATATTGGCTTTTCCCGGGTTGTAGAGGATTTCGCAATCATAGTCATTTACAAGTTCAATCCACCGACGTTGCCGCATATTCAGTTCTTTCTGGATGAATAGATGTTGCAGGCTTTTATGATCGGTATAAATATGGCACTTTGTTCCCCGAAGATAATGCCTCCAAAATTTCAAAGCAAACATTACTGCTGCCAATTCCATATCATGTGTTGGATATTGTTTCTCATGATCTTTCAATTGCCTTGACGCATATGAAATCACTTTTCCTCTTTGCATCAGAACACATCCCAATCCCAGTTTTGAAGCATTACTATATACTACAAAATCTTCTAATCCATCTGGTAAGGTCAACACCGGCATACTGCAGAGATGATCTTTCAACAGTTGGAAGGCTTCTTGTTGTTCTTCTTCCCACTGAAATTTAACATTCTTCCGAGTCAATTTGGTCAATGGCAAGGCTATCTTAGAAAAGTCCTGAATGAACTTATGATAATAGCCAGCCAATCCCAAAAAGCTTCGGACTTTAGAAGGAGTCTTTGGGGCCTCCCATTTTTCAACTGCTTCTATTTTAACTGGATCTACCTTCACCCCTGCTTCTGATATGACATGACCCAAAAACTGAACTTCCCTTAACCAGAATTCACATTTGGACAACTTTGCATACAATTTTTCTCTTTTCAGCAATTATAGTATCAGAGAAGATGTTATGTGTGCTGCTCTTCGGTCTTAGAGTATATAAGGATATCATCAATAAATACAATAACAAATTAATTAAGATATTCCTTACATACCCTATTTATTAAATCCATAAAGGTTGCGGGGGCATTAGTTAAGCCAAATGGCATAACTAAGAATTTGTGATGCCCGTATCTAGTTCGAAAAGATGTTGTAGGGATGTCTTCCTCCCTGGCCTTTAACTGGTGATACCCCGACCTTAAGTCGATCTTGGAGAAATAACTCGCTCCCACTAGTCGATCAAACAAATTATCAATCCTTGGCAAAGGATACTTGTTCTTGACTGTCAACTTATTTAATTCACGATAATTTATACACATTCGCATAGATCCATCTTTCTTTTTAAAAAATAAAACCGGAGCACCCCAAGGTGAAGTGCTGGGTCGAATGAATCCTTTATTAGTTAAATATTTCAACTGACCAACTAATTCTTTTAGTTTTGACGGAGCCAACCGGTACGGCGCCTTGGCTACTGGTGCTGCCCCTGGTATGAGATCAATCCTGAATTCGATAACTCTGTCCGACGGTAATCCAGACAAATCTTCTAGAAAGAATTCTGGGTATTCATTCACAATTGGAATTAATTCATGCTTTCCCTTTTCTTTCTTCACATCAATAACATATGCTAGACATCTCTGACACTTCTTCCAAATACATTTTTGAGCTTTCAACACAGTCAAGAGATTGGTATGATGATTCTGACGATCACCATAAATAACAATTGTTCCTCTCTCTGGTAGTATGATTCTGATCATTTTCCTATTATAGATAATACTAGCCTGATGCTCTGCCAACCAATCCACACCCACTACTGCATCGAATTCTTTCATTGGCATTAGGAACAACCGAATTGGTAACTCATATCCCTCAATAATAATAACACAGTTATTGAATACACTAGTAACTGATTCCTGACTATTAACAGTATCAACTACTAATTCATCATCAAGTAGCACATATTTCAATCATTCAACTTGAGCAAACGATGGTGATACAAACGAAAAGTTTGAACCAGAATCAAATAACACTTTAGCACGTATAGAATTCAGAAGGAAGGTACCTGTTACTATATTTGGCAATGCCTCTACCTCATTCTTCGTCATTTGGAAGGACCGTCCCCGTCCCTCTCCTTGCCCTCCTTTAGATACTGTAGGTCTTCCCCGAGTACCCAACACATTACTCCCCATTGTCAACTGCAGAGTTCTCAACAATGGACAGTTTGGTCGAATATGATATGGAGAATTGCAATTAAAACATTATCTGTTGGCTGGGCAACCTCTTGACAAATGGCCCGCTTCACCACACTTGTAACATTTTCTTGGGTCCATCTTACATTCACCTTGATGAACCTATCGGCACTATGTACAGACTTTCTCGCCAATCTTGGGTTCAGGTTTGTTATCATATTTTACTGTTTTTGGCCCTCGATAGTTTGATGAAGGCCCTTCCCATCTTCTTTTCTCCACAACCTTACCCTCTGCTTACCGATTCTTATTTCGTTCCGTTACTTCTGCCGCATCCACAGTTAGTGAGATGGTATTGGGGTTCATAGCAATTACAAATTCTCTGATCGAGGGTTTCAACCCCCAGATATACCTTTCCACCTTTATGGATTCTGATGAAATATAATGTTCAGCAAACCAAGAGTATTCAATAAATTACTCAATATACTCTCGAACCGTCCCGTTACCTTGTTCCAACTTTAGAAAATCTTCTTCCATCTATCGTACAGCCGTCTTGGGACAGAATTGTTCTGTAAATCGATTAACAAATTCCACTGAAGATAACATTTGTAAGACATCCACTCTGGCTAGAGACTCCACTTCCCACTAGAACAAAACATTTGACTTCAGTATTGATACTGAAAATCGAACTTTATCAGTTTATGGACACCGAATGGTGTTGAACACATATTCGATCTCTTTAATCCAGCACACAGCTTTCACTGGATCTCTTTCCCTAGAAAAGGTTAGTGGTTTACAAGTCAGGAACATTTTGATGTCTCCTTCCTTGTTTTGAGTAACCGGAACAGAGGGATGTACTTCCACTCTTTTTGTTTCTACTCTAGCCGGTATTCCCATAATAGACGTCAAGGTTTCCCTTAACTTTCCCATTTCTTCTGCCAGCATATCTCTGGTTATATATTTTGGGTGTGGCGCTGGTCCTTCCTGAACATTTCCAGAATGGGATTCTTCATGATCAAAATGCATCTCAGCCCGACCCCTTTTTTATGATTGACTTCTCCTTCTGCCTCTTTCTCTGGTTCTCCCTCGACCTCTATTTCCAGAAGTACTTGTCAGAAGATTAGCAGGTGATTCCTCTGTTTCCTCATAATCTGGACGGGCTATTCTTTCATATCTCTGTGTTCGACTAGACATCTACAAATATAATGAAGTATTCAAGTTCAGATATGTACCTGTAAAATCATAATTATACTGGCCAGATGTAATTAAAATTTACCTTACACACTGTTCTTTCAACTCATCATATTTATTTCCAATGGTGCTGAGACCAATAAGACAGTTTAAGTCTAGGTATCATGTTGTTAAATACCTAAATCCCTTAAACTCAGGCTCTAATACCACTTTCTGTAACACCCTATTCTACACATTGTATGTAAAACATATTTCATACATAAGAAATACATGTTTATACTCCACACAGGTCCCTTATTACAAAAATCTACCATTACAAAATACATGGTTCAAAAATTCAAAATTCAATTCTTGTACTAATCAATGTTCATCTAACAAAACTATACATATCATAGACAAATCTTTCAGCAGATATGCATATAGGAAAATATCATATTTTCCCTTTCCCCTTACCGTCTGCACCTCCTACAATACATATTTAAAAATCACAAAACGAGGGTTAGACCGAAGGGTCTAGTGAGTTCCCTTTTTATGTCATTGCTGGGTGAGAATCACCAAAACTTTATAAAACAACTTTTCATATATAAAACAAAGATATGAACAAGTATAACAAATTATCAGTACCTTTTCACTTTTCAAAGCCAAGCATTCAACTATTCAAGTAACATTCATAGGTTTGAACCACCCAGGTTTCATTTAATGCCACTTTTAAACATTTTCAATTATAACAAGGTTATTCAAAGTCTCAGGCCAAACCTGTTATTTCCTTCTTAATAACATTTAGACTATGATTTCCAATAAGAACTCTAATCCTAATCTTTAAATCACAGAGAAATAGAGATTCCAGACCACGGTAATCTTAAAGGATATAACAGTAAGAGTTATATTACATAACACACAAACAAATGCCACCTTTATATCCAAAGGTAAACCTCTCCTTGATATGCCACCCTTATACCATGGTACACCTCTCCTTGATATGCCACCATTATCTCATGGTACACCTCTCCTTGATATGCCACCCTTATTTCCATATCAAAACATTTCACAAAACAATTC
The DNA here is from genome assembly GCF_001531365.2 of Cynara cardunculus var. scolymus. Lineage (NCBI taxonomy): Eukaryota > Viridiplantae > Streptophyta > Magnoliopsida > Asterales > Asteraceae > Cynara > Cynara cardunculus. The sequence continues at coordinate 9,356,675 of NC_037535.1, forward strand.
CATATAGAACAGACCGCAGTCATAAATGTTCCAACGGAATATCATTAGTTCAAAATCATATTTATTCAAAAATTCCAATTCTTTTTAAAAGAATATAAAAATGATGATTATATGAATAATACATAAATTAATGCACAAATCCGATCAACACATACTTGGCCGGACTTCTTCTCCGGTCAAGTCTTGGCCGGTTTAACCAATCCGGACAATACTACACAATTTGTCCGATTTATCAATTCGGACAATACTACACAATTTGCCCGATTTATCAATCTGGACAATACAAGTCCTTGTCCGATTTATCAATCCGGACAGCACATATTCAAGACCTTGTCCGATTTAAATAAATTGATCACCTCTTTGTTGTATTCCTACTTCTCCGTTCAACATTCTTAACCGATTTATATTTCTCAAATCCCACTAACACTTTACATAGCGTAATATTGTGTTCGATTTGAGGCTACACCGGACAACACGTGTCCGATTTAACCTTAAACTGCTCAACCCTTTGTCTGGTTTACACATAAACCGGGTAAAAAGTTATATAATCAATTATACATTTCAACGAGATTTTAAACATTTAAACCACTCACCTTTGTATTCCTTTTGAAAACCAGACTCTTGAAAATCAACTTGAATTCTAGTCAAGAAACAATCCGGTCAATACACTCTTCTTTGAAATCGCACACTTATATTTTTCAGAATAGCAAGAGTGTAAAATGGAGGCTAAAGCCCCTTTTTATACCTTTCGCAATCAGGAAGGTGGGCTACCACATGCATCCTTCCAAAAAACATACCCCATACATGCACATGCATGAACCAATCCTCATGCATATATATATATATATACAATATACTTCTCATGCATGCATATATATATATATAATTAACATATGCCATGCCATCACATAATCATTTAACAAATAATCACGTAATAATTACCTCAAGTGATAACCAGGATCCAATTATCACATCTATGCAATGTGAGTTTTGGGGGTATTACAGAGTTGATAATAGAGACTGAGTTTAAGGGATTTAGGTATTCACATGCATGATGCCTAGACTTAAAGTGTTTCATTGCATATTAGGGTCCCAGACATAGTTAGCACCTTTGAATAAATATGATAAGTTAAGAGATTAGTGTGTAAGGTATTTTCGGATTACATCTTGCCAATGTAATTTTGAATCTACAGGTACATAACTGAACTTGGTACTTTATTACATTTGGGAATGTAAAAATGTGTTTATTTAACTTTGAAATCTACAGATGACTAGTAGATCCAAAAGGTCTGAAAGGATCACTCGCCCCAATCCCAATGAAGAAGAAAAATTATTCTATTATTGCCCCTATTGGTACATCTGAGGGCAGAGGTAGAGGTATGGATAGAAGTAGAGGCAAAAACCAAAATAGAGGGCAGACTAGAGGTAGAGTTAGCCAGTAAGATGTCAATATAGATCAAGGAGAATCAAATTCTAAGAATATGAACCAAGAACAGATACCTCAACCAGAATATGTGACTAGAGATATGTTGGCTGTAGAAATGGGGAAGCTAAGGGAAACATTGACTTCCATTATGGGGATCCATGCCAGAATCAAGACTGGCAGAGTTGAGATTAATCCACCAGTCCCAGTTGTCAATAATAAAGAAGGAGATATCAAGATGTTCTTGATTTGTAAACCACCAACCTTCTTAGGAGAAAAAGATCCAATTAAAGCAATGTGTTGGATCAAAGAAATAGAGTTTGTTTTTAACAACATTAGATGTGCAGAAACAGACATGGTCCGATTTGCAGTTTCAATGCTAAAATCAAACGCCTTGTATTGGTGGGAAGTAGAATCATTGGCCAAAACAGACATCATACAGACTATTACGTGGTTAAAGTTTGTCAACAGATTCAAGGAGCAGTTTTGCCCAAAAGCTGTTGTTAGATAAATGGAAGAGGATTTTCTGTAACTAGAACAAGGAAACAGAACAGTAAGGGAATATACAGAGAAGTTCATCGAATACTCGAGGTTTGCATAACACTACATCTTTTTCGAATCAAGGAAGATAGAAAGGTACATATGGGGATTGAAACCATCTATTCGAGAATTCGTTATAGCCATTAATCCGGCTACATTTGCATTAATTGTCGATGCAGCAGAGATAACGGAAAGAAACAAGAATGGACAAGAAGAAAGGAAGGTGTTAGGGAAAAGAAAATGAGAAGGGCCAGCAATAGAATATAGATGACCGAAAACCATGAAGTACGAAAACAGGGCTTACCAAAGATCTGTACAAAGGTTCAATGAGAGGACTTGTCCCCGATGCCATCAAGTTTATTAGGGAGAATGCAGGATTGACTCAAGAAAATGCTATAAATGTGGCGATACGGGCCATCTGTCGAATAATTGCCCAACGATAAAGAGGTGTTTTAATTGTAATTCTCCAGACCACCTTAGGCCAAATTGCCCAGAGTTGAAAACTCTGCAGTTAACTATGGGAGCAATACATCATCTGGTCGTGGAAGACCAAGTTTGGGCTAAGGAGCATCGGGTGGGGCACGGGGTCGATCTTTTCAAATGACCAAGCATGAAGCCGAAAATACTCCCCATATAGTGACAGGTACATTTTTCGTGAACTCGTTACATGCTAAAGTGTTATTTGACTCAAGTGCAAACTTCTCGTTTATATCCCCATCATTTGCTCTATGTGCTCATATTAATTTTGTGCCACTTGACAATAAGTTAGTATTTGATACTGCTAATGGTCAAGTATCGGTGAATTGTATGTTCAATAACTGCACCATTATGATTGAGGGATGTGAACTACCGATCAGACTGTTTCCCATGCCTATGAAAGAGTTTGATGTGGTAATAGGGATGGATTGGTTGGCAAAAAAATCAGGCCAATATTGTTTGTGATAAAAAGATGATTAGAATAGTGTTGCCAGACAAGGGGTCAATTATTATATATGGTGATCATCAAAGTTGTCATAACGGCCTATTATCTGTAATGAAAGCCAGAAAGTTTATACAAAAGAAGTGTCAAGGATTTCTAGCTTACGTAGTTGATGCCAAGAAAGAGAAGGGTAAGCAAGAATTAATCCTGATTGTTAGTAATTATCCTGAAGTATTTCCAAAAGATTTATCTGGATTGCCACCAGACAGAGTTATTGAGTTTTGGATTGATTTGATACCCGGAGCAGCACCTGTAGCCAAAGCACCATACAGATTAGCTCCATCAGATTTAAAAGAATTGGTTACACAATTAAAGGATTTGTTGGACAAAGGATTTATCAGACCAAGTACTTCACCATGGGGAGCCCTAGTTTTGTTTGTGAAAAAGAAAGACGGATCTATGTAAATATGTATTGACTATCGGGAACTAAATAAATTGACCATAAAGAACAAATATCCGTTGCCAAGAATTGATGACTTGTTTGATCAACTAGTAGGAGCTAGTTACTTCTCCAAGATTGATTTACGATCAGGCTACCATCAGCTGAAAGTTAAAGAAGAAGATATTGCTAAAACTGCCTTTCAAACCAGGTACGGACATCATGAATTTTTTGTTACGCCATTCGGGTTGACTAGCGCACCTGCAACTTTCATGGATTTAATTAATCGAGTATGTAGGGAATATCTTGATAAATTTGTCATTGTATTTATCGATGATATTCTCATATACTCTAAAACTAAAGAAAAGCACATAGAACACCTTTGGTTTATACTTGAGCTCTTGAAAAGAGAAAATTTGTACGCAAAATTGTCAAAGTGTGAATTCTGGCTAAGAGAAGTTCAATTTTGGGACATGTTATATCTGAGGCAGAAGTAAAGGTAGATCCAGCAAAGATTGAAGCGGTTGCAAAATGGGAGGCACCAAAGACACCATCTGAAGTCCGAAGTTTCTTAGAATTGGCAGGATATTACCGGAAGTTCATTCAAGATTTCTCCAAAATAGTCGTGCCTTTGACCAAGGGGCTGTTTGGCGGTTGCTGAATGGTTTGGTGCTGAATGGTTAAGTGGTCAGAATGATTAAGAGGGCCAGAATGGTTAAGTGCTGAATGAAATAATGTTGTTTGGTAACTGTTCTCTGAATGATAGTAAATTACCATTTTAACCCTCATTCACATTAAGGATGCCACTTCGATCAGATGATCTGAGTGCATTATTTGGGACAAAGGAAGCACCATATAAAGGAATTCCATACTTCTTACAGTTCTCCTCCATCACCTAACCAGACTTCAACCTTAAACACTTGTATGACCTAAATAAACAACAAACAGAGCAATTATCAACTGGAACTAGCTTCTGGTCAACGTCAAAAACTGAATCAGTCAACCCTAATCTACATCATCAATCAATCTAAAAAAATGTTGCAAGAAATCAGTTAAAAAATGGAAGTATGATCCGTTCAAATATAGAGATATGTTATGCAGACATCAAATATCAATTTGCAAAAACATTCAATTTACCTAATTGACGCTTGCCGAGAATCGATTGACTCTGATTGTCGAAATACTGGAGTCCAACTGTCCAAGTCAAGACAAATTGACCGAGGAACTTTGGGAGGAGATCGATTAAGGGAAATACCTGATTATAGAAATCATAACCCTACCAGTCAAATGACCCAAACTTGCTGGTGGTTTTTGAGTTTAGCCAACTGATTTTTATCTTAAATGGATTCCTGGAGACGGAGACGATGGAGGCGGAGGCTACCGGAGACGGAGACAAAGACAGAGACGGTGGAGGCTACCGGCTACAGGTTACGGGGAAGGTGACTGTGGAATAGAAGCGACGTGCGTGAAGAGAGAGGTTGGGATGAAGGGGTGGGAAGGGTAAACTTGGAACAAGAGATATCTGAATCATTTAATGGAGACCTAAACACTAAATCATTAAGAGGTTTTTGTAACCATTAAGAGCCTCATTTTTTTTGCCAAACAGTCGATGCCTCTTACCGATTAAGAGGTTTCCTCTTAATGTCACCATTAAGAGCCAAACAAACAGCCCCTAAGTTAACTCGGAAGAATTTTAAATTTCAGTGGAAAGAAGAACAACAGAAAGCCTTTCAATTATTAAAAGATCACATTTGCAGCGCTCCAATATTAACTTTACCCAAGGGTACAAAAGATTTTGTGGTATATAGTGACGCGTCAAAGCTTGGTTTGGGATGTGTCTTGATGCAAAGAGGAAAAGTTATATCATACACATCTCGACAACTTAAAGATCATGAAAAATAGTACCCGACTCATGATATGGAATTAGCAGCCGTAGTCTTAACATTGAAAATATGGAGACATTACCTTTTGGGAACCAAATGCCAGATTTACACCGATCACAAAAGTTTGCAACACCTGTTTAACCAAAAGGAATTAAATATGAGGCATCGTCGATGGATCGAACTCGTTAATGACTATGATTATGAAATACTCTATCATCCGGGAAAAGCAAATGTGGTGGCCGATGCATTAGGCAGAAAAGAAAGAAGTGGAACCATCAAGTCGATAGCAATGAGAATAAATTTAACTCCAGATCTTCATAAAGAGATACAGAGGTGCCAAATAGAGGCTGTCAAAGAAGATCATTTAAAGGCAGAAAGACTGGGTAAGATGATTGCTACCTTGGAAAAGAATGATCAAGAGATTCTATGCTTTCAAAATCGGATATGGGTACCAAACTATGGGAATGCTCGAGAGACCATTCTGAACGAAAGTCACAAGTCTCGCTACTCTATCCATCCAGGCACCAACAAGATGTATAAGGATTTAAAGCCTTTTTATTGGTGGCTGGGATTAAAGAAAGACATCACAAAATATGTGGAATGATGCTTAACTTGTCGACAAGTTAAGATTGATCACTAGAGACCTTATAGAAATATGCAATGTTTAGAAATTGCAGTCTGAAAATGGGATCAAATTACGATGGACTTCATCATGAAATTAACCCTAACCCCGAAAGGTTATGTTGCAATTTGGGTAATAGTGGATCGACTATCAAAATCTGCACATTTCCTACCAATGAAAGAAATATTCTTTGGAAAGATTGGCTCAAATCTACATCAAGATAGTGGTGTTCCACTATCTATTATTTTTTGACCGAGACAGTCGTTTTACCTCGAAATTTTGGGAGAGTCTGCAAAGAGCTTTGGGATCACAAATCTGAATAAGTACGGCTTACCATCCTCAGACAGACGGACATAGTGAAAGAACTATTCAGACTCTCGAGGACACATGTTAAGAAGTTGTGTTATAGACTTTGGAGGATCATGGGAGGATCATTTACCATTAATAGAGTTTCCCTACAATAACAGCTATCACTCTAGCATACGGGCGACACCTTATGAAGTTCTATATGGAAGAAAATGCCGAGCGCCATTGTGTTGGAATGAGGTAGGTGAAAAGCAATTGACAGATCCTGAAATTGTGCAAACAACATCTGAAAAGATTGAACAGATTCGAGCAAGAATCAAAACAGCTCAAGATCGACAGAAAAGTTATGCCGACAAACGAAGAAAGCCGATTGAATTTAACTTAGATGACTTTATGATGTTAAAGGTATCACGATGGAAGGGTGTTATGAGGTTTGGGAAGAAAGGCAAGCTTAGTCCAAGGTATATTGGGCCGTTCAGAATACGCAAAAGGATTGGGTCGGTAGCTTATCAATTGGTATTACCAGAAGAACTCAGTCAGAATCACAACACTTTTCATGTGTCGAATCTACGAAAGTGTTTGGCAGACCCAAGCTTAGCAGTGCCACTTCCAGAGATCAAGCTAGACAGTAAGTTGAACTTTGTTGAAACACCAGAAGCCGTAACCGACAGAAAGATTAGAGTGTTGAGGAACAAAGAAATCAGTCTAGTAAAGGTATAGTGGCGTTATCACAAAGGTTCAGAAGCTACGTGGGAATTAGAATCTGATATGAAAATCCGTTACCCTTGGCTGTTTGAACAAAGGAATTCCGGATGAAAATCTTCCGAGGGGGAGATAATGTTATAACCGGGTTTCAGACAACCTGGGTTAAGATAATTCATATGTGATAATTATTTGAAATCTCGTGATAATATGCATGGTAATTAATTAAATGCATGTGTGGTATGTATATATTTGAAAAAGTTGCTATGATTATACATGCATACATGCGGTGTAAAGCATGCATGAGGTATTGATTATTTATATATGAAATACAATGTCTTCATTGTGAAGTAAAAGAGATTTAAAAATAATATATCCTCCACCGCCTAAAAACTATTTTATAAAATAAAATAGTTACCACCGCCTATTGAAAATATATAAAGAAAGAAAAAGAGGATAAGATCATTTTTATCTTATCACTTTAATTGAGGAGAAATCCGAGTGGAGAGAAAAAGGTGTTTTCTGGCGGTAAGAGTGTTATTGGAAAAGAATCTATTGCTTCAACTGTTTGAAGAACCAGTTTGCTATAATCTGCAGAATCTGTGTTGTTAAGGTGAGTTTTGATAAGTTAAAACCTTTATATTTGTAGTTATATAAACTGCTGGTTTTGAGAATTAAGGATTAAGAAATAGTTTGGTAAAACTATTTTCTAAGCAGTTTAAACAAGGTGTTTAGGATAATGGAGTTTTAAACTGTTTTGGAAAGGATGAATCAGTAACTGTGTTGAAAATAGTTTTGAAAGATGATATTCTGTTTTAAAGAATTTAAAAGAGACTTGATATGAGAAAACTTATGAAAGAACAGATTGTTCTTGAGTTTGATGGTTTTGACGATAAAAGTATTTTTGAAGCCATTATTGGTTGAAAACTATGGAGGATGTTTCATCAAGACGGTTCTGACTTTGGTATGTCTTTGTTTGGAACGAATCCATAGATTTTGATGACGAAATAAGGGTGGCATATCAAGGAGAGGTGTACCTTCGGTTATAAAGGTGGCATATCAAGGAGAGGTGTACCTTGGATATAAGGGTGGCAATTGTGTGTGGTTATATTATAGCTCTTGCTATTATGTCTTTTAAGATTACAACAGATTTGAGTACTTACTTCTTTGTGATTTGAGGACACAGAAATGTTGTTTCTATTAGAAATAATGGTATTGATATTATTGAGAAGGGGAAAACTTGGCTTATGGCCATTGGTTTTGGATATAAACTGTTTTGGATCAATTGTTTGGATACAGAGGAACAAGAGAGGCTCTGGTTGTTCCATGATAGGAACCAGAGGGACTCTGATCGGTCCTCATCATACAACCAGAGGGTTCTGGATGTCACTTCAAGAATTATGCGAAGTCTTTACTAAATGTATTAGTTGGACCAGAGGCTCTGTATCTATAGATAAGAGCTTTTGTGTCAAAATCATATTCTTAAAGTTTTCAAAAAAGGGATTTATACTTGGGAAGTTTTCTTAATAAATACGATGGACCCGAAGCTCTGGTTGGCCTATATAGGTTGGACAAAAAGCTCTGCTTGGTCTTACATTTTGGACTATAAGCTCTGGTTGGCTTTAGCGGGTTGAACGAGAGGCTCTGGTGGAATTCTTGCGATTTGAGCCAGAAGCTCTGGGTAGTAGAACCAGAGCTCAGGTCATAATAAGATCTTTTCAAAAATATATTTTAATTATGCGAAAGCTATTTTAATATCTATGAGGTCGATCTATGAATTATTCAAGAATTTCTACTTGAGTAAGAGGCTCTGGTTGGTCTAACCAGAAGCTCTGGTAGAGGAACCAGAGGAGCTCTAGTCCTCTTATTGTCAAAATATTTTTTAAGTCTGTTTATGGAACCACAGGTCCGATGGTCTCAAACAGATTATGGATTTATATGTTAAGATGTTCAAATAATTTTATTTAAATAAATGTTTTGGTTCTTATCACCCTACAACTACATGGAAAAAGGAAATCTCACTAGACCTCTAGGTCTAACCCTCAATTTTGTGTTTTCAATATGTGTTGCAGGAAATTCATAATATAATGATAATAAAGGAAAAGGGAAAATGTGAATTATTTCCCTATGTGTCTAGCTTTATGAAGACCATCTTTGGATATATTTTTGGAGAATAGATATTATGATTACAAGAGCATGTATTTTGGAATTTTCGAGTTGTGTATTTTGTATTGTGGACTCTTGTATTATGGACCTTTGTGGGCTTAAACATGTATTTTATGAATGAAATATGTGTTMTATGCAATATGAGTTTTGGGGGTGTTACATTGATTTTCTGAGAATTTTTGTGTCAATTGATTTTCGATCTGAGTGATATTTTGTGATATTTTTGGAAAGTATTTTCTTTGATCCATTTCAAATACTGCATAAGGTTCTTTGATCAATCTAAATTTTTTGAAATGGCAGTATATCTTGAGAAGGAGAATAAGGAACTGAGAATTTAGATTTCTAAGTTGGAAAAGAGTGTAAAAGATTATAAAGACAAGTACATAAATATGTTTGATGACAATCATGCAGACAAAGAATTTATTAAAGATCTGCAAAGAGAGAATAGAGCTTTGAGAGAAAATTCTAAAGAAGATTTACCATATAACATTAGTGAACTTGAGAAAGCCTTGGATGCAGTAAGATAAAAGTGTGAAGAAGAGTTAAAAACGTGGAGTAAATCAAATAAAGACTTATTTAATAAACTCCAAAAAGTTCAAAATGAACTAAATGCTGAGAGAAACTCTTCTGGAAAGAAAAATAGCGAGACTGAGGATTTTATAGAGAAATTCCATAATTCTGAGAGTAATTTGTTTGAGTTAAGAAAATTACTGGACTTAGAAAAGGAAAAAGTTTTGGAAGCTGAGAAGAGTTTAAGTTCTAAAAGAATAGTGTTTGAGAAAGAGAAGAAGAGAATAATTGAAGTAGAGAAAAAATTTGGTACTGAACGCAAATCTTATGAGAATAAAATCAACTCTCTGGAATTAAACGCTAAAATATTGTTGAATTAGATCTTTGATTTTGAGCATCTTATCATCTTGGAACGAGCCAAGATTGATAAAGAGAAGAAATAAATTACAAAAGAATGTCTGAGCAAGAACATTGAATTATCTAACTGCAATGCTCAAAAGAAGAAGGCTTTGGACGAAGAGAAAAAGCTCTTTGCTCTTGAAAAGCGAAATACTGCTAATAAATATGCAGCAATGGCTAAAGAGCTTGCAGATAAGAAAAAATGGCTCGACATTGTTTCTGAGAATGAAAAGAGCAGCTGAGATGAAGAGAGAAGAGAGTTTGATAATAAAAAGAAGATGTTTGAGAAGCTTAAGAATGAGTTAGAAGGTAAGCTTATAGATACTACAAACAAATTGTCTAATCTAAAGACAGAACTTGAAAATGAACTGAAAATGAGAACTGAACTCAAAGAGAAGTATGATTTAGTTGCTGATAAACGAGACCAGCTTTTAAAGAAAGTTAAAGACTTTTATTGTGCTCAAAGCTCAACTGGTTATCCTTTACAGTGTAAAACCAGCTTTTATGACTGTTCTAAATCTAACAGTTATTCTAGCAGTCCTAAATCAACTGTTTCTAAGAACTATTCTCGTTCTTCAAATCAACACTATAAAGGGTATGTCATCGGATCACCCAATTATTCTTTTAAAGTTAAAAGTGTTTGGGTTAATAAATCTGAATCTGTTTCGTCTCGTAACTCTGTTGTTACTAACAATATTCTTCCTTATTTTGTGAGATCTACTGATGATTTGATACATCTTAGCAAGAGAAGGATCATGTGCTCCACATGCAAGACAACTGATTTTGTGAACAGGAAACGATACAACAGGTGGATTCAAGACAACAAATATCAGAAGAGCTGGAAGAATAATAACATGTATGATAATAATAAATGGTATGGATCTTATTGCGTATATGATCATCCTGTTAAAATTGCGAAAAAGAAAACATGTAACAAAAATAGATGGTTTGGCAGTTACAACATCCCACAACCTGATACTAACAAAGAAGGACCCAAGTTCGTTTGGGTACCAAAATCCGTTCAATTTGATTTTGTAGGTGCATCATTACAGTTATGATCAGAATAAAATGATTATGATGCACAAATTCAGGGGGAGTTTGTAAACTGTCCAATTGAGGTTTCTGAATACATCTGTTCAGGACCCATCCTTAACTGATTGAGGTTTCTGAATACATCTGTTTAGGACCTGTGCTTAACTGATTGAGACTTCTAAACATTCAGTTTAGGACCCGTGCTTAAACATTATGGCTTCTAAACACAACAATTTAGGACCCGTGCTAAAAATGTTTCTATTTTTTTTATTCTTTTTGAGTTGAACCGAAATATTACTCAAATCTATTTTCTAGGGGGAGTCCAAAGAAATTTCAATAAATGTTTTCGGAAAGTGAAATATTTTTGTTGTGGAAACGAGTACATTCACTGAGCAGGTATTTTCTGAGATTCACTTGTGTAATTTCTCATCGTACATAACTCTAATACCTGTTTCAGCTATTCTTCAAATTGTTATTATCACGTCTCTTAAAAAGAAAATCATTTTTGGTGATAATATGCTCGTTTGTATTCAAAGTTTTTTTCCTGGTATTTTTATTTACTTTGATTAATACACATTCGGTAATTCTTTGAATATCAGAATTTGTAAACTTGTTCTTACAAATCTTCATTCATTTCTCTCACATTCTGAATAATCTGATTTTGTGTATCACTCCTTGTTTGATTGTGCCTAAAAGTCACATCTTGATCAAATTTTATCTAATCATTGTGTTTCATTGTAACAACATTTTGATCAACCTTTGTGATCAACTGAGCATACTGTTATTTTAGGAGGGACTGAGTGCTTCACAGAAATACCTCTACAGAATATGTGAACCGACAAACCTACCCAAAAGGACAACCATATCTGAGTGAGCTTAAACTCAAAATGGGTTTGTGTGTTGAGATTAAAATGAAAAAGAGGGGGGTAGTTATTGTGAGCCAAAAGAATTGATGAGAATTTTGTTAGGATCAAAAGAATAAATAGAATCCTGTTCCAAACTTCTAAATTCCGGGTATACCAGAAAATCTATTAGTTCTCAATTTTTTCGAGACTAATACTGAAAAGGCAAAGTCGAAGCAAATTCTTGTCACAACCCCACCAGCTACTCATTTATCTCTTAACAGATAAGTGTTTTAATAACACTTGGGGCACACAGCTCACAATCTATCAGTTTCTCATTCGGAGAAAGTTGATATTGAAACAGAAGGATATATGTCCCCCCCTTCAAGTCTTTTTGATCACATATTGAGTCAGATAAATTTGTGTAGTGCACACGGTTTATCATTTTGAGCCTAAACAGAAGCATATGTTGTTTTATGTTTCTACACTACACAGATTTTGGAAATTATATGTTATTTTGCCGAAACATTCATAGATATACTTTTTATAAGATATCGATGATTGAATGGAAGACCTGGTGAGATGAACCTCATAAAGTCTCATATATGAAGTACATCCGTTGTACTGAGTATATTTGTTATATTCACAGGCCAATCTTTTATAAGATTGAAAAAAAATTCATAAGTTGAAATTAGTTGTTATTTTCCCATTCTCTTAACCTGAAAAGATTATACAAGTGGATTTGAAAATATCTACTTACAATTTTATGAATTGACGACTCTCGCTTAAAATT
>NC_037535.1:9371105-9393399 GCF_001531365.2 Cynara cardunculus var. scolymus
TAACGAAATATGCATTTAACAACACTTAAGTGGGACTCTTTTGGATTTGCCTGATATCTGGCACAAAGATGTGTTGAGAACATAATATCTGGTCTCCAAGATGTTAAATACATCAAAGAACCAATCATACCTCGATAAGTTTTCTGATCTACACCTTTACTAGAAGGATCAGCATGTAGTTTTCAACTAGGAGCCATAGGTGTTTTTATAGATGAACATTTTTCCAAATTAAATTTCTTCAGGATTTCAGAAATATATTTTTTTTGACAGATAAAAATCACTGAAGATAATTGTTTTACATGAAGATCTAAAAAAAGTTCATCTCACCCATCATGCTCATTTTAAATCTAGAAACCATCAAGGCAGAAAAGTTTTTGCAGTATTTAAGATTCGTAGATCAAAATAATATATCATCAACATAAATGTGTATCAAGATAATGTCAGACTTTTCCTTTTTAATAAAGACGGTTGTGTCGATATTACCTTTTCGAGAGACCTGATTTTACAAGAAATTCTGATAAAATGTCATACCAGACTCTCGGGGCTTGTTTTAGACCATACAAGGCTCTGTCAAGGATATACACATGATCATGCTTTGACTCATCAACAAATCCTTCCAGTTGAACAACATAAACTTCTTCTTTGAGAAGACCACACAAGAATGCCGTTTTGACGTCCATCTGATAAACTGTGAAGTTTTTAAAAGCAGCGTACACCAAGAACATTCTGATAGCGTCAATTCGTGCTACCGGAGCAAAAGTTTCATCATAGTCAACGTCTTCTTGTTGATTATATCCTTTAGCGACAAGCCGAGCCTTGTTTCTAGCAACAACTCCATCTTCATCATTCTTGTTCTTGAAAACCCACTTAGTACCGATAACCGTTTTGTTTCGAGGACGAGGAACCAATCTCTAGACCTTTAATGTTTCAAATTGATTTAGCTCCTCTTGCATAGCGATTATCCAATTCGGGTCCGCTAAGGCTTCAGAAACCTTAGACGGTTCAATGTTACTCAAGAAAGTGGAATATAGACACTCATTGGTAGTAACAGACCTAGTACGAATAGATGCGTTTGTGTCACCAATAATTAAAGTTATTTGATGATTTTTGGTCCACTTGGTGCTACGAGTAAGAGGAATGTACGAATATTGATGAGAACTTTGATCAGTGTATAAATTGGGGGAATTTCCGGAACAGGTTCGGATGAAGGTTCAATATGTGGAACTGAACTAGGATGAAAATCTGACTGACGTAAAGTGTTTACATCTTGAATGACTGAAATCTCTAGTAGATTGATGTTCGAGCCCTCTTCACACTGAACTGGACAATTTGGATCTTCCATTACTATCTTCTCATTGACATCTTCAAAAATTTCTTCGGTTAGAGTAATTGGAACATCAAAAGATGGACCAGATAACTATTGTTCATCCCTGGATAAAATATTACTCATTAGGTTTGTTGTCAAAATAGTCATCATAAAAGTTTTCAGACAATGAATCCAAATTAGAAATATTAAGATCAGAAGAGGAAGACTCATTGAGATTTGTGTTCCGTGAAGTGTTAATTATCAGTCCGGGTCCTGAACTGTTTTGTTTAGAAGCCACATCTACAACTTCAGCAAATGAAACGTTTACGCTCTCATTGACACTCTGTGTCCTCTTATTATAGACCCTGTAAGCAACAAACATTTCACTGAATGAATATTTGTTTATATTCATAGTGTTATTTAGTACAAAACATGCAAAATGGTTCTTCCTAAGCTGATTTGATGATTTATGTGTATCTACTGACGTAGATCCTTTCACTTTCCGGATTCTCTTAATCTCCAATGATTTATCTGAAACATGAGAAACAAAATCATTAGTTTTAGATTTACAATGAACTTTATGTTTCTGATTTTTCTCAATACTCTTCTTCTGTTTCTTGAATTTCTTTTGATTTTTTTCTTTTATAATACACATTCTCAGAAACAGGTTTTTCTTTAAAAACATTTTCACAATCTGAACCCTGTCAAAAACCATAGTCTTTTCATTTTTATTTAAAACTCTTCATGACTGAGCAGTTGCTTAGAGAAATCAAATTGATCAATCTCTTGATCTAAACAAGAATCTGAATTTAAGATTTCCAAAAGTTTAAGCTCTTCTTTAGAAAAATTTAAATCTTTAGATTCAAAATCGTCACTTGATGATTTAGAACAAGAAAAATAATGGGACTCAACAGATTCCTCTTTGACTTTTGATTTTTCAAAACTTTCAATTTTATTTACAAATTCTTCCTTTACTTTTTGAAATGTAAGTCTTTCATCTTTTAAAATTCTTCCCAGCTTAACCTCTTGTTCATCTAAAACCAAAGTTGAAGTATAAAGTTTTGGTTCAACTGTTTTTTATGCAAGTTCTGCCTTGGAATAGCTGTGAAAATAATTTGTAAAAAGTGCAGGAACTTGAGTTTGATAACTTTCATTTAGTTCAGAATAGTTAAAGGGAACTTGCATTTTATCATTTCTCTTCTTGTCTAAGTCTTCTTGTTCTTCAACCTCATCTGAAGATTTTGTAAATTTAATTTGAAATTTAGGACCGAGGTCAAGATATTCAAATTTGTATAAAGTCAGAGTGAAATACAAAGCCTTTTTCAAACAATTCGGATTCTCATAGCCTTACCCTTCCCTGTGATTAAAAAATTTGGTCTAAGTAGGCTTGTTTAGAAAAATAGTTTGGTTAGTTTGCCCTCTCTTATACAACTTCTCTTCCTAGGCTTTAAGTTTTTCATTTAAAATCTTGTTTTGCAAGGTAAGAGTACTGTTCTTAACAACCAGATCATCATTTAACAATTCTAAAGATTTATACTTCTCATACGAGTTAGATAATTCATTTCTTCAAAGATCTGATTTTTCTGAAAAGAGTTTGCTCTCAGATAGCAAAGATTAAGCTCAATCAAAATTTTCAGCATTTTCATTGTTCAGTTTAATGTATTTATCTTGTTGCATTTTAAGATCTTTTTCTAAACTAGCAACTCGATTTTTTCAGATTTTAATTTTTGCTGAAAATCCTGTAATTTGAGCATCATTCTATGCATCTACTCAATGCATGAATTTTCTAATACCTCATCACTTGATTCAACTCTCTCTTTTTCATTGTCAGATGAATCAGTTCCAGTTCTAGCCATAAGACAGATATGTGCAACAGCCTTTGATTCCTCATCTTCATCACTAAGATTTAGCCAGGGATCATCCTCGGCCATCAGAGCTTTACCCGCATCCTTTTGCTTGGAAAGGAGGAATTTGTTATTGTAGTAATTAGTGTTTTTCGACACTAGTTTTCTACAATTAACTGCATGTTGGAACCCAGATACTCTTAATTCTCAGAAAACACAGTTAATGAAGAATATGAATAAAGTACGAATAGTGTACTGAATTTGATCAAACAAAATATTCAATAGAAATAAGAACATTATAAGACTTTGAATAAATCAGATACTTTTATTAGATGAAAATAAGAATTCTCAATCTAAAACGTATTATCACAAGAACTTTGCTATAGTATAAGTCGACACTCTCAGGTTTTCTGAACTTGAGGAGGAAGCCTCCTTATATACGCCTAAGTCAACCAAACTATGCTATATTTATGGCTTGAAACTCTGAGTCGCTGAGTCCGCATCCTTATCGTTGACTACCCTTGAAAAGTGGAGCAGACCAAGTCAAGCCGCCTTGATTCTGGTTGATGCTTATGAGAATGTCTGGACTAGACGCACGTTCCATGGAGTTAGGAGACCAAAGGCTCTGCATGTACTATACAGAGGCTCTGCATGTACTATGTAGAGGCTCTGCATGTACTATGAAGAGGCTTTATGTCTGGAGTGTAGTTTGTATCAAACGCTTAAGCTTTCTGATGCTTAAGGCTTGATCGTCTACAGAGATTGAGCGTGGGCTCTGTATGTAAGATCCTTGACTCTTTGAGTAAGAGCTCTAGGTCTTGACTTTTTCGGCATGAGAGCTCTTAGTCCATAATGCTTCTAAAGACTAAGTCCTATGGACTAGAGTAAGAGGCTTCTTACTTACACTTTCACAAGATGGGTCTAACATTCTCCCTCTAAGTGTAACTAAGACATACTCTTACTAGAATTGAAAAACACAAGTCTAGTCAAAGCCAGAGGTTGAAAGAAACCTCTGTGTTATATTTTCTATCTATGAATTACAATACGAAGAAAAGAAAATACATTGCTTGAAAATATTGAAAAAGAATGCTTACTAGAGAAAGGCCTAGATGTATTGAAGCTTACAGAACCTCCTAAGAAGCTCTCGAAGCTCCAACAAGTTATTGATTGACCCTAGAATTATCTTTGCCCTTTTCTTTGCTCCAGGGGTGTTATCTCTGCTCCTGAGTAGATGATCTTTGTTGTAACGCAGAGTGGAGTTTGAGTCTTTTAAGTGGTGGTCTTTTCGAAAGAAAATTTTCTTTCCTTGCTCATTTCGAAAGACCACCCCTACTTCTGGTTCCACCAGTATGGTCCATGAGGGAATGTTCATGATGCCTTGAAGATCTTCATTTGGCACAGTAACACTCAGTTGATCGATTCCCAGGTCCAGAGCTAATTGGAAATCGAACTTGCATCTGAAATCTAGAAGGTCCGTCATTGTCTGTCTGATTGCTGAGTTGGCCAGAGCATATTTTTATCCCCTTGTTCTTCTTATGATCCGTGAAGTAGTATAGCGACAGAAGGTCCCATGGATTCAGATTTATGAGATCATAATCTGTGAAGGTGCTAATCTGTCCACGAGTCCTCTCAACCATGTATTCATGAAAGATGATTTGATTATGCACGAAGGTTCGTTTCTTTATGTCAAGGACTTTTTTGATGCCATCAACTGAATGAACTGTTGTATCAAGCTGTGTACATCGTTGTAAGAACATTTGCCTAATGTTCTCTTGAGTAATTGGATGGAGGTTGATCTTGATGACTGGTGTCTCATCCCACAGGCTGTATAGGAACTGGTAGAGATCTTCGTTATCTGCAGTGTTCTTGATTGGCTTGTCATGGGGTGTGGGCCTCATCATCCCATCCATACTATCCCTGATATGTTGTACTCGATTAGAGGGTCGTTTAGAGCTCTAAGGCCTGCTGCTTGTGCCTGCATCTGGCCTGCTTGGTTTGACGGGAACCCTCTGCCTCATAGCAGGTGTGAAAACTTTGGTCCCTTGAGCAGGGACCTTGGCTCTATGCGTGTTTCGTTGTGGTGGTGGTGCAGCAATTGTTACTCCTTCAAGTGGGACAGCAACTGGAATAGCCATTAGTTTTGGGTCGGCTATGTTGACTATCACCAGTTCTTCTTCTTCACTCCTCCTTGTAGATGGAGCAGCAGTCTCTATGTTGTATTTTATGTAGGATGAAGGGGGCTCTAATTCAGATGAAGAAATGCAGATAGATAAGAGTTGGATGACATCTTCTTCATCTTTCTTTTGCCCTTCTGGCTCTGCTATAGATGTCGCAGGCATCTTCCTTTTCCATAGTGCCTCTGCATGTGCTTACGCATCTTGTGATCTCTGACTTGATGAGGCTGGTGCTTGTTGGCGTGGAGCAGAGGCAGAGGGGGCAGCTATTGGAATGGTGCTTGTGGCGGCTGTTGGCTGGTTCTCCCCCTCTTGACGACTTTGAGGGCTAGACATGTCTGGGTCCTCATCGTCGTCAAGCCTCCTCTTCTTCGAGGCCTCTGCATATGCAGTTGGTGGCTCCATCCTCCTTTTTGGCTTTTGATCTGTTTGTGGCATGGCTTTGATCTTTTCTTCAAAAAGCTTAACAATCTCTTTGGCTGCCTCCGTGGCCTTGAGAATTTCCATGTCGGTACGGTATTTGAAGGACACCACGGAACGACGTATTTTTGTTGTTGCCTCTGTGGATTTGCTATTGAAGTCAGACGTGAAGTTGGCCTCCTTTTGGAGGAGTCGGTCATCTAGAGCAGTCATGGCAGACTGGGTGTCATAATCAACGGGGACATTCAGAGGAATGAGCGCCTGTGCGTCTTGAGATGAAGTGGAAGCTCCATTCCACTGAATGCATGCAAGAACCCTTTGCAAGGTCTTTGCATTATTGGCCGTCAATTCTTGTAAATGATCAAGTCGAGAGGCATTTTTCATAGACTCAGCCCTCAATACTGGTAAGGATGATCAAACTTCATCCAGAGCAGATGTAGAAGGAGATGGCTCTGTATAGGCCATGTTGAGTTTTAGCTCATCCAAGGAGCACAACACAGAGGTGGAAAAGGACTGGAACTCGTCCCTTGTGACATATGTTGTACGTGTAACCTCTGGCTCAACACATGGGCCAGAGTGAGTCCTTGTTCCAAAAACACCTTTTGTCTCGACTTGTGGGATGTTAGTCGAGGAAGGATTTCCAACAGATCCTTGTGTCTCTCTTGGGGAAGAGGGCACTACTGTTGTTCCAATGTGAAGGGGTTCCAAGGCAGGTTCATAGCCGGCCAGAGGACCCTCCACGAATGGACTAGGAGATTGGTGGAGAATCTCCAAGACTTGTGCACCAAAACCTTGCTCTAAACAAGGTGGGGAAATGACTAATGTAGAGGAAACAAATTCCTCTGGTTGGGAGAGTGGTGTGATATGGGGAGACATCACTTATCTTTTCAAAGGTTTTACCTTTTTAAGAGGGTGATCCCTGGGATGTGGCTTCCCTTTGGCTAATTTGACCAAAGACATATGCGACCTCTGGTTTGCTTGGCAGGTTAGGGATCGAGGTGTGCACCCCTTGTTCAATATCTCTGTGTCTCAACCACTAGAATCAGATGATGTGGTAGCACTGGGAGTTGGGCTAGGGAAATAAATGTGCCTATTCACAGTCCTAGGCTGCTCTGGCTCACCCTAAGGCAGAGGAGCTACTTCACCTCCTCCCTCCTCATCCTCTTTGTTCTCTTCAAATTCATCCGCAACGCCCACATCATCATCATGGGTGTCTTCCCCTTCCCCTGCAGCATTTGACCCTGCAACATCATCATGATGCTCTTGGTCATCTTCTTCTTCAGAGCTCGAGAAGAGCTTCAAGCCTTGATTGGCTTCTTCTTCTCTGATTCTCTCGTCTTCCTTTTAGCAAGCTATTTCTTCTTGTCTCGCTCTCTTTACTTTCTCCCTTTCTTCCTTCCTCATTCTCTCTTTTTCAACTCTCTTCTTCCTCGCCTCTGCCCCCTTTCTCTTTTTCTCTCTCTCCTTCTCCTGTCTCACTTCCTCCTCCTCTGCCTAAGGCCTTTGTGCCTCCTCTGTTTCCTCACCTTCTTGGTTGGACCCTATGCGTGCTGGGGTTCAAGGCACTGGTTGTAGTGCGAAGCATACACATCTGTATGCTCGCATTACCTCCCTCGTCTACATATATGCTAACAGTTTCATCGGGATAGGCCTTTCTGTAGCGTATCCTTCCTTGTTGATAGATGGTTTGTAGTGTGTAAGCACATTCACCTTGTGCACAGGCATATTTACCACATCAATATCGTTTTTGTCAATGATGGGTCTTAGAAGAAGACCCATAAAACGAGGAAACAGGAGCGCTAGCAAGTCCTTTCCCTTTGCCACCTCCTAGCACTCCTTGGCAACAACAACAGCCTTGAACTCCGTGTACAGGATCAATGAGTAGCCCAACAAGAGGTCAAAGAAAATCCCATACATTATTTTAAGAATATTGGTTGGACACATGTCGAGACTTCCAATCTTCCTAGTCAAGGAGCGGTGCACCAATGTGAACATTGTGTTCCACATTGGTGGCAGGTACTGTCATCGGTATTGAGAAGGGTATTGAATCGCCCTGTTGTACCCCAAGAACTTCAAGAAAGTCACTAGTTCATCTTCAGATGGGAGAGGGGCATATTCATTCAACCCAAGATCCGTCTTGGTTGGAATCTGAAGAACATGTGAAAACAGCGACCTTGTTTGGTTTTGGTTACGGAACAGGTTTGCCAAAAATCTTGTATAAAATGCTCAGGGACAAGATCGACGGAGTTTGTAAGGGCAGGGTTCAAGAAATGGTGTTGAAGAATGTCAATGATAGGGTGAACTTTTGGGTCGAAACAGTCTAGAGTGAGATGAAAGGCATGATTGTTTGGTTTTAGTGGAAGTGGAACCACATTTTGGCTGGTTTCTTCCACTGTTTTGAGGGTTGTGAGTTTGAGAGTTTCCTGAATCAGATGAAGACATAGTTGCAGGTTTGATGGTGGGTGTTGAAGAGCCAGGGTTTACAAAGAATCGATTCTTAATTCTTTAAGAAATCGGGAGAAGGGTTTGATGAACTTACCTGGAGAAAGATCTTAGACGATTCCACCACATATTACAGTTGCAGAAAGCTTGTGAAGATCATCAATGGCGGTTGAGAGTTTGAGACCTTGAAGACGATGAGAAATCTTGAAAATCTTTGAAGGCGTAAAAGAATATTTAGGGTAAATAAAATTGTTTAAATAGAAAAAAATTTAAAGCACTTCAGTGATACGTGTCCTCCAAGCGTTAGAAAACTGAAACGCTTTTTCAATCACCTGTGGGGAGATGCCACGTGGCCTGCCAGGCTACAAATGGTGCCTCCCTTATTTGAAAATTTAAAGTGACAGGCGGTGACGCTTTTGTAGGTGATAGTCTAATAAAATATTAACAAATAAGAACTGTATGCCATCCTTTTAAAAATAATATATTTTAAAAACCTTGAGAAGAATTTGACGAGCGTTCATACTCTGGTTTGAACAACACAACAACCATGAGACAGAAGCTCTGTATTTGAATACAGAGTTACTATACTTAGATTGTTTAAAAGAATTTGAGAAAGAGACCAGAGTAGTATTTAAGTGAAAGATAACATACCTTAGGATCTCATACAGAGGCTCTTGGTTGGACTATACATGTCCTCTATCTAACAAACTTGTTATGTTTAGAGTCAGAAGCTCTGTATAGTACATACGAAGGCTCTGTCCTATAATCATGAAAGTTTTTGAAACATAGGCTCTGTATAGTACATATAGAGGCTCTGTATGATGCATGATCTAATGCTCCCCCTCGACGTGAGTTGTGCTTGACTTTCTCCCCCTTGAACTATGCTTGGATCATAAATGATAAGTAATTCACAAGCATGGTAAACAAGGCACAAGGCTCTGTATGTACCATACAGAGGCTCTGTATAACAAGACGATATAGACTTGAGCAAGAGGCTTTGCATGTACTATGTAGAGGCTCTGTCTCATGGATCAAAACTTTAAAAAAATAGAAGTATGCTTAGGAGGGATTTAGAGGCTCTGTCTTAGTTAGTGAAGATTGAGCATACCCAACTTGCTGACCAAAAATTTGAATCTCTTTTCATCAAGAGCCTTTGTATTAATGTCAGCAAGTTGATGATCTGTACTTACAGAAAACATTTCAATTGTACCTTTCTCTACATGGTCTTTGATGAAATGGTAGCATACATCGATGTGCTTTGTTTTAGAATGTTACACGGGATTGGCTGTGATGGCAATGGCACTTTATGAATCACACAGAATTGGAATCTTGTCAAACTCAATGTCATAGTCTTTCAGTTGAGTTTTCATACAGATTACTTGGGAACAGCAGATGGCTGCGGCTACATACTCTGCTTCAGCAGTGGAGGTAGATACGCAGTTCTGCTTCTTTGAAGTCCAGCTTATAAGCTTGTCTCCTAGTCATTGACAACTCCCTCATGTACTCTTTCGATCAAGTTTGCATCCTGCATAATCAGAATCTGTATATGCAATAAGATCAAATCCAGAATACTTTGGATACCAGAGACCCAGAAATTGAGTTCCTTTTAGGTATATAAAGATTCTTTTCAC
This sequence comes from Cynara cardunculus var. scolymus, assembly GCF_001531365.2. Classification (NCBI taxonomy): domain Eukaryota; kingdom Viridiplantae; phylum Streptophyta; class Magnoliopsida; order Asterales; family Asteraceae; genus Cynara; species Cynara cardunculus. Next base: position 9,380,923 of record NC_037535.1, read on the forward strand.
AGCAAATAGGTGAGATTCCTTAGGATTTGCTTGATATCTAGCACAGAGACACGTAGCAAACATGATGTCTGGTCGACTAGCCGTGAGATACAACAATGATCCAATTATTCCACAGAAATTCTTAATATCCATCGGTTTTCCACATGGATCTGTGTCAAGCTTAGATCCCATTGTGATTGGTGTTCTCATTATGGAAGAGTTATGGAGTTGATATTTCTTTAATATGTCAAAGACATACTTATCTTGGCTAATAAAAATACCATCCTCTCTCTGTTTTACTTGCAAGCCAGGGAAGAATGTTAATTCTCCCATCATGCTCATTTCAAACTCGCTCTTCATCAAAGCAGAGAACTTATCATAGTGCCTCTGGTTTGTTGATCCAAAAGTAATGTCGTTCACATAAATCTGGACTAGATGCATCTCACCTTTATACCTCTTAATAAACAAAGTAGTATCGATTTTACCTTTTTCAAAACCATTTGATAAGAGAAAAGACGAAAGACGTTCATACCAGGCTCGAGGAGCTTGTTTAAGTCCATACAGAACTTTGTCCAAGAAATAGACATACTCTCGATGTGTGGAGCTTCCAAACCCTGGAGGTTGTTGAACGTAGACTTCCTCCTTTAGCTTACCGTTCAAAAAGGATGACTTAACATCCATTTGATAGACTCGGAATCCTTTATGTGCAGAGAAGGCTAAGAATAAGTGTATAGCTTCTAGCCTTGCTACTGGCGCAAAGGTCTCGTCATAGTCTATGCCTTCTTCTTGGCAATAACCTTTGCTACAAGCCTATATTTATTTCTTACAATGATCCCATCCTCATCTTTCTTATTCCTGAAAACCCATTTACAACCAATTTTATCCTTCGGTAAAGGCACAAGAGTCCATACCTTGTTTCTTTAAAATTGTTGGAGCTCTTCTTGCATGGCATCAACCCAACTTGGGTCCTGTAGGGCATCATGAAATTTCTTTGGCTCTATCATACTTAGAAAGTTTACAAATAAACATTCATTTGCCGTTGCAGCTTTTGTCTTCACGCCGCTTGAAGGTTCACCAATTATCTGGTGAAGAGGATGATCTTTTGTCCATCTTGTTGTTGGGACAGTGACAGAGACAGAGGTCGGGGTCATTTGATCACGTTCCAAATATATATTTGGCATTTGGCTCATAGATGGTGAAGAGGGTTCTGTTTGCTCCCCCTCGGATGATGGTACAGAGGAATAAGGTTCAGAAACAGAGATGTTGTGCTCTGTTTAGGATTGGGCTCTGATCCAGAGCTTGTCTGCTCTGGTTGTGGATTCACATGATCACCAGAGGAAGCAGAGGTGTGTAAAGGACCAGAGATGGATGTGCTTGTAGTTTGTGGTTTTTCACTTACATGTGCAGACTCATCTCTGGGTGCACGAACAGAGATGTCATCATCACCAAAGAAGTCTTTAAATAAAAGCTTGAGTTCCAATTCCCTTGACTTCATTTGAGAATTGGAAGTCGACAATTTAAGCTCGAGACCAGAGCTGAGGTACTCTGAAGTCATTTGCTCTTTATCATCGAACGAGACGTTGATGCTTTCCATGATAGTCTTGGTTCGTTGGTTGAAGACTCTATAAGCCTTGGCTTTTGTAGAGTAACCAAGAAACTTACCTTCATCAGCCTTCTTATCAAACTTTCCAAGTTGATCACGGTTATTTAGGATGAAGCATCTTCAGCTAAAGACATGTAAAAATTTAACATTAGGCTTTCTTTGGTTAATTAGTTCATAAGGCATTTTTATGTGCCTCTTTACCACCATTGCTCTATTTTGAATAAAGCAAGCGGTTGAAACGGTTTCTGCCCAAAAATGGGTTGGAAGACCAGAGCTTGCTAGCATTGTTCTTGCAGCCTCAACAAGTGTGCGATTCTTTCTTTCTACTACACCATTTTGTTGTGGTGTTCTTGTTGCAGAGAAGTTTTGAGATATGCCATCCTTGTCTAAGTATGCATCAATTTTTGCATTCTTAAACTCAGTTCCATTGTCACTCCTCAGCTTTTAAATTTTTCTTAGTAGAAGAATTTGAATCTTGGTCATTAGCTTAATCAGCAGCTCTAGGACATCTGATTTCCGCCTTACAAAATCAATCCAAGTATATCATGAATATTCATCAATTAGTACAAGGATATACTTTTTACCAAACAAGTTCTGCACAGAGATTGGACCACAGAGATCCACATGAAGCATATGCAGAGGTCTGATACAGGACACATTTGTCTTTGTTTTTAGGATGCTATTTTGAGCTTTCCCATTTCACACGCAGGGCAGAGATGGTCCTTTTCAAACTTTATGGCAGGAAGTTTGTCAACCAGATTGTTTTTCACAAGCTTCTCCATATTTTGGAAATTTAAATGAGACAGCTTGTGATGCCAGAGCCGTGCTTCTTCACACTTATGAGATACGAGACAGAGAGTCTCTAAATTATCTCTAGGTGAGAAGTTCATAAAGTATAGATTTCCATTACATTTGGCTCTTAGCAACTCCTGACCTGATTCTAACATAATAGAACACACTTCCTTTTGGAACTTGACATTGTAGTCAAAGACATATCCCTTTATTTCCCTATGCATATTATCCCCGAAGGTTACTCTACCTCCAACTTTCTCTCTATATGAGGAGAGTGGCCACTTATTTCTGGTCATGTGTCTTGAGCATCCAGAGTCAAGATACCAAATGTCCACATACGACTTCTGCAAAACAAATTATAGGGATTTAGGTACCCATTTCATAATGGGTCCTCGATGATTAGGGTTAGAAGATCGGTTTTTAGCGTAGGGGAGAGGTTTTGTCTCTGCACCTGAGTTACCAAACTTGACTTTAGGAGCTCTCTTTCTTTTGTGGGTCTTCTTGGAATATATCCTTGACGACCCAGAGAGAATGCAATTAAGAATAGAAAAATGTTGCTTCAACTTTTGGAGCAGAGAGAAACATTCGCAAGTATGAACATATTTTTGATAACAAAATGGTTTATTTGATTCATAAGACATTTTATTACAATCATTCCTAGCATTGTTGGGTCAAAGAACAACTTTTTCCAGTGCAAGTTGATGTACGCACATCTTCTCTTACCAGCAAAGCCGATGAAGCGAATGCTCAGCTTGCCAAGCATGGTGAGTTGTATTGGAGCTCCTTCAATGTCCAGTACCAGCTCTTACACCCTTATTTACAACGATGGATTGCCTCCAGCTGGATCAGAGTTTTGAATGTCGTCTTCTTCAAGCCAGAGCACTAACCAAGCTTGAAGAGCAGGTGGACAACTTAACGCTGACTCTTGACAACCTCTTCTCTTATCATGTTGATGACAAAGAGGGGGAGATAGAGTTAGATGTTGTTGTTGCTGCTATCCCCACAACTGAAACTGAAGCTGACACTTTCTAAGCTGAAGCTAATGAAGTTGAGGTTGTTCATGAAACCGTCAGAGCTGATGCTGAAGCTCGTGACGAAAACCTTCCTGTCACCCCTGCAGCTGATGCTAGTGATAAAGAAGATGATGATAAAGACGATGGGAATGACGAAGACAATGATTCTCCTACCCTTCCTGATGCTGGAAAGGATCTCGGTGGTGATGATGATGAAGACGACGGTGATGACGACTGCAGTACTCAGTACCAAAAACCCGCCAGCACTCTGAAAGGAGTCTCTCTCAGGGATTCTGCATCCCTGGGGAAGAAATAGGAAAAAAAAGAGACTTCCGAGAAGATCCAGAACACCAAATCGAAAGACAAAGGTGTTGCTGAAGAAGGAAATCTCAAGGTACTCTTCAAACCTGTTGTGCCTCTAAGTACAAAATCTTCCAAGTTTGCTATCGTTACTTCTTTCTGTCAACTATCTTTTATCCCTTCTACTACATGTGATAGGCTAGAGGAATGGGTATCTGAAAACACAACCTCCAGTGTTCCTAGCGAATAGCAGATGTCTCAGCTTAAGGAGGCACTCGACCAAACAAGAGTAAAAATCCCTCTTCGTACCTCTTATTGTAGTGAGTTTGACTTCTTTTCTGAAACTGAAAGACTTGATGCACTCAAGGCTGAAGAAGAACTCAATCTTCAACGACAACAGAGTGAGGTAAGCATAAATCTGGCCAAGTCTTAGGCTGCTCAAATTCATCCAAAGAAGAAGTCTAAAAACATGGTCAATGTTGTCAAGGCCCAGGCTAATTTGCTTTCCATTGTAGAAGCTGAACATGAAAAGGCAATGAAGCTGATCGACCAAGATAGAAAGTGGAGCGAAGATCGTCTGAACAAGAGGATAAGTCCTCATCGTATTTTAAACGTCACAATCACTGGACGGATGATAAATGGTGGACTTCTTGTCTCAATGCTCTTCACCAGAGACAACCTTGAAGGTGTCACAGAGTATCCTTCCTACCTAGGTCAGTACGGCTACAGTGAGTGGCTAGATATCTGCCAAGCCATTTAGCACTCAAAGTCAATGCACAAGTCGATAATTGAAGACATACTCAGCAACCTGATCAAGAAGATGTCTAAATTCGTCGTTGTACCTACAAAGCGGTCACTAAAGAAATATGGAAGAAGAAGACCTTCAAGACCTAATGACGGACCAACCCTGAGAAATGAACATGAAACAAAGCTCTCCATAGATGAAGTCCTGAAGGATTCGAAGAAGCCAGACATCTTAATGTTGAACCTCTCTTTGCCAGCGAAGGGTCCTTACATACCCCACATTGTGCATCTAAAGCCTGAGTTAGGATTTATTTTCCTTGATTATGAAGGTGAACACAGCTTCTATAGAGTGTTCGAGTTTAATCTTTGTCTCATAGAACACTTAGATTATCTAAGGTATTGGTTGGACAATGATTTATATAGGTGAAATGATAGACCGCAAGATCAGAAGAAAAATTCTACGTCGAAAGATGCTTGGAGAAGAAGTACCTGGCTACAAAGACTTTAGCGACCTAGATTAGTTATGAAATTCTGTCTCAAAAATTTATCTTTCATTGTATGTCTTTTGTATCTATGTCTTTTCTTTCAGTATACAACTTATATGTAATAAGTCTAGAAATGTACAAACTGAAACACTTGTAATTTTTCTTTGATTAATATAAGTATTTCATCAGCATCACTGAAAAAGATCTCTGAATAGAGTAATAGGGACACATGTCTATGAGTTCCAGTATACTCTTATCGTCACTGACAATCTCTAGTCAGTGAACATGTTTTCAGTTTCAGTTTCCCTTCTTGTACTTTTTCTTAAACTTGTAACTTAAGAAAACGTATAAAGTAAAAACTGATTCACTGAAAAAAAGATCACAAAGTAGTTCAAAGGGACATGCACTTTATATGTATCTTTTTTTAATATTAATCATTAAGGCAATTTTCTTTATCTTGCTTTTTCATCATCAAATTGGGGGAGATTGTTGATACTCTCTCTCATTGATTAGATGATAATCCCTTTAACTTTCGAAGTATTAGTGTTTTTGTCTTTTCAGTTTCAGTGATCATCACTGAGTCTGTTCAGTGATTACTGAAACACGCATTGTAAGTCCTACAGTGACAGCGATACTTTAAGAAGAAAAACTCACACCAAAAAACCTTCAGTGAATGTCGAATACTGAAACTGAAGATTAGTGACTGACGCGTTGATGATCTGAAGCGATTTTCATTGATTATAACCTGGTCAACATATGTGTGAAGATTGCACAAGTCTCAGTGAATGCTGAAGAGACCTCCAGCGTTATTCCAGCATTTCGCGATCAAATGAAGCTTGCCATACAAGATTGTTTTTGTCTTGTCCTTCCACACAATGTACAAACCCATACCCTTTCAAGAGTATTGTACAACATGGAGCCGACTAGTCGACTCTAATGCCCACCAACTCTACGAAAGGATGTCTGCTCTTGAATAGATAATGGTACTATTCACTTCTCTTGAATAGACAATTATACTATTCACCGTAGCAAAGGACAAGCTTTCCTCTTAAAGATTAACGCGTGTTCCAACCCTTCTGATTTGCATTTAATGTAATAGGTATAAATAGCTGAGTGCTTTCTCCATGCAAAATACACAGAGAGAACACACACCTATGTAAACAACACATAAACTTATTTTCAAGCAAGTTATAATCCCTCTCAATAATTCTACAGTTCTTACCCAAGAAGAACATCCTCCTGTCTTTATCTTTTCGGAAAATCTTTTCTATTTGCTAAGTTTATTTCTGTGTAATCTTATATTGTTTTAGATAGGTTATCTTTACCTTTTCTATTTTCGCAAACAATCTGCAAAAAATCTGTATTGATCCTTCTATATCACTTAATATTTTTAAATACGAAAGTTTTCTATGTTTGTATTCATCCTCCCCCCCTTTGCAAACTGTTCGTCTAAAAGTCTTGTAGACCTGGTTGTGGCTAACAAAACCTTACCTTGATGAAAATCTTTATAGCCTTTGATTTGCCTTTGTATATTATCCCCGAAAGTCACCTGTCCTCTAGTTTTGTCTTTGAATGAGGAGAGCAACTTTTTGTTGCCAGTCATGTGTCTTGAGCATCTAGAGTCAAGGTACCAGATGTCCACATGCTGCTTCCGCAAAACAAATTATAGGGATTTAGGTACCCATTTCATGATGGGTCCTCAATGATTAGGCTTCAGAGTCTCGGCTTTTGGTTTGGGGGAAGGGTTTGCCTCAGCACCTGCTTTTCCAGACTTGATGTTTGGCTTGCTAGATTTGGCCTTAGGAATCTTCTTCTTCTGGGTCCTTTTAGATTTATTATTAGATGACCTAGAAAGAATGCATTTGGAACTAGAAAGGTGTTGCTTTAATTGTCATAATAGAGAAAGACATTTTCAAGTATGAACACAATTTTGATGACAAATCGGTTCATTAGATTCATTAAACATATTATTACAACCGTTCCTAACATTGTTTGTTCGAAAGAACTCCCTATCTACTTTTGATTTTTTATTTAAATTGGCCTTTGTCTTCTCTGGCCTGCCTTTCTCCCCTTTAACTCCTTTGGCCTTCAAAGCTCTCTCTAAAATAGAGGAATTGAAATTAGAGTTAAAAGTAAACTTTCCTTTCTGTTCCAGTGTGAATGTTATTGGATTTTGAAATCTAGACGGTAGATTTGGGTTCCTTATCCTTGATTTCCTTCTCGAGAGTCAGAGTCAAGAAAATCTCTTTGTGGATTTTTAGTGATGGAGGTTTATCCTATTGAGAATTTATTTGTTCATACACTGTTGATCCCAGATCTCTCAATAACACTAATAATCTAGTTATGAATAACCAAATTATAGTGATTTTACGAAGAAAGTTATGAAGACTCAAAATTAAAAATAAGAATATTTATGAACAGTCTTGAGCTTCAAAGGTTTTACTTTATAAACTGAGAAACGTAAGAGCAATTCGTAAAAGCGACTCTTTTTACAATAGATCTAAACACCTATTTATACTAATCAGCTAATAAGAAGATAACTATATAATGCTATGTTCTAGTAAATCCTCTATTAACAGATAAGGCTTATCTTTTGTATGGATAGGCGCTAATACTGAGATAAACTCGAATTCCAGCTGTTGACTTGTCATCTCTAGCTGTCATTCATGATATGATGATTTTATCCTTATCTTCAAATCTTCATTGCATGCTTGGATGAAGTGCTGGAAAATCTTCTAAGTGTTRATRACCAGAGGATCGATGAGAATGCTCTTTCCATCGCATCCTTGGACTGTCCATCAGTCCTCTGGTTGAACTGTCCATCGGTCCTCTTGTTGAATTCTAGACTTAGTCGTTTCTGCCTTGATGTCTTCATTGGTCTTCTGCCTTGATGTCTTCATTGGTCTTCTGGTTCTTCATCACTTATTGTTTTTCATTACTTTTTACATTATGAATTGTGGGGTTTAACAATCTCCCCCTAAGTAATGAAATAACATAGTCTAGTCTAGACACACTTGTGAAGAACAGAAACTAGTCTAGTAGAAAAACATCAAATTCCAAATTTTCATTGGATGATGAAATTTCTTACAATACTTGAATTAAAATACATCAAGGAAAAAATAACAAAAACTTTTAACTCATCACGAGCTACCTGAGTATATTTCTCTGAAGCGCAGGAGCAATCTTCGATATGCGATGACTGTTGATATCTCGTGAATGAGCTGACTCCCTACTTCCCTCAGCACATGGTTTATGCCCAGTCTTTCTCTAATAATTTTCTGAAACCATTCAAGTGTATCTGTTAGCTCTCATCATCTTTGAATATAAAAGTATCGAAAAAGTAACACAGCAAGTTTTGACAGAAGATGATCTGTCACAGAAGACCGCAGAGGACATTCAACAAAGTATCCTATCATACAAGTCAAAGGTGACAGAACCTCTGTCGTGTCTCACAGAGGTTCTGGAAGATTGTTCCTCTGTATCAAACATTCAGGTCACAAACAGCAGAACCTCTGTGGTATCTCACAGAGGGTCTGTAGTTAGTCTTCTGTGAGGATCTCTATGTACTTAGGTTTATTAGCTGCTCGTGCTAAACACGTGATCATGTCAGTAATCTGCTTTATTTGGACGGCTTAGATTAAATATTTCATCTAGGTCTGTCTTGGCGGTTATTTGCTTGTATAAAAGCAGCTTTAGGCCTTTGTATTTAACAGTGCTTCCAGTATTGTAATAGTTAACACTTTTCCATGTGAAAATCATTTGAAGCATTTCTTTCTCTGTGTTCTTCAAGAGTTCTTCATTGTGTTCTTATTGATTTCTACCTGCTTGATTTANTTCGTCTAGGTCTGTCTTGGCGGTTATTTGCTTGTATAAAAGCAGCTTTAGGCCTTTGTATTTAACAGTGCTTCCAGTATTGTAATAGTTAAAACTTTTCCATGTGAAAATCATTTGAAGCATTTCTTTCTCTGTGTTCTTCAAGAGTTCTTCATTGTGTTCTTATTGATTTCTACCTGCTTGATTTATAACTGTCTACTGCATACTCAATGTCTATCTATTTAATCAAGTAAGTTTTCAATACCCTGAACTGAGTAATACGGTCCAACAGTATCTGTTGAATACTTGAAGGCTTCAGTCAGTCTAAAGAATTTTTTAACCCCGAACTCATTCTTGTAAACAAGACCAAGTTCGGGTTGAGTCAGAACTGAGGCAGTTCGTTTCTCCTGCAGGCCCTAGAAGTCTTCGTTTGGAGGAGCACATGATAGTCTTTCAATGCCTAGCCTAAAAGCGATTTCAAAATCACTTTTGGCTCTATGTTTTGCCAAGAATTCCATCGTCTTCACTATTGCTCGGTTTGCCATTCCAAATCTTATGTCGTGATCCTGCCTTTGAGCTGTGTAAGCATATAACTCGATCAAGTCGTACGGGTTAAGATTGATGAGGTCATTTCGTTGAACATGGTAACTAGCCCATGTGCTCTCTCCATGGTGAACTCGATGTATCGGATAGCTCGGCTGGCAAATGTCTTTACTTTCAAGTCTCTGACCCTCCTTATCCCATCATTTGAAAAGATAGCCTGGGTGCTTGTGTAAGAGGTTCATAGACTCAGGCGATAAGACTGGAGGATTTGTGGACAAACTTTCATCGCAGTCCTGGTACATATATTGATGGATGCTTTCCATCATGACTGGTTCCCTGGGCGGCAGTTGAGGACGTCTCCTCATCGACTCCATGCCTTGTATGATTTCATCTACCAGGCCCTTTGGAGGTTGCCTTGAAGAAAAGGTAGGTTTGTTGTGGGTGAGGAAGTGAAAGTTTGGTTTGTTTCTGTTGGTGGTGTGGTTGGCTCTTCATCGGTTGATGAACTTAACACGATGGGTTTTGAGGTTGTGGCTAAGGGAACATGTATATCTTTTTCATCATCAGAGGACAAAGCCTCTGGTTCCCTCGCTTGGGTTGGTTCAGTAGAGGGTGGTTGTGGTGCTGGTTGTTGTGGTGCAGCGGATTCGGTGTAATGTGTAGCCGCCACCTCTTTCTCCCCCTCATGAGGTACAAGACCTTGATCATCGGGGTCTAGATCATCATGTCTTCTTCGTTTTAGGGGGCGGCTTGACGAGCAAGAGGCTCTCGATCTGTTCTTCTTCTTCCATAATCGAATGTGGGAGGCGAGAGTACACACCCAATCCTTGTTGCATCTTTGTTCCATGGTGCAAAGGAAAGTGTTTGTTCATTCTTGCTGTTGTTGTAGACTCTTCCTTAGCGCTGTGGTAGGTTTAACAGATAGGGCGGCAAACTTTGCACTGATCTCATTGAAGGATGAGATGAGTGCCTTGGATAGAGCCCAAAGATCAGCTCTGGTGGCAAAATCTGTGCTTGGAAGTGGTGGTGATGGCACAGAGGTTGTAGTAGATGGTGGAGGTGGCATAGAGGGTGTAGCAGATGTTGGAGGATGGGGAAGGTTTGCAAGGAGAGTCATCACCTCTGCAGTAAAGGATGAGAAGGCTGCATCAAAGGATGGGCCTGTAGAGGGAGGTCGGGGTTGACTTGGTTGTGGGATTTGGGCAAGTACGGTGGCGGGTAGTTGGGTGAGGGTGGTTTGTAAGGTGGCTATTTGGGTGGTGAGGGTTGTGAGAGTTTCATTGAGTGATGAAGTGGATGGTGGTTGAGGTTGAGGGATTTGGGAGATGATGGAGGTGGGTATTTGATGAAGGTGGCGAAGAATGGTTTGTAGTTGGGTAATGATGTAGGTGAGGTTTTCATCGGCCTCAGTTTCCTGAGCCGTGAGGGTTGCGATGGATTGGATAAGGACTTGGTTTCTTTGGGTGGCTAGGGAGGATGTGGTATTATGGTGTTGGGTAACGGTTTGTTGGAGCATTTGTAGGCGGGTTGTGTTGGCTTGGGTTTGGGTTTCTATTTGGGTGAGTTGGTGTTGGAGGATTGCAAGGGATTGGTGGAGATCTGAGGTAACGGTGGAGGGTTGGTTGTTCACTATCCCTTGTGTGAGGAGTTTAAGGTCATCCAAGGACCGCGTCACTGTATCAACATACGCTTGGAACTCTGCCTTTGTGACCAGATCGGCTTGTGGGGTAACCCCTACAGTAACGGATGCTGTAAGTTGTGCCTCTGTTCCTGAGGCGCCTTCTTGGCCTTGTGCGAATGTGGGCCTCGAAGGACTTCCATCATGTCCTTGATAGCCCTCGAGAGAGGAGCTATCTCGTGATGTTGCTAGATCAGCTTCCTCTTCCTCGGTTTCAGAGGCCGAGTAAGTGAAACAAATGTGTGTCCTTTTCGATAGATCAAATATCGAAGGGAGAGGTGCATAAAGGATAGATCGCTCTGAACGATCTATTGGTTCAACGTCAGAAGCAACACATGCTTCTGTGTGTATGAAGGGAAGTGGCGAGCCCTGAGGCAAAGGGGCTCATATTTCTTCATCACCTCTCTGTTGAGAGAGGAGTGATGGTAAATGTGGTTCCTCGACTTGTTCATCTCCAGAGGCCCGAAAAATGGCCTCTGGATGGCTAGCTGGGGTTGGGGTTGGACTGGGTCATCCTGTTTCAATACCCCTTTGGCTTTGATCGCCAGGGGTAGTGGATGTGGTTTTCCCTTTGGAAGTGGGTTGAGGAATTGTATGAGTAAGGTCGGGGGAAGCACGAGTAGCATCATCATCATCATCATTATCTTCATCATCCGATGAAGATGATGCTTGTGCTCCCTCACTTGGAGGGGGGACGGCTCTAAATGCTCCGAGGTAGCTTCCCTCGGTTCTTGGGACAGCATGGAGCATTCATAGGTCTGGCGTATCTTATTTGTCGATGGTATGACAGTGAGCATAGCACGGGACAGCGGTCGATTGATGGTGTAGCCCTCCTCCGAGAGGGTTGGTCTCTGTCCGTGCATCTTGTAAACTGGGGTGAAAGGCTCCGTAGCAGGTAGACCGTGTTTCACCATCGCATCCCCAATGAAGAGGGGAAAGAGAACTGCAGAGAGGGGCTTTCATGTGGCTTGAAGTTTGCATTTTTTGATCACGGCCGCATGAATCTCGTTGTAGATGTGGAAGGCATAGTCGAGATATAGGTTATAGAATAGCCCATACATGATTGTCATTATGTTGAGGTTCCATTGGTCTAGGGACCCTAGCTTGCACGTAAGGGATCGGTTTAGTATGGAGAAGAACAAGTTCCATATTGGCGGGAGGAATTGTCTTTTGAAATCCGAGACATTGCGTAGGTCACAGTTGTAATCTAGCATCTTTATGAACCGGAGGATATCGTCGGACGTTGGTGGTTCGTCATATTGTTCAATCCCGAGTTCCTTTCTTATGGGAATGCATAACGCCCTAGAAACTTTGGCTCGCGATATCTTTAGTGAGCATATCATATCATTTGGGGCGTCCATATCCCCCATTATACTGTGACTGGCTGGATGAAATTCGCAGTTTTGCTAGTATTGTTGCATGTATATTAATGGTATGCCAGGGTTCACTAGTGTGAGGACAGGGAGGAGGATGCAGTTCTTGCAGAACTCTATGATTATTGCAAAACGGTCGTCAAATAGGGTGTTG
>NC_037535.1:9393794-9395135 GCF_001531365.2 Cynara cardunculus var. scolymus
GTGATAGTACGTGCCATTAATGGATTGGACACGTGTCAAGCTGGGGTTAGGGAAGATGAAAAATTGAAACTAGAGGAGATCTGGTTAGGCATGACCTATTGGGTGAGGAGCCAGAGGAGTTCTCATTTGATATCAATGATGTTTGTATATGTATTATTGGATTTGCATGATTTATATGCTTTGGTTGGCAAACCAGAGGCTCTTGTGAAGTTTGGCAATCCATTATGTAGAACCAGAGGATCTGGTTAAATACATATATATAGCATTTTAAGGCGCCAGAGGCTCTGGATAGTAGAACTAGAGGCTCTGGATAGAAAATGCAAGTTTACAAAATGAAAAAGGTGAAAAAGATTACTCCCCCTCAAGTCATGTATGTGAATGGATGTTGAAGGTATCAAAAACTCCCCCTTAAAAAGATAAAACTTAAGAAAAATTGGGGACAGAGTCTTTGGTCTATACAACCAGAGGCTCTGGTTTTGAAAGAAAATGAAGTTAATGGCTCTGGTCTTTAGAACCAGAGGCTCTGGTTGTGGAGCACGGCTTGGGGTTTTTGAAAAATGAGTAATATGAATGTGATGGATGAGGMTGTGAGACCATAGGTGCATTGGTGCCAATGACATTGAATCCAGAGGCTCTGGTCTTTAGAACCAGAGGCTCTGGTTGTGGAAGCAATGAATGTGATGTGTATGTATGGGAAAAAGAATTGTCTTTGAGACCAGAGGTGCTCTGGTTACAAAGACTTTGAATCCAAAGGCTCTGATCTTTATAACCAGAGGCTCTGGTTGGAAAGACGATGAAATGGAGTATGAAAGGAAATAGGTAAGACCATGTGGAGTGAGATAAGGGAAACTCTTTGAGACCAATGGGGCGTTGGTTACAAAAAGTCTGAAGCCAGAGGCTCTGGTCTTTAGAACCAGAGGCTCTGGGTAGAGAGGCACACTTAGTTATGAAAACTAGTTTTGTAGTGTTGGACCAGAGAGGCTCTGGTTCCAAAGGTGAAAGAATGAAAGAGATGTGGATGCAAAAGTCCAAGGTTTGAGACTAGGGCGTCTCAAAGTGTTGGAGTCTAGAGGTGCTGGTCTATAGAACCAATGGCTCTGGTTGGGAGAAAAAGACTTGGTAAAAAAAATACCAAGTATTTGCTTTGAACCAGAGGGGCTCCAGTTGCAAAGATGAAATATTTGCCAAATATTAATCAAAGTTATTCTAAACGGCCCGAGGCTCTGGTCTTTATGACCAGAGGCTCTGGTTTAGGATACTTAGAATATATGGCTAAGATATTGTATCACTTATAGGCATAACCATGAGATATTGAAGATCGCTGGTTTAAAGATAATTATT
>NC_037535.1:9395235-9409559 GCF_001531365.2 Cynara cardunculus var. scolymus
AGAGTAAGTAAGTGATTAGAATTTCTAAACACACTAGGAACACACAGTCACAACGAAGAAGATGAATGCAAGAAGATTGCTCCAAAGGTTTTTCAATTGATTCAATTGAAAATTTTGACAATTACAATACTGGAAGCGCACAGTTTACAAAGGCCCTATCCGCTATTTATACTAGTTCATAACGACCTTAGAGACTAGATCTTGACACGTGACTTCATCTTGGTCGTCCAAAGAAAGTCGAGTAAGTCCTAGTCACGTGAGAAGCATATGCGGCTAACCAGCTTTGAAAACTGTTAGAACGGAAACTTCACAGAAGACGAAAACCGCAGACCCTCTGTGAGCCATCTCAGAGGCTCTGCTATAAATGACTTGCATGTTCTTTTGATAAGAGGACTATTTTCCARAACCTCTGTGAGACGCATCAGAGGTTCTGCCACTCTTTACTTGTTCGCTCATATGGCTTCTGTCGCTAATCCTCTGTTGTCTTATGTGGAGTTAACCTTCTGTCAAGACTTGTAATATACTTTTTCTATACTTTTACAATATAAGAATAATGGAGCTAACAGTCTATGAACGTTTTGGAAATTTTTCTAAAGTAAGAGGCTCTGGTTGGCTTAACCAGAGGAGCTCTGGTCCTCTTGTTTGTTGAAATATTTTTCTATGTCTGGTATTTGGAACCAGAGGTCCGATGGACACAAACAGAACATGGATTTACATGTTGAAATGTGAAATGATTTATTCAAATAATGCCTTGGTGATATTCACCCTACTACTACATGGAACAGGGGATCTCACTAGACTTCCAAGTTTAACCCTCAATTTTTCTTTTCAAATATGTTCTGTAGGAAAAAGGAAAATGTGAATTATTTCCCCATATACTTAGCTATATGAAGATCATACTTGGTTATGTTTTGGAAGATAGATATTATGGATACAAGAGCCTGTATTTTAGAAATTTTGAGTTGTGTATTTTGTATTATGGCTTTTTTGTACTTTGGACCTTTGTGGGCTTGAACATGTATTCTATAAATGAAAATGTGAGTTCGAAGGGGGTGTTACATCTGAGTCCTTATTTCTTTGTGATTTAAAGATTCAGGAACACGGTTCTTATTAGAAATGATAGTAAGGATATTATTAAGAAGAAGATAAACGGATTTTGGGCAGAGGTTTTAAAGAACCATGTTACTAATGAAAGTGTTTTGAAAAAAGTTATGTGGAACCTGAAATGTTCTAGCCTGCTATTGTTAAATGAGTTACTTATAAAGTCAGGTTTTGGCTTTGGTTATCAGAGGAGTGTTAAACCCATATCTGACAGTAGAGTAATATAAAGGAATTTAAAAAGAGATTTGTAGAAGAAGATGAATAGAAATCGGCTGCCGGTTTCTTTATTGAATGGAAAATACAATCTCTTAAAAACCCTAATCGACTCTCATGTGATATGTTTGAATCTGTGTGTTACAAAGTGTTGATAATTCATCTTTTTTCTATTCTATGCCTGTATCGCTTCTTATATAGGCGATATTTACATGATAGCTGAATCCTATAAATAAGGTAACTAAATCCTATAAACAAGGAAATAATCATTATCGAAAATGGGATCAGCATCATCATTCAAGATTCTGAAGATAGTCGTCCAGAGCATAGACCAACCAGAGGGTAGACCAACCAGAGGTTAGACCAACCAGAGGATAGACCAACTAGAGGTTAGACCAACCAGAGGATATAACAACCAGAGGATAGACCAACCAGAGGNAGAGGATAGACCAACTAGAGGTTAGACCAACCAGAGGATATAACAACCAGAGGATAGACCAACCAGAGGTTAGACCAACCAGAGGATAGACCAACCAGAGGTTAGACCAACCAGTGGACAGACCAACCAGAGGTTAGACCAACCAGAGGATAGACCAACCAGAGAATAGACCAACCAGAGGTTAGACATTTGAAGCTCAGCAACATCTTCAAGTCTTCCATCCTTAGCCCTGATTGCTTAATAAAACTTTTTAGAATAATTAGGATCAATTTGATCCTAACAATCTACCCCCAAAGTTTTATGAAGCAAGCATCTTCATGATGTTTTCAAGTCTTCTCCCCTTTGCTTTCTTGAGTAAAGCTTTAGTGTGCTTGGTATGGATGGAATTTTCAAGCTCCCCCCYGAATGTAACTCTTTGTTCTTCATTTTCAACTCTTAGACCAAATCAGATTCAATGTGAATGCAGCACCACTGATTGCACAGAATACAGCTTTAATCTGCCTACAACCCAACACATACTTTGAAGCATAAAATAGCCACTCAACCCCAAAAGTAGCAAATTCATCCAACTAAGGGATAGATAAATGTGTGAATTTCTTGACAAAATAGTGCAACCAGTCTTATGACAAAGAATCTTTCATTGAACTGCAAGTTGAGTAGGAATTYAGCTTTAGAGCTTGATCCAATTGGAGATAACTTGAATAATCAAAGCAAAGACCATTGGAATTGAGAACTGGAGAGAAGATTTAACATTAATCTTTATGGCTTCAAGAAATAGCAGGTCAATTCAAAGAAAATTGACAACATTGTTGTTAATGCTTCTAAGGGAAAAACATGAAGAAATATTGCCATATTCATATAGGATTGGTGATTACAGGCAAGTAAATCTTTAGGCTCTTACAGATTCAAATCCACAAAAAGAGACGATGAATGAATGCTCAAGATATGGACGATAATTATACGTTTGGCAAATAGAACGCCAATTGCCTTAGGCTGTGAGTACCATGAACTCTTACTTAACGCCTACGCGTAGATCTGACAAAATCAAGGTTCAAAAATTCGACTGACTCCAAGAAACTCCATCAAATAAACCAAAAAAATTTATGATCAAAATAGGTTCGTATTCATCCAAGAACAAATCCCTTAAAAGGAATTTGATTAAAACATTTAATCATATGATGAATTGATGAATTTTTGGGTCCAAAGTGCAGTCGAACAGGAAGCAGTTCATGAAAGAGTATTGTTCAAGAAAATTGAATCTACTGTAGAAAGATCGAATCGATAGAAGTTATTCGATTTGGCTCTGATACCAATTGTTAAACCCATATCTGACAGTAGAGTAATATAAAGGAATTTAAAAAGAGATTTGTAGAAGAAGATGAATAGAAATCGGCCGCCGCTTTCTTTATTGAATGGAAAATACATTCTCTCAAAAACCCTAATCGACTCTCATGTGATGTGTTTGAATCTGTGTGTTACAAAGTGTTGATAATTCATCTCTTTTCTATTCTATGCCTGTATCGCTTCTTATATAGGCGATATTTACATGATTGCTGAATCCTATAAATAAGGTATCTAAATCCTATAAACAAGGAAATAATCATTATCGAAAATGGGATCAGCATCATCCTTCAAGATTCTGAAGATAGTCGTCCATAGCATAGACCAACCAGAGGATAGACCAACCAGAGGTTAGACCAACTAGAGGATAGACCAACCAGAGGTTAGACCAACCAGAGGTTAGACGTTTTAAGCTCAGAAACATCTTCAGGTCTTCCATCCTTAGCCCCGATTGCTTAATAAAACTTTTTAGAATAATTAGGATCAATTTGTACCTAACAAGGAGTACTAGTTGTTGTAAACTATGTGGTTATGTATCTGTTTACATGAAAAGTTTATTTTAAATAAAGTTTTGGTGATCTTCACCCTGTAATTACATGGAAAAAGGGTTCTCACTAGACCTTCTGGTGTAATCCTCATTTTTGTCTTTCTAATATGTATTGCAGGAACCGCTGAGTTACATGATGGGAAGGGGAAAGGGAAAATATAAATATTTTATGTAATAACCGGATCCTGGTTATCACCCGAGGTAATTAATGTGTGATTGTTTGTTAAATGATTACGTGACAACATGATAAATTGTTATATTTGATCATGCTAGTATGTGAAATTATGTGCATAAATAAGTATGCATTTGTGTGGGCATAATTATATACATGATAAAATACATGCATAGGTATGTATATGTATATATATGGATATATGCATGATATATGTGCATGAATGGGTATGCATATATATATATATATATGCATGTATGCATGTGAATGCATGTATGAATAGGGCGGTTTAGCCGCCTTCCTAATTTGAGAAAGGTATAAAAAGGAGGTTGAAGCCTCCATTTTTCTCTTCTTGCCAATTTGAGATTAAATGTGTGATTTAGAAGAAAGTGGTAACTGGATTGTCGCTTGACTGGGATCTAAGTTGATTTCAAGTGGCTGTTTTTCAAAGGGAAATCAAGGTGAGTGGTTAAAAAGTTTTAATGTCCCTTTAAATTACATAATTGTTTGTATAACTTTTCACCGGGTATAAGTTTAAATCAGATGAAGTGTCGTCCGGATTAGAATAAACTAGACAAAGGGTTGACCGGATTGGGCATTAACCGATCATAGTGTTGTCCGGTGTGGCTTTAAACCGAACACAATGTCATGAGATGTGATGTGTTAGTGGGATTTGAGAAATATAAATCGGTTAAGAATATTGAACGGAAAAGTACGAATACGACCAAGAGGTGACCGGTTTATTTAAATCGGACAAGGTCTTGAGTATGTGTTGTCCGGATCAATAAATCGGAAGAGGCTGAGAGAGTTGTCTGGATTAGTAAATCAGACAAAGGTCTTGTATTGATCGGATTGGTAAATCAAACACATTGTATAGTATCGTCCAGATTGGGAAAAACCAGCCAAGGCTTGACCGGAGTTGAAGTCTGGCCAAGTCTGTGTTGACCGAATTTGTACATTGACTTATGTATTATTTATACAAATTGTCATTTTTAATATTCTTGTATATTGAATGGGAATTTTGATAAAAATGATTGTGTGTTGATCCCAGATCTCTCAATAACACTAATAATTAAGTTAAGAATAACCTAATTATATAGTTGGATGAATAAAATGATGAACATTGAATGAATATACTTGAGTGTCAAAGGATTCACTTTTATTTCAAGGAATGTGAAAAGCATCCAAAAGCATTCTGATTACAATTGGCCTAACACCTATTTATACTAGTAATCTAAACAAGAAGATAACTATCTAATGAGACTATCTAGCAAATCTTCTAGGAAAGGATAAAGCTTATCTAGACATGGATAACAAACAAAACAAGATAAACTTTGTAGAGTCCAGCTGTCGATTGGTCATCTCCAGCTGTCTTCCATGGGCGGTTATTCAACCTTATCTTTATATCTTCATCGCATGCCTCTGGTTGAACTAGTGTAGAAAACTCCAAGTGTTGGTAACTAGAGGGGCTATGAAGATGCTCTTTCCATCGTACCTCTGGTCGATTCATCGACCTTCTAGTTGTATTATGGACTTAGCAATTTTTCCTTGAAGTCTTCCATCGGCCTTCTGGTTCTTCATCACTTGTTTGTCTTCATTACTTCTTCACATAAGAATTATGGGGTCTAACAATCTATCCCTAAGTAATGAAAGAACAAACATAAGCTAGTATAAGAACATTGAGAGTATAAACAAAGAACAAAGGCTAATCTAAAGAAAAACATCATTTGCCAAATTTTTCATTGGACTAAGTGATGAATTCTTACATCGACGGAACAAAAGAGATTACAATTCTGAACAAAAAATACTTCATTCATGGTCTTCATTGTGATATCTCCCATAAGCGCAGCAACAGTCCTCTGAATTGAATGACTGTTGAGATCTCATGAATAAGGCTTTGTCCCTCTCCCATCAACACATTAGGATTGCCTAACCTGTCTCTGATGACTGTCTGAAACCATTCAAGTGTTTTGGTTGAGTACTTGAAGGCTTCAGTCAGTCTGAAAAACTTCTTCGCTCCAAACTCATTTTTGAACACCAGTCCCAGTTTTGGTTGAGTTAGGATAGAGGCAGATCTCTTCTCCTGCAGGCCTGGGAAGTCTTCATTTGGTGGAAGATAGTTTGTCGATGCCAAGATAAAGAGCAATTTAAAAATCACTCTTAGCTCTGTTCTTTCCCAAGGTTTCCATAGCTTGAACGATCGCTCTGTTTGTCATCCCAAATCTTATTCCTAGATCTTGTTGATGAGCCGTATGCGTATAAAGATCAATCTGTTAGGACCTGTAAACTCAGTTTTGATATCAATCAAATACTGTGGGTGATCTTTTAGACAATAACAGTGCAGCTAAAAGAATATATGAACAAACAGAGTAAGAAATTAATCAAGAACACACAGATGATGAATATGAAGAACACGAGAGAATAACTTCAAATGACTTTCAATTGATTGAAAATATTGACAATTACAATACAGGAAGCACACCGAATTACAAAGACCTAGCTGCTATTTATACAAGTTCCTAACGGCTTTTCTGACACGACCTAGATGTGTGAAACTATCCAAGCCGTCCAAACAAAGTCGATTACAAACATAGTCATGTGAGAAGCACATGTAGCTAACTAACCTAAGTAAAACAGTAAGAAGAGGTTCTCTACAGAAGATGAACCGCAGACCCTCTGTGAGCCATCCCAGAGGCTCTGCTGCATATGACTTGTAAGCTCTTGATAATAGAGGACCATTTTCCAGAACCTCTGTGAGAGACAACAGAGGTCCTGTCAATCTTGACTTGTACGAATGAACATCTTTTGTTGTTGGTCCTCTGTGGTCTTCTGTGGAATGGACCCTTCTGTCAACACTCGCAGAAATATTTTTTCATACTTTTACATTAAATGAAATATGAGAGCTAACAATCTCCTCCTAAGTATGAAAAATTAAAATTGACAATTTAATGCAAGAAATGACTTAATTGAAAGAATTACAAGAGGAGATAAAAATTCATCCTTTGAAAAGAATTACATAAAGAAAGAATTACAAAATTGTGTTGCTTAGGCCAATTCTATTACAGAGGTTTATCACACAACAGATTCTGGAAAGTCGTCTATGGCATATATCATGTCAGTCTTGATGGTTCTATAGACATTGAAAATCCATTCTCTGAAGTTGATTTGTACTTTGATAGCTTCCAGAATGCCAGACACTTCACCCATCCTTAGATGCCCTTTGTTCACCTCTGCCAGCACTCTTTTGAATATCCACTCAAGGGTCTATGTGGAGTACTTATTCGCTTCTGTTGGATCAAAGAACCTTAGGATGTCATCTTTGTCCAAGAACACAAACCCAAAAACAGGGTTGCGAACAATGGAGTTGGGATGACACCTAAGTATCCAACTTGGCCTGTTGTTCGGAGGGGTAATCTTTAGATCTGAATGGGCTAACCTCAACGCTAATTCGAAGTCCTTCTGGCTGTAATACTTCACTTGTGTCTGCATAACCTCGATAAGCCTTTTGAGCGATAGAGAATAGCTTGACCTCCTCTCCATGTATTTGTTGAGAATTTTGTACAAGAAGATAAGATCACAAACACAGAGGTTGTGGAGGTCAGCATCCGTGAACGTGTAAAGGTTGTCGTCATCCTTCTTCATAACGTATTGAGCATAGAGCACCATCTTCTTTAGCAAGGTTCTTGGAGAAATTGTTTCAAGTGATGTAATCACGTGCTCTGAGAAGACTTGGTCGCGTGGCCTTGTAAGCTTAGAGAATTGAAACTTGGCGGCAGTAGAAGGTATACCTGTGAGCTCTGGATCATAGGGGAGCTCTGTGTCCACTGCAGAGTATCTCCACAGTAGAATCTCCTCCACAATAGTAACAGACTCTGTGCGTACTTGTTGCATGGGAATCCTGCTCATCAATTCAAAGATCTCAAAGACCCTTCCTACTGTGGCGGACTCTGGCACTTTGGCTTCTTCTTCTTCTTCTTCAAGTATTGGCATATGGGTGGACCCCTCTGCAAGGATAGGTTTGACGGTTCCTTGCAGAGCGTCGAACGTACCCGTGGACGTTTCCTCCTTCGCCTTAGAGGAAAAGCCTTCTCCAGCTCTGGGGGGGAAGCGGGTTCTGCCCTTTCTTGCTTGAGCTTCTACCAAAGAAGCCTTTAATGCTTGAACAAGCTCTGGGTCATCATAATCTTCTTCGTTTATCTGCACTAGCGACTCTGAGCTTGACGACCCCTTCTGTGGCGATTCCTCTACAGCCTTGCCCTTGCCTTTCCCCTTAGGCTCTGTGCTTTTTCTTTTGAGAATAGGGCTGCTGTAGAGTCCATGATAGTCCAGAAATCATACAAACATTAAGCAATCTTCAAGAATGATTGGATTGATAGAGAGAGAATATTACAGTACTAATCTTGATAAATCTGCTATTGACGATTGTTAATTACAATTACAAGGAAATCACTACTTATACTAGGAAATTGTAAAGGCTAAACTATTACAAAAATTACACTAAGGAGAAACTTGAATACAACATTAAAGCACTAACCTGAACCCAACATTCTCCCCCTTTGGATTCAAGTTTGGACCCTTGTGAATTTCGTTTTGCACAGTCCAAGGATTTTCTCTAACCTTCTCAAAGCATTCCTGTACTGAATCTTCTCCTCGAGCAAATTTATGGCGTTGACAAGCAAGTATCTTTCTTTGGCATTCATCCGTTCAGATTCCACAGCCTTTTCGTCCATCACCCTCTTCAAATCAAGTGCACTCCTTACAAGCTTGATCGTACCGTCAGAATACTTATTCAACTCACTGAATCTCATGAACTTTTTGACTTGAAGTTGAGCATAGTAGATAACCCCAAATTCTGGACTTTCAAGAACCATGTAAACTGGATAGMCTTCAATGTCTTCTAAATCTTGATTAGGTCTTTTGAGGTTGATGATTCGTTGACTGTCTTCAAGACCCATTTGAATATCAATAACCATTGACACTTTACATGATTTCGAATGAATCTCTTAATAGCATCCAGAGCTACCAGTTCTCCTTCCTTTCTAATTGTCATGTTCTTGAGTTTGAAGTACATGTATTCGAGGTCATCCAAATATAAGTTCGAGAAATCAGCTTCGCTGAATCTCCAGATCTGGCCATCCTGCCTTGTAACTGTAAACACAGGATACCAGATTCTTAACAATTTCCGCGCATCAATTTGTTTGATCGTGACGATTCTATGTTTTTTACGAACTTGACTGATAGGCTGACACTTGGCTTTCAAAAGGTGACGATATTCAATTCGGTAATCTTTTTGCTTCTTGTGAATTCCAAGAACTCTGTCACCACTAAGCAATTTTCTGTGATGAATGAAGATCCCAAAGTAGATATCTTCCAAGTACGGCTCTCGGATTCTTTTACGATCATAACCAAAAAAGTTTGCTCTGATGTGAAAAGGAATGTAATCCTTTGAGAAAATTTCGGTAGGATCAACAGTTTCTCTTTGAATAATGACTTTAGGCACATCAGGTAAAGCAGCAATAGACGATTCTGGAATAGTCTGACGATCAGCTTGAACGGGAAAAGCTGGATCTTCTTCATCTAAGTCAGCTTCAAAATAAAAATGAATTCCAGTTGTTTCGTCAATGTTATCAAAATCTTCACCAAAATCCTGCTCTCCACCCAGAGTAGTAAAGAAAACACTGTTGAATCCTACATTGGCAAACAAGTCCATTAACATCTTTGTTTCTACTGTGGAGTCCGCCGGCTTTTCAACCATTGGCTCGATCCTTGGACTTGTCTCCACATATTCATCTTCAATAACAACAGCCTTAATTATTCTTTCCCAAACTGTTTCCGGGGAAGAACCTTCAGCAGTTACGTCCTGAGCTAATGACTCTTCACCCATCCTTGCACCTAGTTGAGATGTCTCAGCCAGTCTCTGTCTTTTCATCTCCCCCTCATGACTATCAGGATTATCCTGATCGTCATGTCTTCGTTTAAGAGATGTGGCTTTAGACTTGCAAGTTTCTTCAAGTATAGATACCCTTTCAACAAGAGCATCCATTGAACGTTTCAGATCTTGGGAATGAGATGTGATTAAGTTGCTGACTTTAGAAAAACTAGCTTTAATCACATCCTGAAAAGTCAAGAACTCTCAGGCTCTAATTACAGGGTTAGTATCAATTTGTTGGCGTAAGAGACCAACCAAATCTGCATCTTCAGCGTCTTCACTTTGAGAAGCCATCAACTTAGCATATAGAAGAGATTTCAGCTCATCCACCGATTGATCTGGTATTGACGGTTCAGGTACAGGTGGTGGTGATGGCGCAGATGGTGGCTCTTCTACAACAGTTTCTTTACCCTTCAACAATCTCTTCAAACTAGCGATTTGAGAATCAAAGTTTTCTTGAACAGCCTTTAGGGCGCCGTCCAAATATTCCCTTGACACAAAGTCAGGTAAGCTCACACCTGGTTCACGTAGAATACCAGTTGAAACAACAGTTGAGTAAACTGCTGTGCCTACGTTCAATGTTGGCATAATGTTAGCATTGGTAGGACTTCCGACCTGTCCTTGTGAAATGTCAAATGACATCACTCTGGTCGTTCCAGCTAGTTCACTAAGAACTGCAACAGATGCTCCTGACTCATGTGTACTTAAGTGTATCAGCTCTAGATTCGAGGTGCACAGAATCGAAATCGTAGGCTGGGGCAGCGGCCTACTAGTTTCAATAACTACATTCTTGGATTGAGAAGTAGTTAGCATATGAGCTAAATCCCCATGTGAAATTGAAACAATTGGTTGTTGAGAACCAATTGAGTGGATAGGAGTGGTGTGCAAATGCATAGCTGGGCTAGCTATGTCTGCTTCAATACTAACATTCAACACATGAATGTCAGTAGTGGATGTGGTTGCCCGACTAAGTTTTTCAGTTTGGGAAGGTGCTTGATCTTCTTTTTCTGCTCCACTCACACCCTCTCCATTTTCTTTTTCTTCCCTTTCTCTCAATCGCTCTTCATTTTCAACTTCAACTCCCTCATCTTCTCCTTCATTTGATAAATCTTGAAGAATGCGATCATAATCATCACATTCATCAACATTAAATGATAAAGAACGTAGACTCGGACAAGGTTGCTGAGCTAAATATTCAGTAAAGATCGTAGCAAGATCATCCACAAATGTTCCAACTGGAATATTTTAAGCGTTTGTTCCATCATCATCATCATTTTGATCATCAACAGAATCTGCTCGATTATCTGATTCAGTAGCTTCCGAACTAGATGCAGCTCTGGCAGTTAAAGTGCATTGCTGATCAGAAGCTCCCCCAAACTGTTCACCCCTCTCACTTACATTTCTCTCAGCACACTTCCCTGTTCAGGTACCCCTTGTTCCTGAACTCTCTCTTCTACTTCTATTTCTCTCTCTGCTGAGGCATGGGGTGATCCTTTCTGTTATTTGTGAGAAGTCCTGTGGCACTTGGTGAGAGATAAATAAGCTTTTCAACTCATCTATTTTTTTGAATATTTCTATGACAAAGGTTTGAAGCTCCCCCTTTGTCACATACATATTCTGGGAACCTAAATCACCAACACATGGTGATTTAGTGGCCTTGGAGCGCGAGGCGCCCTCTGTGGCTGGTTGTTCGTAGCCAACATAGGGACTTCCAACGGATCCTCGAACATCTCCCATAGGAGAGCCTACCGGTGTTCTGTAGATTTCACGTGCAGTAGGTTCAGAGCCTAACATTGCAGATTGATCTAGTGGGGACAGTGGGCGTTCTAAACCCTCTGTCTCTGTGATCCTCACCTGTGCCTCTGAAGCACGTTCTGGTTGTTCACTCGTGTCGAGTCCATGGGCGAAGGGACTCTTGTCATAAAACCTTCATCCTTTTGAGAGGATGAGGGAGTTGTATGAGGTTGCCCAGGTGTGCGTTCCACAGAGGACGAAAGAATGTCCTATGTGGGGATGGTTTGGGTAGGGATCGGCATGTGCGTGTCTTCTTTAATAGAGGTTCCCTCTAGAACAGGGCCTCTAGACATGTGGGTTGCACTGGGAGTTGGGCTTGGTTGTGTGCCTTGGGCATCTTTTTCACCATCGCCTATGTCTTATTCTTCATCTTCGTCGTCTAATAGGACTTCTGTCCCCAACATGGAAAAGTCAAGAGGTTCTTTAAATTCCTTTTGGATTTTGGAAAGAACCTCCTCTATTTGTTCTGTTGGGGAAACATTAAGAACAACCTTGTGCAACCTTCTGCGCTTTGGAGTAGGAGTGGCCTCTGCCGGGCTCTCTTCTGCTGCGGCTTCTTCAATTACAGGCTCTGTGTCTACTTGTTCTGTGACCACAGGCTCTGTTGGTTGAGTCTTCTTGATTTTCTTCTTTTTGGTCTTTGGCAGAGGTCCACTTGGGCCTTCTTCTTCTGCGGGCGTCTTCTTCCCTTTCTTTGTCACAGGAGAGTCAATACCCTTCTGTGTCTTCTTGGGCTTCTTGGCCTTCTTGGGTGGGGGACTTAGGATTCTAGAGGGTTCCTCACTCACCTTTCCAGCCTCTGCTAGCTCCTCCCGTCTTCCCTCAACCCTCATTTTCTCAATCTTTTCTCCTAGAGGGACTCCTATGCATGGAGGGGTCTCAGGGACCGGTTCTGGTCGCCTAAATCCACGTCTGTAAGATTTTCTCTCTTCATGGCTTAGGAACCTGAGCATGGCTCTTGATAATGGCCTAGGGGTTTTGTACCCTTGCTCATGCTCTGTAGGATGAAACTCCTTGAATGGATAGAGCCTTG
The DNA here is from genome assembly GCF_001531365.2 of Cynara cardunculus var. scolymus. NCBI lineage: Eukaryota > Viridiplantae > Streptophyta > Magnoliopsida > Asterales > Asteraceae > Cynara > Cynara cardunculus. The sequence continues at coordinate 9,407,805 of NC_037535.1, forward strand.
CATTTGGCTCCACAGAGGGGAGCTTCGCAGCTAGCAGGTCACCAAAAACAAGACCAAGGAAACGTTGAAGGATGAGGTTGGGTTGATTCATGTCCTCCTTGGCCTTTTTGGGCTTTAAACTTAGATTTCTCGCCCCTCTGAGTTGCGCACTTCTTCTTGATAAGGCCGACCATGTCCTCGAAAATCAAACTGGCATAGTCCAAGGGAAGGTTAAAATATATCCCATAAACGACAGAGATCATCGCATGGGAGGTTTGGTCATGGCTACCCTCCTTCCCTGTCAAGTAACAGTTGACAATGGAAAACAAAGTGTTCCAGACAGGGGGTAAGCCTTTGCGCCTGAATTGAGTTCTTTTGGTGATGGGTGTTGCGTATGAATGAAACTCTAAGAATTTGATCAGTTCCTCATCATTGGGGGTTGCAGCATACGAGTTCAATTGAAGATCCTCCAAAGTGGGCAAGTGCAGGGAAGTCCTCAATAAGTCCACATTCAATTCCAAAGGAACTAGGGATTTGTTCACAGGGTTGTGAGAGGCATAACCAACAATGGTTAACCCAGAATTGTCAAGGGTTGTGATATAGGCACTGAGAAGAAATTGGGTTATATAGGTTTCAGGGGTCGGTTTGGTGGCGGTTAGGGCAAAATATAGTGGGTGATTTCGAAGGATTTGAAGAAGAGCGAAGGTGAAATCGGGAAAACCTGTAGTGGAGGGAGCGAAATAGTAGTTATTAGGTTTCTTGACAAGAACAACATTTTCGTACTTGTTCTGAATGAAGGACAGTGCATGGGATGTGAGAGCTTGTGCTTGGGTTACTTCGTTGTTGCTCGACACATTGACGGACTGGGCTGAAGCAGATGAGGACGACATGGTAGCAGGTTGCAGGTTTTGCTTTTGAGATAACACAAGTTTGCAGGTTCGCCGGAGTGTATTTGTGAGTGGTGAAGGTTTGAATGTGGGGGGAAGAGGGGTATTTATAGGAGGGAAAAATTAAAATGAACCGTTTTAGTTACGAAAAGGCGTAATGAGTGTTTTGGGTTAAAACGGTTCAACAGTTGTGACACGCCGTATTAGGAAGACGCACGATTGATGACGTGCGCCCCCTTTATTCTGACACGCGCATGTAGTCTCTAACCCTTTTGCACAAAACCACGCGCACCATACCAATAGACAAGAACTATTAAGAGAGTTCTGTCAGAGGCCTGAGGGTAACAGAGCCTCTGTGGTATGTATCGGGCTCTCTGATAAGCTTACACCTTTAATTACATAAAAAGTTTGAAAATACACAGAGAGATGAGTGCTTGCTCAATTCAAGCTCACAGAGCCTCTTTTAGAAGCCAGAGGTTCTGAAGAGTTGACCTCTGAGAACAAGACACTTCAAAAGTTTTGGCACAGTCTGTGGTTTTATTTTCATAAACAAGACTCCCCCTCTGAGCCAGCTTCCATGGCTCCCCCTAGAAACAAAAACCATTTAAAATATTAAGAAGTGTCGACAGAAGATCCATTCAAAGAGCCTCTGTAAGTGATCACAGAGGTTCTGTGAACGAAAACATTTTCTTCTACAGGAGGTTTTATCATTTTAAAAACACATACTCCCCCTTAAACCATGCACACCTCTGCTAGGTTATACATGTTCAACTAAGAAAGCAAGTGAAAGGATTATTCATGAAATGAAATTATATACAAAAAAGAAATTTAAAAGAAAACTATATACAGAAAAGAATAAAGAATTAAGACAACCAATAACTAGGACTCT
>NC_037535.1:9410009-9411529 GCF_001531365.2 Cynara cardunculus var. scolymus
GGATTGGCTGAGATTGCAATTGCACTCTTTGAATCACAGAGGATGGGGATTTTGTTGACAGAGTAGCCGTAATCATGTAGTTGGGTCTGCATCCATAGAGCTTGTGAACAACAACTCGTAGCAGCCACAGATTCAGCTTCTTCGGTGGAGGTTGAAACACAATTCTGTTTTGTTAGGACCGAATAACTCTATTTCTTGGTTAAGATTACTTACTTGAATGATTGGTTTGACAGATATAGTGCAACGGAAAAGATAATTAATCAAACAAGTAGAAATCGATGAGAACACGATGAAGATTAATGAAGAACACAGGAGAAGGCTTCAAAGGATTTTCAATTAGATGAAAATATTGACAATTACAATTCTGGAAGCACACTAAATTACAAAGGCCTACGCTGCTATTTATACAAGCAAGTAACCGTTTTTCTGACACGACCTAAAGTAAATAAATCTAAGTCATTCAATCAAAACAAATTACAGACAAGAACACGTGATAAGCACGAGCAGCTAAAATATCTAAGTAAAACAGCTTAAAGATAATCTTCACAAAAGACATTGCTGCAGACCCTCTGTTAGACAACACAGAGGCTTTGCTAGATGAAACTTGGAAGTACTCAGAGGAARTCTTCCAGAACCTCTGTGAGACACGACAGAGGTTCTGTCGACTAAGTCTTGTAGCATTGTCTTCTCAGAGGACCAGTTCTAGAACCTCTGTGAGACACGACAGAGGTTCTGTCATTAGAGACTTGTAGCTTGTGCATCTTTTGCTGTTGGTCCTCTGTGGTCTTCTGTGACGTATCATCTTCTGTCAATACTTGCAGTTTTACTTTTTCTATACTTTTACATTTAAGGAACTGAGAGCTAACAATCTCCCCCTAACTATGAAAAAGTAAACTATGAACTTTGGGTGCAAGTGTATGACTTAATTGAATTGAAATTACAAGAGGTGATTAAACATCATCCTCTGAATGAATTAAGATGAAAAGAATTACAAAGTAAAGAATTACAATGTAAAGAGTTAATATGTAAAAAATTACAAATGTAAAGAATTAAAAAACTTGAACGACAAAAATTGAAACATAGGCTCGATCCTGGGACAGAAGAGAATCAGACTTGAGACTCTGGGAAATCGTCTACCGCATAAACAAAATCTGACTTTATAGTTCTGTAGACGTCGAAGATGAACTCTCTAAAGTTGATTTGTACTCTGATTGTGTCCAAGAGAGATGACACTTCACCAACCCTGTAGTGTCTTTTCTCCACCTCTGCCACGATACACTTGAATATCCAGTCCAATGTCTCCGATGAATATTTGTGCGCTTCTGTTGGATCAAAGAATCTAAGTATCTCATCCTTGTCCAAATACACAAACCCATAAATGGGATTGTGCAGAATGGTGTTTGGATAGAACTTAGACACCCAACTTGGCCTACTGTAAGGAGGAGTGATCTTCAGATTCTTCTGTGCTAGATGCATGGCCAATTCAAAATCCTTCTGGCTGTAGTACATTACTTGTGCGC
>NC_037535.1:9412250-9413884 GCF_001531365.2 Cynara cardunculus var. scolymus
TTACAACGTATTGAGAGTAGAGCACAGCCTTCTTCAATAAAGTTCTTGGGGAAATTGACACCAAAGATTTGATCATGTGGCGCGAGAAGACCTGCTCACGAGGCCTTGTAAGTCTGGAAAAACGGAATTTGGCTGCGGTAGAGGGAATCCCAGTGAGCTCTGGGTTGTAGGGTGGCTCTGTGTCTGTCACAGAGTATCTCCATATAAGAATTTCCTCTGGGGTAATAATGGGCTCTGTGCGAACGTTAAGCATAGGAATCTTGCTCATAGACTCCAAAATCTCAGAGACCCGTCCCCTGTAGTAGACTCTGGCATTTTCTTCTTCTTCTTCTTCTTCTTCTTCTTCTTCTTCTTCTAGGATAGGCCTCTGGGTTGATCCCCCTGCAAGCATGGGCTTAACTGTTCCTTGCAGAGCATCGAACGTACCCATGGACGTTGTTTGTTGGACTTGTGGGATTGCAGAAGATGTGGCATCACCTTCTCTGACATGCATAGGCGCTCTGCCCCTTTTCGCCTGAGCCTCTACCTTGGATTGCTTTAGCACTCTGAGGAGTTCGGGTTCATCAACGTATTCTTCTTCATTGATTGGCGCAGAGGATTCTGAGCTTGAAGATGAACCCTTTGGCGACTCTACAGCTACGGCTTTTCCCTTGCCTGTAGGCTTTGCAGCCTTTTTCTTTCCTTTATCAGTAGTTGTAGGCTCTCCAATCTTTACACCCTTGGCAGGTCCTCTGGCGGCTGGTTTCTTCTGTTGTGGGGCCTTGGCCTTTTTCTTTTCCTCCTTTTTCTCCCCCTCATGACGATCACCATCACGCCTGTGATTGTCATGGCTCTGAATGGCATCAGCCTTGCATGAAGTAAGGGGAGCCCTCCTCAAATGGCATAAGATTCTAGTGGCCGCCTTGTACATCTTTTCTATTACCTTCTCCGCACCCGCAGAGGCATTCATCACGTCAAGCTCTGTAGCCCACTTGAGTTTGGAGACGGTGGATAGAACTTCTGCTCGAAGGAGGTCACCTTCCTTGGCAAGCTTGGACATGGATTCTGCGAGTTTATCATTTGAAGAGAAGAACTCCATCTTAAGCATAGTGAAGTGGTCGATCAAAGTATTCCCTAGAGCATCCACCATGGCGTCCATTTCTCTGCGAGTGGCCAAGTGGTTGATGTTGGCACTTGAGGACATGGAATGGATGCCATAGGTGACCGCAGAGGAAAACATTTCCTTGATCTCGTCGCGAAAAGAAGAATAATCTGTGTAGCCCACTGTGACAAAGTCTCCTGCAAACTTTGCCGCCATTTCTGTAAGTTCATCCTTTAGTGTTTTGATTGAGGAGGGGTTGAGAGACATTGCTTGGAAAGCCTCCGAAAGATCGTCCTTCTGTAAAACAGAGCTCTGAAGGGTTGTCAAAGAAGTCTTCAGCTCTGCGGTGGTGGAAGACAACTCCCTCAGAGCCTCTGTTAGCGGTGTACGATCCTGACGTTGAGACTGCGAGATGAACAAGCTTTTCAACTCGTCCATCTTGGTGAGCAACTYTGTGGCAAGGGCTTTAAGCTCCCCCTTTGTCACATAGTCGCTCTGGGAACTCGGACCACCAACACATGGTGATCCTTCTGCCTCGGAGCGTGAGGTTCCC
>NC_037535.1:9418898-9420197 GCF_001531365.2 Cynara cardunculus var. scolymus
TTGGCAATAACCCTTCGCAACTAGCCTTTCCTTGTTACTCACCACTACCCCTTGCTCATCCTTCTTGTTTCGAAAAACCCACTTCGTGCCAATAGCAAGCTTCCCGGCTGGCAGAGGTACGAGTGTCCAAACTTGATTTTTCTTGAATTGAACTAACTCGTCTTGCATAGCATCAACCCATAAGGTATCTGCTAGAGCCTCTGCAACCGTTTTGGGCTCGATTTCACTTACATAGCAAGTAAATAAGCAAAAGTTCGCCGTTGCTTGTGTCTTGACACCTGCAGAAGGTTCTCCTATGATTTAAGATTGTGGATTGCTTTGGGTCCACTTAGAGACGTGATGTGGTTGAGCAGAAGGCACGATTTCTTGTGCAATTTGAAGAGGAGGTTGAGATGCAGAGTCTTCTTCGGGCTCTTGAGCTTCAATGGAAGTTGGAACCGTTGGACATTTATTAAAAGAAGCTTCTTCTTGAAGAAAATCATCAGAAGATGAGACTGGAGGACTTTCAAGATATGGTGCAGCATCTGGTTGTGAATCTTCTAGGAAGGGGGACACAGAGGTTGATGGTAAGCGAGCGTCCCCTGTGAGAGGTGTTGTGGAAGGGCTTTCTGCTTGATTTGGATTGGCAACTGCTGCAGAGGGTTTTTCAGGTTCTGCACCATCTTCGTACCACTCTGTAAACAGTTGCTCGAGTTCTGGTGTGATTGTAGCGTTTGGAGATTTGTTGGCCTGGATTTTCAACTMTTYYGTGAACTTTTCCTTCGTCACATGAAAAGAATCATCAAATCTTACATTTGTGCTGACAACTACGATTTGAGTCCTGGGGATGTAGGCTCTGTATGCTGCAGTATCCCACGCATAGCCAATGAAAATTGCATCATCCCATTTGGGCTCAAATTTTCCCAGAGACTCTCTGTCATTGAGAACGAAGCATCTACAACCAAACACATGAAAGAACTTGATGTTTGGCCTTCTATAGAACAGAAGTTGATAGGGAGTCTTCTCGAAGCGTTTGACCACCAAGGACCGGTTCTGTGTGTAGCAGGCAGTTGAAACAGCTTCTGCCCAAAATGATAATGGAAGCCCAGAGGCATTCAGCATCGTTCTAGCAGCTTCGACAAGCGATCTGTTCTTTCTTTCCACTACTCCATGTTGTTACGGAGTCCTTGGGGCAGAGATGTTGTGTGTGATGCCAACAGAGGCCAAGTATTCTTCGATCACAGAGTTTTTAAATTCTGTGCCATTGTCACTTCGTAATACCCTAACCTGTAAAGAATGAAGAACTTGCAATCTCTTCAA
>NC_037535.1:9423940-9425149 GCF_001531365.2 Cynara cardunculus var. scolymus
GGGGTCCTCATGGGAGAGGCTTCGAGCATCTTGTACTTCTTCAAGAGGTCATGAACATATTTTGATTGGTTTATAAATATGCCTTCGGATGATTGTTTGACCTGTAGACCTAAGAAGAAGGTGAGCTCTCCCATCGTGCTCATTTCAAATTCATTGTGCATCAAAACCTCGAATTCTTTGCACATTGAAACATTAGTTGCACCAAAGATAATGTCGTCAACATAAATTTGCACAAGYAAGATATCATCATTCATTTTTCGATAAAATAAAGTAATATYTRYTGTACCTCTATGAAACCCATTGGAAGTAAGAAAGTATGATAAGCGATCATACCATGCTCTCTGTCAAGCATGTCTTGATGTAAAAATTATCTTTCCTTTTGAAAGAACTCCTTCACAGAAGTAACATTGCACTTCTCGTGCTCCATCTGCCTCAATTCTTCCACCTTTATTTTCAAATCTTTTTCAACCTTGGCAAGCTTCTGTTTTGAAGAATTTTCTAAGTTTAAAAGCTTGGATTGTGCTTCTTTGAACATTTTAAAAAATCGGTTTCTTTCCTCTATGAGCAGAATTACTTCTTTTTTACAGAGAGAAAGTTTGTCTTTAAGATCATAATGCTCCAAATGACTTGTATYGAGATTGTCAATGATCTCTGTGAAAAACTCAAAGGATTCAGAAGAGGAGGAAGTAGATACCTCTTGGTTGTTCCTGTCAGAGGAGTCTGACTCAATGTCCGCCATCACGCAGAAAAGCTCATCCTCTGTGTCTGAATCTTCCCATACAAGAAGACCCTTATGTTCGTCATCGTCAGAGGATTCATCTGTTACTAGCTCACTTGATTGAGCTAGCAAAGACTTTTACTGATAGTATTCAGCCTTCTTCTTGTAGAAGGCAGCATCTTTTGGACGCCTCTGTGGTGCCCTTGGTCCTTTCGACCAGCAGTCTGCTGCAAAGTGGCCAGGTTTGCACACTTGAAGCAGCCATCTCTTGGTTTTTCCTTCCTCTGCTCCTCAATCCTCTGTGAGGGCTTCTGTTCCCTCTCTATTCTGTCTGCTCTCTCTCCTTCTGCGAAGTTTCTTTTACTGAAACTCTTTAACTCTCTTCTTTCTCCACCCTTCCTAAACTCTCTCGTGATCAAGGCAAGTGTCTTCATCATCTCCTTCATTGACACTTCTTCCTCATAACTGTCATCACTCTCTGCGATCAGAAC
>NC_037535.1:9425606-9442131 GCF_001531365.2 Cynara cardunculus var. scolymus
ATTGCACGATTGTTTTTAAGCGTTTTCCTTCCACCTTCAATTAGTTTCTCCAGTTCTGCCCAGATCTCCATCGACAGTTGACAGTGATCAATAAACTTAAAGATGTCATTAGGAATTGACATGATCAACAAATGTTTACATTTGCTTCCCAACTCGACGATAATCTTGTCCTCGTCGCTCCAGTTTGCTTCTGGACATGGCTCATAATGCTCTGGTATTTCTGATGTGGTTCCAGTTGCTGGAACTCTAGGAATTAGGTTCATTGGAACATAGGGAGGATTGTAAAGGAAATCACAGATCCTTGGATGAATACCTTCTAAAAAGTTTACCATCCCCACTTCCATTGAGGATACTCCTCACGTATAAGCGTGGGAGGTTTCGACTGTGAACCAGTGCTCATAAAGGAATTGTTGGCCAGATTTGCCATTGAAAGAAGAAGAACAATATGAATATGAAGAAACTGAATGAAATAGTGAAAAACAGAAAACCTGAGAAAGAAGATTTGAGTTCTTGAACGAATGAAGATTAATATCAAAAACAGAATAAATCGAATTAGAATTCGATTCCAGCTCTGATACCAATTGTTGGATCGATTAACTCGGTTCTTGTATTAACCCAATACTCTAAATGATCTATATGACAGACATAGTGCAGTGGAAACAATAATAAGAATCAAATAGAGCTATGAATCAAGCACAATAAAGAACAAACAAACAATCAATATTAAGAACACACGGGAGAGAAGCTTCAAATGTATTTCAATTGTGTTGAAATTAGACGATTACAATGCTGGAAGTGGCGCTGATTACAAAAGAGAAAGCTACTATATATACTATTTCCTAACTGCTTGTCTGACGTGACCTATACGTGTGAAACGATCCAGGCCGTCCAAATAAAGCGTATTACAAAAGTAGTCACGTGATAAGCACGAGTAGCTAATAACCTAAGTAAAACAGCAAAGAACTATACTACAGAAGATGTTGTTGCAGACCCTCTGTGTGTCATCCCAGAGGCTCTGCGGGATATAACTTGAAAGAGCTTGATCCTTGAGGATCATCTTCCAAAACCTCTGTGATAGATTGCAGAGGTTCTGTTGTCTTTGACTTGTATGTTTTCACTACAGAGGACCAGTTGCCATAACCTCTGTGATAGACAACAGAGGCTCTGTCACTTTTGACTTGTACGTTGAACTTTTGTTGTTGGTCCTCTGTGATCTTCTGTGATAGTTCCTCTTCTGTCAACACTTGCTGTAATTACTTTTTCCATACTTTTACATTTCAAGAAATGACAGCTAACACTAACATGTCTACAGGTTAAGATTGAACATCAGAAGCCGTATGGAAGTCTTCAATCCTTAGAAATACCTGTATAGAAATGGGATCACATTACCATGGATTTTGTTATGAAGTGATCTTGAACTCCAAAGGGATATGACGTGATTTGGGTAATTGTTGATCGTTTGTCTAAATCTGCGCATTTTCTACCAATAAGAGAGAAATACTCTTTAGAAAAACTAGCGCAGATTTACTTTAAAGAAATTGTTACCAGACACGGTGTTCCCTTGTCTATTATCTCTGATAGAGATAGTCGGTTTACTTCAAAGTTCTGGGAAGGATTACAAAAAGTTTTGGGATCTGAAATCTGACTGAGTACAACTTATCACCCGTAGACTGATGGACATAGTGAAAGAACTATTCAGACTCTCGAAGATATGTTGAGAAGTTGTATTATTGACTTCGGGAATCGTCGGAAGATCACTTGCAATTTATAGAGTTTGCGTATAACAATAGTTATTATTCCAGCATCCAAGCGACACCATATGAAGTGTTGTATGGACGTAAATGCCGAACGCCGTTGTGTTGGAATGAGGTAGGTGAAAAACAGCTGACGGGTCCTGAAATTGTCCAAGAAACTTCTGAAAAGATCAAACACATCCGCGAAAGAATCAAAACAACACAAGATCGTCAGAAAAGTTATGCTGATAATCGTCGAAAGCCGATTGAGTTTGGTATAAGTGATTTTGTGATGTTAAAAGTTTGACCATGGAAGGGAGTTATCAGATTTGGAAAGAAAAGAAAGCTCAGTGCAAGGTATGTGGGACCGTTCAGAATATGTAAGCGAATTGGGCCAGTAGCATATCAGTTAGAGCTGCCAGAAGAGCTAAGTCTGATTCACAACACTTTTCATGTGACGAATTTGCGAAAATGTTTGGCCGATCCCAATTTAGCTATACCGTTGCCAGAGATTCAATTAGACAGTAAGCTGAATTTTGTGGAAACACCAGAAGCTGTAATTGACCGAAAGATCAAGGTGTTGAGAAACAAAGAAATAAGTCTTGTTAAAATTCAGTGGAAGTTTCACAAAGGACCAGAAGCAACATGGGAATTGGAATCAAAGATGAGATCAGAATACCCATGGCCTTTTGATTAAAGGAATTCTGGGACAGAATTCTTTTAAGGGGTGGATAATGTGATAACTGGATCCTGGTTATCACCCAAGGTAATTAATGTGTGATTATTTGATTAAATGATTACGTGATAGCATGATAAATTGATACGTTTGATCATGCTAGTATGTGAATTTGTGTATTAATTGGATATATATATATATATGGTAAATGTGAATATATGCATAGGTATATATATATGTGATTATACACACATGCATATTATAAATGCATGGTGTGTGTATGTATGCATGCGCATGAGATGAGTTAGCATGGGAAGGGGGCTGTTTAGCCGACCTTCCAATTTTAGAAAGTATAAAAGGAGGTTGAAGCCTCCATATTTCTCTTGTTTTTTTTTTTAAATTTTGAGCGATTTAAAGATTAAGGAAGTTGACCTGATTGCAAGTGTCTGATTTCAAGAAGGCTATTTTCAAAAGGCTTGTTAAGGTGAGTGATTTCTAAACCTTTTTACATAAAATTTGATACTGGTTTTATTTGAATGTTGATTATTATTGGAAACAAATCAGTTATTTTGCTCAAAGGTTTTATCCTGGTCAAGGTTGATCGAATTAAGTTTAAATTGGACAAAGCTTGTCCGAATTATTTATAAATCGGTCAAGGGTTGGGCGATTAAGCCTTAAATCGCTCAGGCGTTGAACGGTTTAGTCTTAAACCGGTTAAGTGTCAAGCGAGTTATGATTGATAAGAATGGTTAACATTTTGAACTGAGAAGTAGGAATACGACCATGTGGTGATAGGATTATTTTAAATCGGTCAAGCTTTGAACGATGTATTGTCTGGACTTGTTATCCGGACAAAGGTGTTGGAATTTATTCTAAGTGTTAAATCGGACAAGCCTTGGGCGATAAGTTGTCCGGATGATTTGGTAAACCGACCAAGATTTGACCGAAGATGAAGTCCCGCCAAGCCTAGGTTGACCGGATTTCAGTTGTGCCTTGTGTTTAAATGATAGAAATTGTTATTTTATCATAAAATGAAGATTTGATATAAATGAGTTTGGATTAATAATAATTCCGTTGGCTGCGGTCTATTTGGAATTGTTTAATGAAAAGTTTTGATGAGAAAATAAGGGGGGCATATCAAGTAGAGGTGTACCATGGGATAAGGGTGGCATATCAAGGAGAGGTGTACCATGGGATAAGGGTGGCATATTAAGGAGATGTGTACATTTGGCTATAAGGGTGGCTTTTGTATGTGTGTTGTATGATATAACTCTTTCTATTATATCCCTTAAGATTACCGTGGTCTAGAATCTTTATTTCTTTGTGGTTTAAAGATTTAGGATCAAGGTTTTTATTGGAAATCATAGTCTGGATGTTATTGTGGAGAAAACATCAGGTTTGGCCTGAAACTTTATATAAACCTTGTTTGATTAGAAAAGGTTTAAAAGTGGCATTATATGAAACCTGATTGGTTCAAAGGTATGAGATTTGTATAGCTGAATGCTTTGCTAAAAAGTGGAAAGGATCTGGTATTATGTCCCTATTCGTTTATATATATGAATAATTGTTTTTCATAAAGATTTTGGTGATTTTCACCGTGCAATAACATAAATAGAGGATCTCACTAGACCTTTCGGTCTAACCCTCGTTTTGTGATTTTTACTATGTGTTGCAGGAGATATGGACGGTAAGGGAAAGGGGAAAATGTAATATTTTCCTATATGCATTTCTGCCTGAAGATTTGTCTTGATGTACAGTTTTGATTGATTAGTACAAGAGATGTATTTGAATTTTTGGACCTTGTATTTGGTCATAATAGATTCTTGTACTAAGAGACCTGAAATGGGATAATATCATGTATTTCTTTTGTATGAAATATGTGTTACATGCAATGTATGTTTATGGGGCGTTACATGAATGTTTATTGAAATATGTGCACTTTCTACTGATAAAAGAGAACTATGCATAAGAAAAGTTGGCAAAGATTTATATTGAAGAGGTTATGACTAGACATGTTTTTCCATTGTCTATCATCTCATACCAAGATAGTCGGTGTACTTCTACATTCTGGGAAAGTTTACAGAGTGTTTTGGGATCTCAAATCCGATAGTGTATGGCATATCATCTACAGTCAGATAGATAGAGTGAAAGAACGATTCCAGACTCTCGAAGACATGTTAAGAGCTTGAGTTATTGACTTCAGGGGATCATGGGAAGAACATCTGCCATTGAGTGAATATGCATACAACAATAGTTATAACTCCAACATCCAAGCGGCATCGTATGAAGTTTTCTATGGTTGAAAATATAGAATGTCGTTATGTTGGAATGAAGTGGGTGATACGCAGTTAATGGGTCCATAGATTATTCAAGTAACTTTAGAAAAGATAACATATTTGGGAAAGAATTAAAACAGCTCAGGGCCGCTAGAAAAGTTATGCCGATAAACTCGATAAGCCGATTGAGTTCCTAGTGAGGAATTATGTAATGCTGAAGGTCTCTCCGTGGAAGGGTGTTGTCAGATTTGGTAAAAGAGGTAAGCTCAGTCAGAGGTATATTGGACCGTTCAAAATCTACAAATGCGTCGGATTGGTTGCTTATCAATTGCAGCTACCAAAAGAGCTTAGTTTGATTCGTAAGACTTTCCATGTGTCCAATCTACGAAAGTGTTTAGTGGATCTGAGTCTGGCAGTACCGTAACCCGAGATTAAATTGAATAACAAGTTGAACACCATAGAAACACCAGAAGCTATCATTGATCCGAAAACCAAACTGTTACGAAACAAAGATATTAATTTGATAAAAGTACATTAGAATTTCCATAACAGTTCAGAGGCAACTTGGGATTTACAATCAGAGATGAGAACTGAATATATGTGGTTGTTTGATTGAACGAATTCTGGGACGTAATTATTTTGAGAGTTGGATAGTGTGATAATTGGGTTATGGTTATACATTCTAAGGTAATTGTTAGGTTATTATATGGTTACGTGAGTATGTGATTAATTATTGTAATTAATCATGAGGGTATGTGCATGCATGAGATTATGTGAATGTGAACATATTGTTATATACATGCATGGATTGCATATGTATGTATATATGTTTTCATGTATGAAGTGGTAAAGGGAAATACGAATATAAAATATATGAATATGCGCATGTATATGTATGCATGGAGGAAGGGTTGGTGTGCATAATTTTAAATGCCTAAGTATGTAAATCATGCATGTGCAAGTGTGAAGAGTAGAAAAACTCTTATTATATTAACTTTCTTCACCGCCTTAAAAAGGCAAGTAAATGTGGTGGGTATTTATGAAGAATACTCTTTCTGCCACTTTTTGAAAGAGTGTTTTGTGTATGTTTTGCAAGAGAAAGTAAAAGATGGAAATTTGGGATCAAAGTGAAGCAGTTTATAAATTGCTATTTCTTCTTCAAATTCATTGTTTGCATAAAGGTGAGTATCTCTACAAAACAATCTTTGAATTAATTATGAATTCTAGTTTTGTACGCTTTTAAACTGCTGGGGTATGTTCTTTGTATATTTATGTTCTAATTGAAATGCATGGTCCAATAAGGGTCAATTATCAGACACATTGTTATCTGATATAGCCCTTTATCGATCATGCCTTGACCGGTGAAGTGAGCTATATTTTCATGCATCATCCGGTGAGGACCTTACCGGATGAAGTGTTTTTCGGTGAAGACCTTTATAAAAAAAAAAGTTATGCGGACTGGATATTTTATCACACATAACGTTTAACGGTTTAGTGTCTGGGACTTTAAGTGTTGACTGGATTGAGGTTTATCGATCAATGCCTTGTCTGGTGAGGATGCTTATCAGACAAAGCATTGTCCAGTTTCAATATTGATATTATAAGTGTTGACCAATGAGGTAGTTGCTGGACAGAGTGTTGACTGGTGAGTATGTTCTTACATTCCAAGTGTTATCCAGATTTTATGTGTTGTTCGATGAGAAAAGGTTATCGGACATAGTATTGGCCAATGAGGGGCAGGTATCGCCCATGCCTTGTCTAATGAAAAGTAGTTGTTTTCCAAAATGTTGTTTAACAGTTTCAAACTGTTTTTGTGATGAGAAGAGTAACCTGTATCTTTCAAATATTTAGTTAAATTGATGAAAGATGCTATTGTTTCTTTCAAAACTGACGAGATGAGAATTATGTTTTTGAACAAAATACTAGCATGAGATTGAAAAGTGGATTTAAGAACTTGAGAGTTCTTGAGATTAAATTTTCTGATATGAAACTATTTTGAGGTCATTATTGGTTAAAACTACAGATTTATCTATAGATTTGTGGAGGAAACAAGGGTTTCATATCAAGGAGAGGTGTACCATGAGATAAGGTTGACTTATCAAGGAGAGGTGTACATTTGGATAAGGGTGACATTTGTGGTGTGGTTACTATTATAGATCTTGTTGTCACATCCGTATGATGTGATAATTCTAAGTCAACATTTCTTTGTGACATGAAGACTTGGGAATATTGCTCTTATTGAAATGATAACAACGATGTTATTGAGAAGGGGAAAATGACTTATTGCCGGAGGCATTAATTTCCCATGTTTCAAATGATTTTGTGATAACAGATATGCTATTTTGAGTATTCAAAAGAATGGTGATTTGAAATAAAACTCGGAGAGTCGTTGGTTATTATGTAATTAGTTTTTGTTGAGGCTGAATTTCAGTGTAAATTTTATTCGTCTTGAAAAGATAATTTTGTCTATAATTGTTGTAAAGTCATCGTGTTTGACTTTCTTTGTAGTTTGACTTTTACTATGGGGTTATACTTTGACCCTATATAAAGGTTTTGTCTTTAGTGATGTAAAGAAGGAGCTTATTTGCAAATCGTATACGTATAATTGAAGTTTGACCAAGTTGACAAACTCTCTCATCTTCTTCAAAAGTTCTTTCAAGTTCATATCTTAGATTGCCATCCATTCATAGAAGTTTTACTTAAAGATTGATCATTGTAGACTTTCAATTGGTATCAGAGTAGGTTTTGCAAGAAATCAGAAGAAGAAATCATCATATTTTGTAGAAAAGATCATATATTGTAGAAAAGTTTATGGAATTTTTTAAATGTTCTTCGTGTTCTTCAATTTTTCTTGAGTTTGATGCAAAAAAAATTTAAAATCTTGTGTTTTTGTGTTAAAATCATGATCAAACTGTTTGTAATCATGTTGTGAATCTTTGTTATACACAAAGTTATGTGTTTTGATCTTTAGTTTTCAAGATTTGATCGAATTTGTGATTTTGAAAATTTTTCGTGTTCTTGAAAATTCTTTAAAAACTCAGTTTTTGATCTAAAATTGTGTTAAAAAGTTGAGTTCTTTTATGTGTTTTTGGTGATTTTGGTCGGATTCAATCTATATATCGCTCAACAATTTTGTTGAAATTCAGTTTACTTAGCCATTTTATGGGTATAAATCGGATACTCTTCTTGCCGGATTTGTCTTGGCCAATATTTTGAAGATTATGGCTTTTCCATATATTATGTAAATCGGCCAATACCTTTGCCGATTTTGTCCTTAACTCGCACATAAGGCTGACCGTATTATCCTAAATCGCACATTGTATCAATCGGTTTAAGTAGTTCCTCGCACAACCCTCCATCCGGACTTAAGCTTCACCGTGTACAAGCTTGTCCGATGTGGTGTAAGTCGCACAAGGGGTTATCCGTATTCAAGGCTACATCGCTCAGCCTTGTCCAAATATTGTTCCTAGGTACAACCTCAATCGCGATCTTTATTTCTCGCATACATATCCGGATACTTCCTCGTCTGGTGTACACCTTCTTTGGCCAGTGACTTAGCTTTCTCGGCCCACACATCCTCGTGTCCGATTTAGTCAATCATCGGCCAGCGACCAATATTTCTCGCATACACCTGTGTCTGCTCGTGTCCGGATTTGATCCTCGGTTAAATCACTTAGCCAGATATTTTTCTACCTTGTTCGATTTTAAGCCTATTTTTTTGAAAACTTGATTTTTTTTTTGTAAAATGAGTTTATCCAGATTATCTGGATTTCTCATATTTTATCTGTATTTCATGTTTTTCTGATTTTGAGATTTTTGGACTGTTTTTGAGGATTTCACTAGTTTGATCTGTTTTTGAACTATTTTTGAGGATTTCACTAGTTTGATCTATTTTTGAACTGTTTTTGAATTTTTGTACTGATTTTTGCTGATTTGATTTGTTTTGAGAATTTTTCAACTAATTTGTGTCGTGTAAACTGTTTTTTAATCAGTTTTAATTATTTTTGACTGTTTTTAACTGTTTCCAACAGATGTTTTACTGATTTATTAAGGATTTAGAAAGAGATAATAAAGAAATGAGAGAAAATATTGAAGAAGAATTTGTGTATAAGATTAAAAAGCTTGAGAAAACTCAGAGTTCTGTGAGAAAAGAGTGTGGTGATGAATTGAAAACATGGAGTAAATCAAATGAAGATCTGTTTAATAAACTTTAAGAGATTAAAACTGCACTACAAACTGAGAGAAACCCTCCAACGAAACATACAGAGACTGAGGACTTCACTGAGAAACTTCATATGTCTGAGAGTGATCTTAGTGAATTAAGAAAGTTACTGGACTTAGAGAAAGAAAAAGTTTTGGAAACTGAGAAGATTTTAAATATTGAAAGAACATAATAAAAAGAGAGGAAGAAAGTTATTGAACTAGAGAAAAAGTTTGGTACTGAACGCATATCTTATGAAAATAAGATCAACTCTCTAGAGCTGAACGCGAAAATGCTGTGAAAGTGAATCTCGGATTTTGAGCAGCTAATTATCGTATAACGAGCCAAGATAGATAAAGAGAAGAACGACATCTTAAAAGAATGTCTGAGCCAAAATCAGGAACTATCTGACTGTATTGCTCATAAGCAGATGGCTTTCGCCGAAGAGAAAAAGTTGTTTGCTCTTGAAAAGCGAAATACTGCTAAGAAATATGCAGCAATTGCTAAAGAGCTTGCAGAAAAGAAAAAGTGGCTCGACATTGCATCTGAGAACGAAAAAAGCAGCTCAGATGAAGAGAGAAGAGAGTTTGATAATGAGAAAAAGAAAATTGAGAAGCTGAAGAAGGAGTTAAAAGGTAAACTCCTGCATACTTCCAAAAAATTGTCTGATATGAAGACAGAACTTGAAATTGAACTGAAAATGAAAACTGAACTCAAGGAGAAGTATGATTTAGTTGCTGATGAACGAGACCAGCTTTTAAAGAAAGTTAAAGACTTTTCTTATGCTCAAAGCACAACTGGTTCTCCTTCACAATGTAAAACCAGCTTTTATGACTGTTCCAAATCTAACAATTATTCATATTAATAGGTTTTAATAATAACCAAGAACTCTGGAGATTGGTATTTCTTGTTATGATTTGGTAGTTGAGACCGTACGCTCTAATTTGATATGACTTGAGAGCTTTGTGTGACACCACCAAACACCACTTTTGCATATAACACTGTTAGACCCCATCTTGTGAAAGTGTAAGTAAGAAGTCTCTTACTCTAGTCAAGAGGACTTAGTCTATTGAAGCGGTCTGGACTAAGAGCTCTCATGCAGAAGAGGTCAAGAACCATAGCTCTTACTCAAAGAGTGAAGGTTCCCAACATCCAGACACAGATCCTCTACATACTACATGCAGAGCCTCTGCATATGCAGAACCTTCGCATACTACATGCAGAGCTTCTGTATAGTACATGCAGAGCCTCTGGTCTCCTTCTCCATAGAAGGCGCGTGCAAGTCCATACATTCTCGCAAGCGTCAAATAGAATGAAGGCGGCTTGACTTAGTCCGCTCCACTTTTCAAGGGAAGTCAAAGATAAGGACGCCGACCCGACAACTCAGAGATTCAAGCCATAATAATAGCATAGTTGTTTGACTTAGGCGT
This sequence comes from Cynara cardunculus var. scolymus, assembly GCF_001531365.2. NCBI lineage: Eukaryota > Viridiplantae > Streptophyta > Magnoliopsida > Asterales > Asteraceae > Cynara > Cynara cardunculus. The sequence continues at coordinate 9,435,923 of NC_037535.1, forward strand.
ATATAAGGAGGCTCCCTCCTCATGTTCAAATTACCTGAGAGTGCCGACTTATAGCTTATTTTCTGTGAGAATACATTTACTTTGAAAGTTATTATTTTCATCTAATCAAAGCATCCAATTATTCAAGTCTTTTACTGTTCTTATATATTTTTTGAATATATCGCTTGATCATACTCAGTTCACTGTTTATATTTCTATCTTATTCTTTATCAACTATGATTTACTAAGAATTAAGAGTATCTGGGTTCACAAACACATATTTCGTTACAATGAAATATGTGTTTGTGAACCTAGATACTCTTAATTCTTAGTAAATCATAGTTGATAAAGAAATACAGTTTACACCACAATGGTCCCACTAGTACATAGATTTTTATATGTACAAAATCTACATTGGAAAATTCCAAAATAAAATTTTGTACTATCACATGTATAACAACATGTAGCATCAAAATAAGCAATTTCATGCTGATCTTAAAAAGGAGATGTCAATTAAGGTATAAAATTCTGGATCCTTGACAAAACCTCCTACACTCATTAGGGAAGAATATGCCTAATAGAAAATTCGTATGATCAATTTCTACGAGGGTCTTGACCTAGAACTTTACGAACCGATTTTAAACGGCCCTTATGTTCGCACTACAATTATTCCTCGTATTCCTGCTGCAGGCGATACGGTCGAAGTACCTGCCAGGAGGGTTCCCAAGCTTTGTCGTGATTGGGACGATGAAGACAAACGCAGAGTGGAGGTGGATAAGAAAGCCAAAAGGCTTTTGATCATGGCACTTCCAAACGAGATTTTTCAATCTCTTGGCGCGTGTGATTCTGCCAAGGATCTATGAGATCAATTGGCAAACCAGCTAGAAGGGGAAATAAAGATGAAGAAAATCGTCGTGCTCAATGCTTAAACGAGTACAACAGTTTCCAAGCGCTCCCTAATGAGTCTTTGGAACAAACTTATCGTAGATTCAACACACTGATCAACAAGTGTCGCAAATATGACGTGATCAGAACACAAGAGGAGAACAATATGCTCTTCTTGAAGACGTTGAATGCAGAATGGGGAAACTTCACCATGTCTCTCCAGGCTAATCAATATTTGGAGCAATGGACACTATACGACGTGTTTGGGACTCTGCAAGCTCAAGAGCACGAAGTGCAGAAGGCCAAGGTCGCTCTGGGTGGACCTCTGGCTCTTATCTCTGACTCAAAAAAGAGATGATCTAGTCAGCCACATAGAGAACGAAGATCCAAGGAAGAGAGGAGAAAGGGGGAAGAAGGCTCTTATCATGGAGAGGGATGAAGAAGATAGACCATCTAGCTCTGAAGACGATGACATTAGTGCTTTTGCACATTCCTTGGCCCTGATTACCAAGGAATTTCAAAGAAAATTTGGGAAGAAGGTCTTCGATAAATGAGGAAGGCAGAGCGATCGTAGCCAAAGCAGAGCTTTCGAAGGAAGGAACCCTCCCTCTATATCAAACAAGAAGGAGGAAGAGCCATCAAAACAGAAGAAGCAAAATGTTAGATGCTTCAGATGCTGGAAAATGGGGCACTACTCCAAAGAGTGCAGAGGCCCTTTGCTGAAAGATGAAATGTACTATAAAAACAAGGACAAGTATAATCAATTCCAAAGGAGTCTCATGGCTGAACAGGAGAACTGGGTCTCTGACCCATCATCTGAAGAAGAAGACCAAGCCTATTTCTGTGGGATGGCTGTTGAGAACGACAAGGAAGAGTCTGGATCTGTCTCCGACTCCCAGGTATGTTCCATCTCTAGCTATTCTCATTCTAACCTGGAAGAAAGCATTTTTGCTTTGACAAATGATTTCATTAATCTAGAGCAAAAGCTCTCTGTCAAAAAATCCAAAAGGAAATATTTGGAAAAAGAAAAATTATTCTTTGAATGAGAGACAGAGCTGCTAACTGTAGAAAAACAAGAATTGTCAGTGGAAAATGTAAACCTTTTACAAACAAAATGATCCACTGAAACAAGTCTTAAATCAGAGTGCACAGAAGTAAAAGCGGCTATACAGAAGAAAGAAAAATATCTTTTTGAAAAGGAACGTGATAGATTAAACTCTGAGGCCCTTAAAAACTATTTTCAAAAGGAAAGGGAATTTTTACACCAGAGCTTACATAGAAAAGACTATTGATCAAGAAATATAATGACACTCAGCAAGTGTATGAAAAAGTTAATTATCAACAGGATAGAGTAGGGATAGGTTATACAGACCTAGACCTCACCTAGAAGAAGAAAACTACTCTTGAATCTTTGTTTAGGTTAGGCGAAAAGCAAAAACAAGATTTTCCAATTTTGTATACAGCTTCACCTTTCAAAAGATGTAGACTCGAGAGTAGGACCAAAACTCAAAATTAAAATTTAAAAATATCTCTTATTCTTCAAAGAGTAAGCAACAAGTTGATTTAAAAAGCATACAGAAGACTGACGAGATCTTTTGTTTTGGCTTTACGAATCTTGAACCTCCCAAGACTGATAGTGAGGTTGTTAAACCAGAACCATATGAAATCAAGAGTTCATCCACAGCAAATTTTCTTAAAACTCTGGATCCAAAACTATTGGACGACTTTATAGAAACGGGAAGACAGGTTTTTGAGCAGGATTTGCTTGAGGCCTTGAATTATCCTTCTAAAGGTCATACGGATAATTTTGAGAGTAATTTCTCGGATACTTTTGAAAGTTCTTCAAGACAAAAGATGGATGAAGGTTCTAGCTCATGCATAATCTCAAATTCTAAATGATACCTTTGTATTTCGATATTCACATACGGATTTTCTTGACTCTGACTCTGAGTCAGAGGTGGAGTCAATTAAGGAGCAAGTTGAGATAGAGATTGTAGCAAAAGAACAAGAGGATGCAAAACTTCCAAATGAGAAAAAGATTCTCCTAGGTTATGGCCTTGTTAGCATGACAACAAGAACTAAATTCTCTCCTAAGTTTGAATAGAGGGCAAAGAGTACCAAGTCTATTTCCTTGGCACCAAAGGGCTCTAAATCAAATTCTAAGCCAATTAAGTTTACTCCAAGAACATAAGGGAAAATTTGTTGCCAACTCTAATTTTAATTCCTCTATTTCAGAGAGACCTCAGAAGGCCAAAGGAGTAGGAAGGCATAAGAATAAATTTGAGAAGATTCATTTAAAGTCGTCAAAACAATCAGATCTAGATAGGAAGTTTGTTAGAACTACCAATGCTACGAATGATTGTAAAAATATGTTCTTCAAATCAAATAAATCATTTTGTCATTCAAAATGTGTTCATACCTATGAATGTTTCTCTCTGCTGCATAAGTTGAAGCAGCATTTCTCTGATCCTAACTGTATTCTCTCTGGGTCATGAAGGATAAAATCCAAGAAGACCCAGAAGAGAAAGAAGGCTCCTAAAGCCAAGTCTAGTAACTCAGGTGCTGAGACGAAACCTCTCCCTCAAGACAAAAAGCAATCTTTTATCCCTAATCTTTGAGGACCCATTATGAAATGGGTACCTAAATCCCTATAATTTGTTTTACAGAAACTGCATGTGGATATCTGGTATCTCGACTCAGGATGCTCGAGACACATGACCCGCTATAAGAGGCTGCTCTCCTCATAAAGAGAGAAAGTTGGAGGCAGAGTAACCTTTGGTATTAATAGGCAAGGAGTAATAAAGGGATATGGAGATCTTCTACAAGGTAAGCTTTCTGTTTCTAAGGTTACTTATGTCTCTGGGCTTAAAGATAATCTTTTGAGCATAAGTCAACTACGTTATTCTTGCTACAATGTCAAGTTCCAAAAGGAAGCTTGCTCAATTATGTCAGAATCAGGTCAAGAGTTACTAAGAGCCAAACGAAAAGGTAATCTATATATAATGAAATTCTTACCAAGAGATAATTGAGCGACTCTCTGTCTCGTATCTCGTAAGTGTTAAGAAGCATGGCTCTAGCATCACAAGCTGTCTCATTTAAATTTCCAAAATATAGAAAAGCTTGTAAAGAATAATCTGGTTGCCGGACTTCCTACCATAAAGTTCGAAAAGGACCATCTATCTTCTGCGTGTGAGATGGGAAAGCTCAAAAGAGCATCCCACAAAACAAAGACAGATGTGTCTTGTGTCAAACCTCTGCACATGCTTCATGTGGATCTCTGTGGTCCAATCTCTGTGTAGAGCTTGTCTGGTAAGAAGTATATCCTGGTCTTAATTGATGAATATTCACGAAATACTTGGATTGAGTTTGTAATGCAGAAATCAGATGTCCCAAAGCTGCTGATTAAGATGATGACCAAGATTCAACTTCTTCTACATAGCAAAATTCAAAAGCTAAAAAGTGACAATGGAAATGAGTTTAAGAACGCAAAGATTGATGCGTACTTAGACAAGGAGAGCATAACTCAGAACTTCTCTGCAGCAAGAACACCACAGCAAAATGGTGTAGCAGAAAGAAAGAATCACACTCTGGTCGAAGTGGCAAGAACAATGCTAGCAAGCTCTGGTCTTCCAACCCAATTTTGGGGAGAAGCCATTTTAATCGCTTGCTTTATTCAAAATAGAGTAACGGTGGTAAAGAGGTATATGAAGACGCCTTACGAATCAACCAAAGAAAGCCTAATGTTAAATTTTTACATGTCTTTGGTTGCAGATGCTTCATTCTAAATGACAGGCAAGTTTGATAAGAAGGCTGATGAAGGCAAGTTCCTTGGTTACTCAACAAAAGCCAAGACATACAGAGTCTTCAATCAAAGAACCAAGACTATCATGGAGAGCATCAACGTCTCGTTCGATGATAAATAACATATGACTTCAGAGTACCTCAGCTCTAAACTCAAGCTTAACAAATCGACTTCCAATTCTCAAATGAAGTCAAGGGAATTGGAGCACAAGCTCTTATTAGAACACTTCTATGGTGATGAGGATATCTCTGTATATGCACCCAGAGATGAGTCTGCCTGTGTAGGTGAAGAACCACAAACTACAAGTACATCTAACTCTAGTCCTTCACACACCTCTGCTTCCTCTGGTGATCATGCAAATCCACAACTAGAGCAAACATGCTCTGCATCAGAGCCCAGTTCTGTAGAGCCAGAGCGTAATACCTCTAGTTATGTACCTGGTTCCTCTGTACCATCATCCGAGGGGGAGCAAGCAGAACCTTATTCGCCATCAATAAGCCAAATGCCTAATATATCTATAGATCATGATCAACTGACCCCGACGTCTGTATATGCCCCAACAACATGATGGATAAAGGATCATTCTCTTCACCAGATCTGTTAGCTCCGTTATTCCTATCTTGTAAAAGTATAGAAAAAGTATTTTGCAAGTCTTGACAGAAGGTTAACTCCACATAAGACAACAGAGAGTTAGCGACATAAGTCGTATGATCGAACAAGTGAAGAGTGGCAGAACCTCTGATGCGTCTCACAGAGGTTCTGGAAAATAGTCCTCTGATCAAAAGAATATGCAAGTCATTTACAGCAGAGCCTCTGAGATGGCTCACAGAGGGTCTGCGATTTTCGTCTTCTGTGAAGTTTCTGTTCTAACAGTTTTCGAAGGTAGTTAGCCGCATGTGCTTCTCACGTGACTAGGGCTTAATCGACTTTCTTTGGATGATCCAGATGAAGACACGTGTCAAGATCTAGTCTCTATGGTCGTTTGGAACTAGTATAAATAGCGGATAGGGCCTTTGTAAACTGTGCTTTTCCAATATTGTAATTGTCAAAATTTTCAATTGAATTGATTGAAAAACCTTTGGAGTAATTTTCTTGCATTCATCTTCTTCATTGAGACTGTGTGTTCTTGGTGTGTTTAGAAATTCTAATCACTTACTCACTCTGTTTTTGCTCTTATTAATATTTCTGTTGCACTTCAATTGTTTTAGAGCTTATTCAGAGTATTAGATCAATACCAAAGTTGAATTCAGATCCAACAATTGAAGTGCAACAGAAATATTAATAAGAGCAAAAACTGGGGTAATGATTTGCCCTAATTTTATGGATATGTGCATAAATATCAAGACCTCTCTTGATCTTGAGAAAAGAGAAAAGGAAAAACTAAGAMTAAGTAACTCTCAAAGCTCTTCCTCTACAACTCAAAGACCAAAATWSMYWTGGCAACAATTGAGAAAATGGCCTCAATCTAACACTGCTTATGTCTCAGTAAATGCAGGAAAATCAAAAAGGGGATCTAAACAGAAGAGATTTAAAAACGATTTCA
>NC_037535.1:9442392-9443653 GCF_001531365.2 Cynara cardunculus var. scolymus
TCTCACCCCAAGAACCATGGATCTGGGGTGAACAATAGACAATTTGGCAATTCTTCTTCAAAGAACAATAAGACCAAACCAAAAGATGYTATGGCATACTTCAAACAAGCTAATGTTAAGGGACCCAATTGGAAGTGGGTACCAAAATTAAACGTTGTCTAAATGCAGAAGAAGCAGCATCTGTCTACTCGGGTCGTTGACTCAGGATGCTCGAGACATATGACTGGCACCTTAGAGCTTATGTCATCATACCTAAAGCAAGAAGGAGGCTCTGTTGCATTTGGCGGAAATCAGAAGGGGAAGATCAAAGGATATGGAATGATTGTTAAAGGATAAATAAAGATGAATCAAGTCTCTTATATGACTGGCACCTTAGAGCTTATGTCATCATACCTAAAGTAAGAAGGAGGCTCTGTTGCATTTGGCAGAAATCAGAAGGGGAAGATCAAAGGATATGGAATGATTGTTAAAGGATAAATAAAGATGAATCAAGTCTCTTATGTGGATGGAGTGTAGCACAATCTCATAAGTGTCAGTCAGTTGTGTGACAATGGTCTTGATGTGCTCTTTAAAGTTAAATTMTGTATTATGTACAAAGCTGATACTCTGATAGAGGTAATGAGGGCCAACAGAAGAGGAGATCTGTATCTTTTGTGTTTTGACACATTAGAAGCCAAAAAGGAAGTTTGTCTTGTGTCCTCTGTGAAGAATGAAGAAGCTTGGCTCTGGCATACCAGGTTCTGTCATCTTAATTTTCATACTCTTGACAAGCTGGTAAGGCTTAATTTAGTCAAAGGACTGCCCAATATAAAATTTGAAAAAGACCATCTTAGTTCAGCCTGTGAAATGGGAAAACTCAAAAGGTCTTCTCATAAATCCAAGTCTGATCCTTCCTATGATAAGCCTTTGCAAATGCTACATGTAGACCTCTGTGGTCCTATTTCAGTGCAATGTTTTGGAGGAAAGAAGTACATTCTGGTACTCATTGATGAATTTTCAAGATTTACTTGGGTAGAGTTCATTAGAAAGAAATCTCAAGTTCCTTCTGTACTAATCAATCTTTTGAAAATACTCCAAGTTATTCATGGTCTTCAGGTTAGAGTACTCCGAAGTGACAATGGCACAGAGTTTAAGAATTCTGTGATTGAAGAGTACCTGGCTCTGTTGGCATCACTCACAATTTCCCAGCACCAAGGACTCCACAACAGAATGGAGTAGTGGAGAGGAAGAACAGAACACTCGTTGAAGCTGCCAGAACTAT
>NC_037535.1:9448153-9459007 GCF_001531365.2 Cynara cardunculus var. scolymus
CCCCCTCCCAGTGCAACCCACATGGCTAGGGACCCTGTTCTAGAGGGAACCCCTATTGAAGAAAGCGTGCACACGATGAACCCTGAACCAACCAACCTTGCAGAGGACATTATTTCGTCTTCTGTGGAACGCACAAACCGGGAACCCTATTCTACTCCATCATCCTCTCAAAAGGATGGTAGTTTTATCATAAGAGTCCGTTCGCCCAAGTACTCGACACTACCAAGAGAGGCATCTGTTGCCCCTCCACACGTGAGTGAACCACCCAGTCATGCTTCAAAGGCATGCGAGAGAATCACCGAGGCTGCGGGTCTAGAACGCCCAAAGTCTCTACTCGATCCCTCTGCCAAGATAGACTCTAAACCTATTAGGCATGAAATCGACAGAACACCGGTAGGCTCTCCAATTGGGAATGTCCGAGGATCTGGTGGAAGTCCCCGAGATGACAACGCCAAATCGGTCGCTGAGGGTGCCTTACACTCCAAGGCTACAAGGTCACCATGTGTTGGTGATCTAGGTTCCCCGAATGCCTATATGACGAAGGAGGAGTTACAAACCTTCACCACAGAGGTACTCAAGAGGTTGGATGACTTGAAAAGCTTGTTCTCTTCCTCTCCGGTAACAGAGGTACTTACACATCTCACAGAGGCTCTGAAGGAGTTGACTTCTACAACTTTTGAACTCAAGGCGACCTTATCAGCCCTTCAGAGCTCTGTCCTCAACAAGGCTGATCTCACAGAAGCCTTCGGCGCGCTGTCTCTCAATCCTTCTTCCATCAACACCCTCAAGACAGAACTGACAGAGGTCGCCGCCCAGTATGCTGCAGACATGATTTTCGCCGGCTACACGAACTACTCCGCCTTCAAGGATGAAATCAAAGAGATGTTCTCCTCTGCAATCACTGTTGGCGTCTACTCCTCATCCTCCAGGGCTAACATTAACCATCTAGCCACTTGTAGAGAGATAGACGCAATGGTTGAGGCCCTCGGAGAGACCGTGTGGAAACACCATGACCATCTTCTCAAAGAGGTCCGAGCAACTAACGAATCCATCAAAGACTGCACGAAGCAACTCGACAAAGAAGGTCATTCATTCCGAAATGAAATCTATCGTTGTATCTCTACCATGAAATGGGCCACAGAGATTGATATCAACACCGCCACTCTGAATGCGGAAATGGTAATAGAGAAGATGGAGAAGGCGGCCTCCAGAGTTCTCATGAGCTTGAAGAAGGCTCCCCTCACCTCGTGCAAGGTAGAGGCTACTCAAATCCATGATGATCAGGGAGGCAATGACCCTGATCGTCATGAGGGGGAGAAGAAGAAAGAGCCAAAGAAATCAACCTCTGCCAAACCACTGAAAATAGTGGATTCTGCTGCAGCCCTATTCTCCAAAGAAAAATCTCCAGACCTTACGCGGAAAGGCAAGGGTAAAGTGGTAGAGGCGTCGCCAAAGAAAGGGTCTAGCTCTGAAACACTGGAGGAAATTAATGAAGATGAATATGATGACCCTAATCTGGTTCAAGCCCTCAAGGCTTCTCTGGTAGAGGCTCGGATGAAGAAAGGCAGAGCTCCCATCCCCAAAGTCGGAGAAGGCTCTTCCAAACTAGCCAAGATACCTGAAGAGACGTCCACTGGTACGTTCGACGCTCTGTTAGGAACAGTCAAACAAATCCTACCAGAGGGGTCTACCCAGAGGCCAATACTTGAAGAATACACCAGAACGCCAGAGTCTGCCACATTGGGGAGGGTCTCTGAAATTATTGATTCGATGAACAAGATTCCTATGCAGAAGATGCGTACAGAGCCTGTAACCACTGTCGAAGAGATTCTGCGGTGGCGTTACTCATCCACGGACACAGAGCCCCCATACAATCCAGAGCTAACTGGCATGCCCTCTGTCGAAGCAAAGTTTCACTTCTCTAAACTCACCAAGCCACCAGTGCAGGTCTTCTCAGAGCACGTTATTTGCTCACTAGAAACCATCTCTCCGCGCACCATGTTGAAGAAGACCGTGCTGTACACTCAATATATGGTGAAGAGGGATGATGGCAACCTCTACACTTTTACAGATGCTGACCTCCATAATCTGTGGATATTTGATCTAATCTTCTTGCACAAGATCCTGAACAAGTACATGGAGAGGAGGTCAAGCTACTCGATTTCCCTCARAAGGCTGATAGAGGTGATGCGTGCCCAAGTCAAATTCTACAGCCAGAAAGACTTCGATATTGCTATGAGATTGGCCCAGCCAGAGCTGAAGATTACTCCTCCAAAGAACAGACCCATTTGGCTGCATAGGTTCCATCCAAACACTATTATCCACAATCCCATCTTTGGGTTTGTTTTCTTGGACAAGGATGAGATACTAWGATTCTTCGATCCGAAAGAGGCGCATAAGTATTCAACAGAGTCCCTTGAATGGGTATTCAACTCGGTGGTGGCAGAGGTGCAGAAAGGCCGAATAAGGGCGGATGAAGTAACATACCTTCTAGAAACCATCAAAATACAAGTCTTATTTAGGGAATGGATCTTCAAAGTCTACAAGACTGTCAAGATTGATTTGCAATATGCTGTAGATGATTATCCAGACTCTGCTGTTGAGTAAACTTTTGTAATAGTGTAGGCCTGCACAATTTTTACTTCTTTCAGTAATGTAAATTTTTGCAGAGGATGAGTTTAATCTCCTCTTGTATTTTTCCGTAAGTCAAATCTTGCACCCAACTGTTCACAATTACTTTTTCAATACTTAGGGGGAGATTGTTAGCTCCATTATTCCTATCATGTAAAAGTATAGAAAAAGTATATTGCAAGTCTTGATAGATGGTTAACTCCACAGAAGACAACAAAGGATTAGCGACAGAAGCCGTATGATCGAACAAGTGAAGAGTGGCAGAACCTCTGATACGTCTCACAGAGGTTCAGAAAAATAGTCCTCTGATCAAAAGAACATGCAAGTCATTTACAGCAGAGCCTCTGAGATGGCTCACAGAGGGTCTGCGGTTTTCGTCTTCTGTGAAGTTTTTGTTCTAACAGTTTTTGAAGGTAGTTAGCCGCATGTGCTTCTCACGTGACTAGGTCTTAATCGACTTTCTTTGGACGACCCAGATGAAGACACGTGTCAAGATCTAGTCTCTAAGGTCGTTAGGAACTATTATAAATATCGGATAGGGCCTTTGTAAACTGTGCGCTTCAAGTATTGTAATTGTCAAAATTTTCAATTGAATTGATTGAAAAACCTTTGGAGCAATTTTCTTGCATTCATCTTCTTCATTGAGACTGTGTGTTCTTGGTGTGTTTAGAAATTCTAATCACTTACTCACTTTGTTTTTGCTCTTATTAATATTTTCGCTGCACTTCAATTGTTTTAGAGCTTATTCAGAGTATTAAATCAATACCAAAGTTGAATTCTGATCCAACAAGATCATTGGTGAACCTTCAAGCGGTGTAAAGACAAGGGCTGCCACGACTAATGAATATTTATTTGTAAACTTTCTGAGCATGGTAGAACCTAAGAAAGTCAATGATGGCCTACAAGACCCAAGTTGGGTTGTCACCATGCAAGAAGACCTCCAACAATTTGAAAGGAATAAGGTATGGACTCTTGTGCCTTTACCTAAGGATAAAATTGCTATTGGCTGTAAATAGGTCTTCAGGAACAAGAAGGACAAAGATGTAATTTTCGTGAGGAATAAATCCAGGCTCGTAGCAAAAGGCTATTGCCAAGAAGAAGGCATATAGTATGACTAGACGTTTGTGACAGTAGCAAGGCTAGAAGCTATACGCCTATTCTTAGCCTTCTTTGCACATAAAGGATTCCGAATCTATCAAATGGACATCAAGTCAGCCTTTTTGAATGGCAAGCTGAAGAAGGAAGTCTACGTTCAACAACCTCCAGGGTTTGAAAGTTCCACACATTCAGAGTACATTTATTTCTTGGACAAAGCTCTGTATGGACTTAAACAAGCACCTCGAGCCTGGTATGAATGTCTTTCGTCTTTTCTCTAATCAAATGGTTTTGTAAAAGGTAAAATCGATAGTACTTTGTTCATTAAGAGATATAAAATAGATATAAAGGTGAGATGCTTCTAGTCCCTATTTATATGGACTACATTATTTTTGGTTCAACAAACCAGGGGCACTGTGATAAGTTCTCTGCTTTGATGAAGAGCGAGTTTGAAATGAGCATGATAGGAGAATTAACATTCTTCCTCAGCTTGCAAGTAAAACAGAGGGAGGATGGTATTTTTATTAGCCCGGCTAAGTATGTCTCTGACATATTAAAGAAATACCAACTCCACAACTCTTCTACAATGAGAACACAAATCGCAACGGGAACCAAGCTTGACACATATCCATCTGGAAAACCGGTGGATGTTAAGACTTATCGTGGAATGTTTGGATCACTACTGTACCTCACGGCTAATTGACCAGACATCATGTTTGCTACATGTCTCTGTGCTAGATATTAAGCAAATCCGAAGGAATCTCACCTATCTGCTGTGAAAAGAATCTTTAGATACCTTAAAGGAACTCAATTCTTGGGTCTCTGGTATCCAACGTATTATGGATTTGATCTTATTGCATATACAGATTCTGATCATGCATGATGCAAACTTGATCGAAAGAGTACATCAGTGAGTTGCCAATTACTAGCAGACAAGCTCATAAGCTGGACTTCTAAGAAGCGTGTCCACCTCCACTTCTGATGCAGAGTATGTAGCTGCAGCCAATTGATGTTCCCAAGTAATCTGGATGAAAACTTAGCTGAAAGACTATGGCATTGAGTTTGACAAGATTCCAAATCGGTGTGACTCAGAAAGTGCCATTGCAATCACAGCAAATCCCATGCAACATTCTAAAACAAGGCACATCGACGTACGCTACCATTTCATCAAGGACCATGTACAGAAAGGTACGATAAAAATGCTTTTCATTAGTACAGATCTACATCTTGCTGACATGTTTACAAAGGCTCTTGATGGAAACAGATTTAACTTTTTGGTTAGCAAGTTGGGTATGCTCAATCTCTCTAACTAAGACAGAGCCTTTGTATGTACTATACAGAGCCTCTGCATCCCTTATGAGCATACTTCTATTTTTGTTTTAAGTCTTGGTCCATGAGACAGAGCCTCTGCATAATACATGTAGAGCCTTTTGCTCAAGTCTAACTTGTCTTATGATACAAAGCCTCTGTATGGTAACTACAGAGCCTTTGTACCTTGTTCGTCATGCTTGTACATAACTTATCATATATGATCCAAGCATAATTCAAGGGTGAGCAGGTCAAACAGAGGTCAAGTCAAGGGGAAGCGTTAGATCATGCATCATAGAAAGCCTCTGTGTGTTCTATACATAGCCTCTGCCTCAAAAACTTTTATGATTATAGGATAGAGCCTCTGTATGTACTATACAGAGCTTCTGCCTCTAAACATAACAAGTTTTCTAGACAGAGGACATGTACAGTCCAACCATGAGACTCTGTATGAGACCGTAAGGTATGTTATCTTTTTTTTATGTAGAACTCTTGGTTATTTTTCAAATTCTTTAAACAATCTAAACACAATAGCTTTGTACTCCAATATAGAGCTTCTGTCTAATGATTGTTGTTTCATTCAAACCAGAGTATATACACTTAGTAAATTTTTTATTAATGTTTTGTTTAAAATATATTATTTTAAAAGGAAGGCGTACAGTTCTTATTTGTTAAATATTTTAATTAGTTATCATTTAACTAAGCATCACCGCCTGTTATTTTATTTTTTCAAATCCGGAAGGCGCCATTTGTAGCTGGCAGGCCACGTGGCAGCTCCCCACAGGTGGTGCAAAAACCGCTTCAGTTATCTGACGTTTGGGGGGCGAATTCAGTCGAGTAGACTATTTTTTTTTCCTATTTAAACAAATATTTTTCCCCCAAATTTTCTTTTACGCTTTCAAAGATATTCAAGAACTTATCGCCTTGAAGCTCTCAAAACCGCCATTGATATTCCTTCAAGCTCTCAAATCAGTTTCTGCAACCGCAATCTTTGGTGAAATCGTTCATCTTCGTTCTTCAAGTCAGTACTCAAATCATTTCCTCAACCCAGCTAAAGAATCAAGAACCGATTCTTTTCAAAACCCTAACTGTTCAAAACCCTCTTTTCAAAAATCAGCAACTATGTCTTCTTCAGACTCAGGGAACTCTTAAACCCACACCACTACTCTCAAGACTGTTGAGGAATCAAGCCAAAATATGGTTCCTCTTCACTCAAACCAAACAACCATGCCTTTCAACTCTCATTAGACAGCTTTGACCAAAAATATCATCTTGTTATCGATATCCTTCAACACAATTTCTTGAACCCTACCCTGACGAACAGTGACGAGCTTGTCCCTGAAAGATTCATCCAAGAATTCTGGCAAATTGCTCAATTACTTACTCCCAACGAGGGATTGTTGGAGATTTTTATGTGTCATTTACAAAGGAATTCATCAATGTCTGCATTTCAAGGTCCCTATTCTCACGAGTTTTGCAAATCTCTACAAAGACGGATCTAGGGCAGAATGAATATGCTTCTCTCCCATCTGGGATGAAATTGTATCATTCTTGAAGTTGTTTGGATATAACAAAGCCATCCAGTATCCTTCTCAATACCACCGACAGTACCTACCCCCAATGTGGAACACCATGTTCACATTGGTGAATCGATCATTGACCGGGAAGATTGGAAGCTTGGACAAGTGCTCCACCAACATCCTCCAGATAATGTATGACATCTTTTTTCACTTATCACTGGACTACTCCTTGATCCTCTACACAGATTTCAAGGCCGCTATTGTCAAGAAGTGCCAAGAGATGGCTAAAGGGAAGGAATTGTCATTGCTCCTGTTTCCTCGCTTTATGGGTCTTCTTCCTAGACCTGTTATCGATGAAAACCACTATGATGTGGGACGTTTGGTTGTGCACAAGGTGAATATGCTCACACACTACAAACAAACGGTCAATAAAGAGGGATATGGTACTGAGAGGCCTATCCCGATGAAGCTCTTAGCCTACATGAAGACGAGGGAGGTGCGGAGACCATATAGATATGTACACGAGGCATCAGATGCTGTGCCTCGAACCGTGACACGCATAGGTACCAACCAAGAAGATGAGGGAACAAAGGATACTTAAAGGCCTCAGGTAAAAGAGGAGAAAATGAGATTGGAATAAGAGAGAGAAAAAAAGAGAAAGAGAGAAGAGGCAAGGAAGAAGAGAGTGGAAAGAGAGAAAATAAGGAAGGAAGAGGAGGATAGAGCAGAACGAGCCAGACTTGACGAAATTGCTCATTTGAAAGCAAAAGATGAGAGAGTGGAGAGAGTAAGATAGGAAGAGATTAATCGTCTCAAGGAAGAAGAGAAAATCAAAGTTGAGGAAAAAGCCAATCAAGGCTTGGAGTACTTATCTAGCTTTGACGAAGAAGACGACCAAGAACATTTTGATGATGTTGCTGGGACAAATACAACAAGTGAAGAGAGTGAATAGGAAGAAGAAGAAGAAGATGAGGAGGAGGAGGGAGGAGGTGAAGCAGCCGCTCTGCCTCAGGGCGAGCCAGAGCAGCCTAGGATAGTGAATAGGCACATATGTTTTCCTAGCCCAACTCCCAGTGCTACCATATCATCTGACTCCAGTGGTCGAGACACGGAGATCATTGAAACAAAGGTGCACACCTCGAACCCTCACCTACCAAACTAACCAGAGGTTGCATCTGCCTCTGGTTATTTAAGCCAAAGGGAAACCATGTATCTGGGATCACCCTCTCAAAAGGGTGAAATCTTTGAAAGAATAATTGATATATCTCCCGATATCACGCCACTATCCGAACCAGAGGAATTCGTTTCCTTTGCACCAGTAGTTTCCCCACCTTGTTCAGAGCAAGGTTTAGGTGCACTAGACTTGGAGATTCTCGACCAATCTCCTAGTTCACTCGTGGAGGGTCTCCTGGCTGGCTCTGAACCTGCCTTGGATACTCCTCATGACGGAACAACAGTAGTGGACTCTCCTCAAAGAGAGCCACAAGGATCTACTGGAAATCCTTCCTTGACCAACGTCAATCAAGTCGATACAGAAGGTGCCCTTGGAACGAGGACTAAATCTGGCTCATGTGTTAAGCTAGAAGTTACCCTAATAGCTTATCTCACAAGGGACGAGTTCCAGTCCTTTCCCATCTCTATGTTGTGCTCCTTGGAAGAGCTAAAACTCAACATGGCCCGTGCAGAGCCATCACCTTCTGCATCTGCTCTAGATGAGATTCGAGCATCCTTAGCAGTATTGAGGGCTGAGTCGATGACGAATGCATCTCGCCTCGATAAACTCCAAGAATTGATGATTCACAATGCAGAGACCCTCCAAAGGGTCATAGCATGCATACAGAGGGATGGAGCTTCCACTTCATCTCATGATTCCTAGGCGCTCATTCCTCTGAATGTACCTGTAGACTACGTCACCCACTCGGCCATGAATGCTTTGCGTGACAGACTCCTCCAGAAAGTGGCAAATTTCACTTCAGTCTTCAACAACATGGCCACAGAGGCAGCAAACTTGATACGGTGTTCCTTGGATGCCTTCAACTATCGCATAGACATGGAGATTCAAAGAGTTGGGGACGCCGCAGAAGAGATCCTCAAAATCATTAAGGCTAAAATGAAATCCATTCCCCAAGAAGAAGAGCAAAGGCCGAAGAGAAGAACGGAGCCAACTCCATGTGCCGAGGCATCAAAGCGGAGGAGGCTTGACGATGATGAGGACCTAGACCTGTCTGGCCCTCAAAATCATCAAGAGGGGGAGAACCACTCCACCGCTGCTCCTACTATCACAACAAGGGCTATTCCCTCTGCTCCATCTGCCTCTGCCCCCAAGCCAGCTAGCGCCAAAATCTTCAAGGCAGAGAGCACAGACAGAGTAAGTGCATGTAGAGGGGTTGAGAAAAGGAAAGATGCATGTAGCATCCCAGGCAGAGCCAGAAGCATAAGGAAAAGATGAAGATGTCATCCAGCTCTTAGTTGTATACGTCTCTTCATCCGACTCAGAAGAGGCTCTGTCTTCCTCAACATAATATGCCTTGGGGACTGATTCTCCATCAACAAGAATGCAAGAAGAAGAAGAGGTGGTGGCAGTGAATGTAGCTGATCCTTCACTCACGACCATTCATGTTGCTGTTCCTTTTGAAGATGTTCCTCCACCACCAAGAAATACACGCAGAGCTAGGGTCCTTGCTCAAGGGACTAGAGTAGTCACTCCAGCAATGAAGGAAAGGATTCCCGTCAATCCAAGAAGAGTAGAACAAGGTGTAAGCAGCAGGCCTCGGAGCACCAAGCCTCCCTCTGATTGAGTTCAAAAGATCAAGGATAGTATGGATGCAATGATGAGGTCAACACCCCCACACAAGCCAATCAAGGACAAGGCAGACAGCAAAGACATCTACCAGTTTCTTTACAGCCTAAGAGATAAGACACCGGTGGAGAGGTCTCGTGGACAGATTAACCAATTCACAGACTGTGATCTAATACATCTGAATCCATGGGACTTTCTGTCTCTGTATTACTTCACGGACCATAAGAAGGACAAGGGGATCAAGTATGATGTGGCCAACAATGTGATAAAACTGATAATGACAAACCTTCTCGACTTTAGATGCAAGTTTGACTTTCAACAAGCTCTGAACCTGGGAGTAGATCAATTGACCGTCACTGCACCAAATGAAGAACTACAAGGCATCAATAGCACTCCCTCATGGACATTCTTGGTAGAACCAGAGATAGGGGTGGTCTTCCGAAACGAACAAGGAAGAAAAATATTTTTTGGAGAAGACTAGTGCTTCAAGTACTCAAATGCTACTTTGTGCTACATCAGAGATCATCTTATAAGAAGTAGAGATACCACCTCCGGAGTAAAAGAAACAGCCAAAATTATTCTAAGGTCAATCCATAATCTGTTGGAGTTTCGAGAACTTCTAAGGAGGTTCATCAAGCTTCAAAACATCTAGACCTTCTTTTGTAAGAATTGTTTTTCAAGCAATTTACTTTCTTTTCAATCATATTGTACTTTCTAGATAGATAATGTAAAACAAAGGTTCTTTTTAACCTCTGCCTTTGACTAGACTTATGTTTTTAATTCAAGTAAGAGCCTGCCTTATTTACACTTAGGGGGATATTGTTAGACCCCATCTTGTGAAAGTGTAAGTAAGATGTCTCTTACTCTAGTCCATATGACTTAGTCTATTGAAGCGGTATGGACTAAGAGCTCTCATGCAGAAGAGGTCAAGAACCAGAACTCTTACTCAAAGAGTGAAGGTTCCTTACATACAGAGCCTGCGCTCAATCTTTGTGGACGATCAATCCTTAAGCGCCAAAAAGCTTAAGCGCTTGATACAAAGCTACATTCGAGACATAGAGCCTCTGCATAGTACATGCAGAGCCTCTGCATATGCAGAACCTCTACATAGTACATGTAGAGCTTCTATATAGTGCATGTAGAGCCTCTGGTCTCCTTCTCCATGGAAGACGCGTGCAAGTCCATACATTCTCGCAAGCATCAAATAGAATGAAGGCGGCTTGACTTAGTCCGCTCCACTTTTCAAGGGAAGTCAAACATAAGGACGCCGACTCGGCAACTCAGAGATTCAAGACATAATAATAGCATAGTTGTTTGACTTAGGCGTATATAAGGAGGCTCCCTCCTCATGTTCAAATTACCTGAGAGGGCCGACTTATAGCTTATTTTATGTGAAGATCAGAATTACTATATGGATTTCCGATATATCTCCAATTTTCAGCCCACTCAATAAAAGAACTTAATTGTTGAGATATTATGTACAAATAAGGTGGCAATTTG
>NC_037535.1:9459732-9461330 GCF_001531365.2 Cynara cardunculus var. scolymus
CACTAAGTGATTTATATGAATCATTAATCTTTCTTTCATGGAGTTTCTCCCTTATTCATATAGTCCCTTATTTAAAAATAAGAAAAATTATTTAACCACAATAACTGCCTCAAGTACTATTTTTACCCAAGGCTTTGCTACTTCGGGTCTTTTAACTGAAATACATAAACCCACAATATTAGTACCCGCTCTACAATCGGAGTGGTTAATAATGCACGWAAGTATGATGATATTGAGCTATGCGGCTCTTCTTTGTGGATCACTATTATCAGTAGCACTTCTAGTCATTACATTTAGAAATATTTTTTATAGTTATAAAAGTAATAATTTATTACAATTAAATCATTCATTTTCATTTGGTGAAATCCAATACAAGAATGAAAGAAACAAGATTTTTAAAAAAACATGTTTTTTTTCTGCTAAGAATTATTACAAGGCCCAATTGATTCAACAATTGGATTATTGGAGTTATCGTGTGATTAGCCTAGGATTTATCTTTTTAACCGTAGGTATTCTTTCAGGAGCAGTATGGAGATCGAAACAAATAACTCGCGCGGTCCAGAATMAAAAACAGAGGAGTTTGGAGTATTAAATAACTTGTATCCATAGAACATCTGACGTGACATAGATAATGAATAAATAGGAGTTAATATCATTCCAATTGCCATTACAAAAGTGATGGCAATTTTGGGCATTAAAAGATATTTTTGGCTGGTAATTATTCCCAAAAAGACTATAACTTCTGCAACAAAACCACTTATACCGGGTAATGCAAGGAAAGCCATCGAAAAGCTACTGAACATCGTAAATATTTTTGGCATGGGGATAGCTACTCYGCCCATTTCGTCGAGATAAACAAGACGTATTCTATCATAACTTGTTCCTGCCAAGAAAAAAAGTACAACATCAATAAATCCATGAGAGATTATTTGTAAAATAGCTCCATTGAGCCCCGTATYGGTTATAGAAGAAATTCCTATAAGTATGAAACCCATATGAGATACGGAGGAATAGGCTATTTTTTTTTTAAAATTCCGTTGGCCGGGAGATGTTGAAGCTGCATAGATTATTTGTATTGTGCCTACTATCATCAACCAAGGAGAAAATATAGAATGAACGTGTGGTAATAATTCCATATTAATCCGAATCAATCCATACGCTCCCATTTTTAATAAAATTCCGACAAGAAGCATACAAGTACTGTAATGCGCCTCTCCGTGGGTATCTGGTAACCATGTATGTAGGGGTAGAATCGGTGATTTGACAGCAAAAGCAATAAAAAATGCAATATATAATATTATTTCCAAAGCCACAGGATACGACTGATTAACTGATGTTTCAAAATTTAATGTTGGTTTATTAGAACCATATAAACCGACACCCAGAACTCCCATTAAGAGAAAAATGGAACCTCCCGCCGTGTACAAAATAAATTTTGTGGCTGAATACAGACGTTTCTTTCCTCCCCCACATGGATAGAAGTAGATAAACCGGAATTAATTCTAATTCCCACATGATGAAAAAAAGTAAAAGGTCCGGAGAAGAAAATGATCCTATTTGACCACTGTACATTGCTAACATCAAGAAATGGAATAATC
>NC_037535.1:9466715-9471311 GCF_001531365.2 Cynara cardunculus var. scolymus
TCATGCACACACATGCACATATTATTTCATAACTATTCATACACATCTCATGTATAAATCTAAATCATATGCATATGCACATGCATCCACATATTTTGCATATATTCCCATGTATGAAAATACACATACTCACATATTTAACTCATGAAAGTAATTAATCACATAATAAATACCTCGGGTGATAACCAGGACCTGGTTATCACACTTTGAGAGTTGTATTCTAGATGCTTATGTGAATATGAGTGGATATGCTTCTTATGTGGTAAGATCGTTTCATAACTTGCAGTTGTTGTTTTACTGAAGTTATATTTAATTTAAAGTGGTTGGGTATTCGAATGTGGTTTTTAAACAGGGTTTGGTGACCTTCATTGTGTAATTGCAAAGAGAGGGTTATCTCACTAGAACTCGTGGTTTAACCCTCTTTTTTTGTGTTTTAAAATTATGCAATGCAAGTCCGGCTAGGTCAAGGGATAAGGGGATGGAGAAAATGTGATTATTTTCCTTACATGCTTATTTGGTATCTTGAAGATCAACCTGTTATATGATGGATTTCTGGAGAATACATGTTGTTCATGCATGTGATGTACAAGAATATTGTTTTGGAATTTTTGAGTTGTAAATTCTGTAATTATGTTTCTTATACTAGTGGGACTAATGTGGTGTAATTATATTTCTATATATATGAAATACATGTTTATATGCAACTATGGAAAGTAGGGTGTTACAAAATAAATCTGAGCAAAGATTGAAAGTTTTAATAAACTAACACAAAGATCCAAGATTTTATAATCCTCAAGTGGGTTCTAGATTTAATGAACCTGAAACTTGAAGAAGGCCCCAAAATCTTTATACGATTTTAATGAAAGGGGGACCACAAAAATTTCAATTCCATCCGTTTCGTGAAATTTTTATTAAGTCAGAGTCAGAATCATCGATTATTTCAAATTGTGATGATAAATCAGTTGAAAAATCTTCCAAAAAACCAAATATTAAATCAGTAGGACAAAAATATGATGATTTAATTTCAAGCTATGAAACCAAAAAAAATTCATTTTCATACACTGAGCTTGAATCAATATATCCCACTAAAGTTTTCAAAACTGAAACTTCACCTAATTTTTTGAAATTTTAAAATTCTGCTTTATAGAAGCAAATTTCTGATCTCGAGGCGGAGTTAAAATCTGAGAAGAGATCAATGGAATAAGCTCAAAATGAATTTTCGCTTAAAGTTAAAGAGCTTAACGATGAAATTTCTTTGCTGACCATGCAACTTAGTTATAAAGATAAAATGAATGAGTCAAATTTCCAAAAGATCAACGACCGGGAGAAGTATTTAAATTCCAATTTTGATGAACGAAGCAAGCTTATGAGTTAAATCATGAAACATGAGAAGGTTGTCAAAAAGCCTTTAAATTCATAATTTAAAAATTCGGTGATTCATTCTCAGAATGATTCTCAAATCAAATCCACTGTTATTAAAGAAAATAATTTTGATGAAATTTTGAAATTGGAGAGTATTCAGGCGTAAAATCCAAAGATGATTTTAAGACACCTCTTAAATCTGAAAAATCTGGGTATTCAACTTTTAAATCCTCTATGAATTCAAATTTCTTATATGTGGCAAAAGCTTAATCTAGATTGCAAAATGGCTATGAATAGAGGAAGAAAGATAACTTACAGAAGGAAAATGCTAATATTTCCAATTAAATTCTTCTTCAAAGAATTCAAAAGCTAAGCCTAATAGTTCCAATTGTGCTTTATTCCCTAAGAGGAAATGTAATCTGAATGTTGAATTGAAAAAGTTCTAAACATTTTACTCATTCATATATATTTTCTTTAGCTCCAAAACATTTGCATTGCAACTGTTTGTCCCGTTAGGGTCTAGAAGATGTGTATAACAGTTTGTAGAATGGGGGGGGAATGAATACAAACACATTAAACTTTTCAAAATTAAAATATATATTGATAAAGAAAGATCAATATAGATTTTACAGGATTGTTTGCGGAAATATAAGGTAAATATAACCTATCTAAACAATCTAAGTTACACCTTAGTTCTTAGCAAAGAGAAATGATTTGTTGTTTAAGACTTAGAAGAAAGCAAGTTCTTTTTGGGTAAGAACTATTTAAAATACTAAAAAGGGATTCTAACTTGCTTTTGAATATATGCGTATTGTTTTCTTAGATGTGTGTTCTTTTACTTATGAACGTAAGTTAGGGTTCAAGAGTAAGTATCTGAGTATCTCTGCATGGAGATAGAACACATCTATTTATACGCATTGCATCAAATGGACATTTAATGCAATATAGTAAGGTTTGAACACGTGTCAAGTCTTTAGAGAAAGACTTGTCATTTGCTATAGTAAATAGTATGAAAGCCTATTCATGAGCAGATATCCTTTTATAAAGTTTGTGAGTAATAGAGTCAACTAAGCAGCTCCCTACCATACTATACTTTAGAAAGGGTATGGGTTTGTCCTTTGTGTGTATAAGGACAAGACAAAAGCAATCATGCTCAACAAGTTCTTTTGATTGTTGAATGCTTAAATAACCTGAAGGTCTCTTCAGCATTCGCTGAGGCTTGGCAGTCTTCACACATGTGTAGACCGGGTTGTAATCACTGAATACTACTTTAGATCATGTACTCGCCAATCTTTAATCTTCAGTTTCAGTCTTCGACTTTCGCTGAAGGTTCTATGGTGTGAGTTTTGTCTTCTTGAAGTATAGTTGTCGCTGATAGATTTACATTACATGTTCTTAGCGCTCACTGAACAGACTCAGTGATGATCGCTGGAACTGAAAGACAGAAACATAAATACTTCGTACAAGGTAAAATGGATTATCATCAAATCACTGAGAGAGAGATCAACAATCTCCCACTATTTTATGATAACAAGATAACGTAAAGAAAGTTGTCTTATCAAATAACAGTAAGGAAAAGATATATAAAGTACATTTCTATTTTTACTATTTTGGGATCTTTTTCTGTGAGTGAGTCTTTACTTGAAAAGTTTTACTAAGATTAAGTCTATGAAAAATTAGAATAAGGGAAACTGAAACTGAAAGCATATTCACAGACTTATAGATTGTCAGTGAATGTAAGAGTAACATTGGAACTCATAGACTTATGTCCCTATTACTCTTTTCAGGTTTCTTTTTCAGTGATGCACATAATTACTTATATTAAATTCAAAGGAAATATTACAAGTGTTTCGGTACATATCTAGACTTACAAAATGTGATAACTGTCATTTTTGGAGCGTCAGGTTAGCATCTTATTGGGGTTTCTATATTTAGGATTATAATTTATTAGGGTCTACTCATGTTGATTAGATTTCATCTGGCTTAGTTCCCAAATTATAGTTCAGAAAACCCTGTTTCGACAGGTAATTGATAAAGTAACTTATGTAATGCCAAATGTATTAAAAATTCTCCTAAAATAAAAAAGTTGATATTATAAAATTCAAATTAAAAATATAAAAGTCTCATTTGAATGTATAAATAATTTTACAAAATTTGGAATTTTGATTTAATAATGAATAATTTTATCGGTATTTGATAAAAGTGTATTTAAGTTAACCTTTAATTGTGCTTTATCTTTATAAGAAAAAATAAAAATAAAAATGTGATGGATTGGGCCTTGTGAGGACCGGTCCATTTATCCACATATAAAAACACCACTTCTTTTGAAATCTTTCATTTCACTTTCACATTACTCATTTCTCTCTCTAAAGACTCTTAGTCTTCCACTCCAGAAAAATCCTCCCTCCAAACTCTCTTGGATTCCATAAATCTTGAAGAACATTCAACTCTTCAAGTAATATCAAGCACAAGGTAATAGATTAGTTTTATTATCTTTGTACCTTTTCAACATTATTTCTCGTTTCCGTCACACTTTCTTCCTTCTTGTTGAGCTCAAAATTTTATGGATAGTCTAAGATGGGAAATTATTCATCAAAGACATGAGAATGTCTTCGAAATGGTGATAATCTATGATCTACAAACTTAGAACTCAAGAAAATGGGATAACACCACATTGCATGTGAAATTTAACCATTAAAAGTAACATTTTGAAACTGACAAATTGTTTGTTAACAATTGTGCTGTCTGTATTTTTTCTAAAATAAAAATCCAAAATATTTGATTTTTCTTCTAGAGATTACTTTGATGAGTTGTTGTTTTATTATTTTTTGTTTCATTCAAAAATATTGAGTTTTGGGGCATTTAAATATAAAACTTCGGTGCAAAATGATGTTGTACGACAAAAGACGCCTAACAACAGTAACATTTGTGGTATAAAAGTTGAAAGTATAATGACTTATGAAAGGTTCCTTTTGACAATGATTGGTGAAACCAAAATTTTAGAAACAAAATTTACACTTCTGTCCAAGTGATAACTTTTTTTGTGCAAAAGCCTTTTATCTTAAAATACATAAATATTGGACTATTTTTTTAAAACAATTGTAACAACTCTGCACTTTTGGATTTCCAGGTTAGGACTTTATTTCGGAATCTTCATTAGAAAACTAAGTCTTTTAGGATTAACCTTATCCAGAGTATGATCTTGAAGAGGTTGCCTATTCGATCAGAGACTCT
>NC_037535.1:9471427-9471561 GCF_001531365.2 Cynara cardunculus var. scolymus
CAGAGACTCCGACAACTCTTCACAGAGACTCTGTGTCATTTCTCAGAGACTCCGGCAACTCTTTACAGAGACTTTGTGTCTTTTCTTAGAGACTCTGGCAACTCTTCACAGAGACTCTGTGTCTTGTCTCAGAG
>NC_037535.1:9474526-9476048 GCF_001531365.2 Cynara cardunculus var. scolymus
AGAGACTCTGTGTCTTTTCTCAGAGACTCCGGCAACTCTTCACAGAGACTCTGTGTCTCTTCACAGAGGCTCTGGCATATCTTTGTAGAAGCTCTGTGTCTCCGCACAGAAGCTCTGGCGTCTTTTCTTCGCAGAGGCTCTGTTGTCTTCTTTCTGAAGCGCTGGTTGCCCATACTTGGATCATTTCAGTACGGCAGATGGTCTTGTTCCAGACTTGGACATTTTGGTTATTTTAAAATTTTTGGGTCTTATAAATTAAGGAAATGTATAAGTCCTTGGGCTTGGGCCTTTAGAGGCCAGCCCACTACTCTTCTAGAAGCCTCATATAAATACCCCCTCTTCTCTTTTAAAAACTCTTCATTATTCAAAGCTCTAGCCGTTTCTCGTTCTCCCTCTCTAAAAAGTTCATCACCTTTGAGCCAAACTCTTCTCCCTGCATGTTTAGGATCGGTGCTATGTTCAAATTGTTCTTTCTGCTTTGTCTTCAAAAAGGTATGCTCCTATAGTCATCTATACCTCCTCAAAGTGTTGAAATTTCTATTTTCTTTTTCTGCTCAACTCAAGTTTCGAAATTTAAAGATGGTGAGATTATCCATCGAAGACATATATATGTCTTCATCAGATGATAATCTGTGATCCAGAAAGTTTTTTAATCCTAAAAGAGAAGAAGAAAGTTCTTACATTCTAAGAACCGATTGCACCTTCGGGTGACTTGVGTCTTGCATGCATCTCTAAATCAAATCTTTCATCTTGTAGCTCTCTTAGACCCAAGAAATTCCTAATTGTTTTCTTTTCCTTTCTAGATCTTACTCAAGAAATGAGAATTTGGGGTTTTATCTGTCTCTATTCCTGGAAATGTAGAGTCGAAACCATCCCCATTTGCTCCATTCTTAGGCATGCAACCGGATTTGGGGAGGTGTGCGACTCGAGGTTTTAATTGTTCTTGGGAAGGGTATTAAACCCACCCWAAATCTTCAAATTCCAACAGATGGCGGCTGCCATCAATCGCTTTGGAAGGGCATTAAATGAAGCCATTATTTGAATTTTGAAGATATTTGTTAAAGTTAATAATTAAAGTGTCCGCTACATTGGTGTTAGAATCTGGCGGATTGCATTGATAACAGTTTTTACCCAACTTAAGTTTTGGAAGTTTAGAAGTTCTTATTAAGTATTGGTTACTCTGTCAGGAAGTCCGAGCAGGTGATAGCAGGTCTCGTAAGGAAACAATTGATATTTGCCAAACAGTGAGTTCACGGCCCCACTTTTACTGTTTTTTGATATTTTAATGGGGGAGATGCATGACAGCAAGCTTTGCATGTTTAATTATTTGAAACCTCCGGACTATGGAACTGCATAGTCGGGTTTCTAAGTTGTATTTGTTACTGTTTTGCACTATTATATAAATGCTAAATTGATATGCTTGAGAATATATGTTTCCAAATAAAAGTCCCCGTCCGTACACGCTACTTGTTAACTCGGGTACATTCTCGGGCCGTGGTATTGTGGATAGCCGCTATTGTGT
>NC_037535.1:9476298-9478217 GCF_001531365.2 Cynara cardunculus var. scolymus
GGGCTACTTTTGGGTTGTTCGATTAATTATGGGGCAAGTTGGTCAGGTAAGGCTCAGTAGCATCTCAAGTATTTCATCGTATAAGATTGACATTTATTGAGTGCAATGAAATCGTATATGCTTGCTATTACTTGGTTTACGCATCTACTGTCTTTATGCATGTGAAAACCCGTGAAACTCACCAACTCTTTGTAGTTGACTCTGTTTTATGTCATGTTTTTCAGGTACAAAGTAAGTTATGTGGATTCTGGGAGCATTACTTGGATCACATCGATTAAAACAGTTTTTTTTTGTAGTCGAAAATACTTTTGTAACCTTGGAATACTGTTAAGTCGATGATCTATTTATTGTGAATCTTTGTAAAATGTGTTTCTCTTAAACTGTTGCCAAGACTCGCTTGTCTSTTAGCATCCCGTGTTTCCGCTTTAGCGGGGTGTGACAGATTTGGTATCAGAGCCTCGGTTATAGAGAACGCTGGGTTTTCTTTAAAAACCATCGACTATAACAAAAATGATTTCTAAACGATTTTCAATCATGTGTTTAAAGCGGCCCTTGTTGTTACACATCGATTAAGTAAAGTCTGATCACCTGTGCTTAATTTATGTGTAATAAAAATAACTTAATCGATCTGATTAGAGGTATGCTCTAGTTGTGACACTATTATGAAAAGCATGAGCTTAGTCCCACTTTTGCGAATATCTGTTTCATAAGATTAGAGGCACTGGTCAAGAAGACCAGAAACAATGAAGTTGGAATCATTACATTTGCAGAGGTTCTGGTCCCCTTATCTGAAGCTCTGCCATAAGTGAATAAGAGAACCAGAGGATCCATGCATGAGATACATGAATGATAAGCATAGGGGTTGCCACAGAGGCTCTGGTCCTGCTACCAGAGGCTCTGGTTGGAGCAAGATGTAGGACCAGAGGGTCGTTGAACCCTTAGTGTATCTAATGAAATTGCACCAGAAGCTTTGGTAGACACTCTGTGTACAAAGGCTCTGGCCTCGACACCAGAAGCTCTGGTAGGCATCTTGTGATCAGAGGCTCTGGCCTCGACACCAGAAGCTCTGGTAGGCGTCTTGTGATCAGAGGCTCTGGCCTCGACACCAGAAGCTCTGGTAGGTATCTTGTGATCAGAGGCTCTGGCCTCGAAAGTTCTGTGAGGAAACAGAGGTTCTGGTTTCATTAACAGAAGTTCTGATATAGAACTCGGGTGTTGTCTAAGGATTTTAGCATGATTGTTTAGGCTTAGTGTTGTTTCGAAGTTTCCTCAAAACCGCTAAGCTCTTGTTAGAGGATACACCGTAGTAACCACGATTATTTATGTCACAGATCCTCTCAACGATGTCTTCAAATTCAAGCGAGTATTCCATAGACGATTCCGGTTACGTAGTCCGTCGCTCCCAGAGGAACCTAACTCATAACGATAAGATAGATCCATATGCCTAGGATACGATTTCTAGTGGCACTGCGGTCGCCCCACAGGTGTCCTGCCTACCCCCAATGGAGCCAGCCCCTGATGTTCCATCGCGAACCCAGCAAGGACCAAGGATCAGACTCACGCGTCGAAAGAGTGTCTCTGTACCACAGAGGGTGACATTTAGAAACTCACAGAGGGGCGTTGAAGAGTCATCTCGACCCCAAGGTCGGAGCAGGGTGACCCAAATTGTGACTGGAATACCGGCATCCTATCCGCAAGGGATGAAACCATCGGAGAAGGAATGGGTAAGGAGGATCGTGGAGGACACACAGATGCACCAGACTCGGCTCGGTTATCACCACAACATCCTCAACAACCTATCATAAATAGTGGAAACGCATCATCAGGGTATAGAGTGGAACGGGGAGATGGCTGCTGCCGCCAGGCAAGAGATTAGGAAGTTATATAGGTGGCTGTTTGTTTTTAGCCTGATAATGCTA
>NC_037535.1:9478927-9480832 GCF_001531365.2 Cynara cardunculus var. scolymus
ATATTTCTGCGTATACAACGAGGTTCCAAGAATTGGCAAACCTGGTGCCGCACCTAGTGACACCAGAAGAGGTACGGATAGAAATATATATTTGGGGGTTGTCCCCAGAAATTAGATGTAACATAACCTCTTCCAATCCAAAGACTTTTCAAGGAGCGGTGGAAATTGCCATGAAACTCACAAACAATGTGGTGCAATCTGGAGGTTTGGCTAAAGGAAAAAGAAAATTGGAAGACCACGAAGACCGAAAGTTTGGGAGGAAGCCGGACAGGAACAGAAGAACAACAAGAAGTTTTGGAGCTCAATCATAGGTAGTTGAACAGGGCGATGTAATCAGATGCGATAAGTGCAAAGTCCCACATCGAGGAAATTGCATTATCTGCCAGAGGTGTCATCTTGGGGGTCACACGGCGAAGGACTRCCGGAAACGTCTATGCTATGAATGTGGGAGCCCGGATCACATGAGAAACGCTTGCCCAAAAAGAAGAACGGGGACAAATATGAAGCAGACTCGATAGAACAGTGCGAGCAACTCGGGAAGTCAGGCTAGGGGCTGAGCTTTCGAATTGGGAGCCAGAGAAGCTAGAGAGGATCCCAACGTGGTATCAGGTACGTTTCCTCTGAACAATGAATTTGCATCAGTTCTATTTGACTCGGGCACTGACAGAAGCTTTGTGTCATTAAATTTTAGGCAGAAAACCTACTTAAAGTCTCAGAAGTTGAAAGAAGCCCTTGTCATAGAATTTGCCAATGGCCAGAAATTCAAAGCCAGGGATATAATTCCGAACTTCACTTTAAATTTAGCCAATAAGGACTTTAGCATAGACCTTATACCGATCGAACTAGGAAGTTTCGACGTAATTGTAGGCATGGACTGGCTGTCTAGAAACCAAGTCGAAATCATTTATTCAGATAAGCTTATTCGAATTCCTCAATAAGGAGTGGAGCCAATAGTGATCCAAGGAGATAAGTTGGACCAAGCGATTAAGCTGGTATCCTGCATGAAGATGAGGAAGTACCTAAAGAAGAATTACCCTGCATACTTGGCCCATGTAATAGATGGAAGAATCAAGAAGGATAACATTGAGGATTTATCCATAGTTCGGAAATTTTCCGATGTCTTCCCTAAAGATCTGCCAGGCCTGCCCCCGCAAAGACAAGTGGAGTTCGGTATCGACTTTACCCCTGGAGCTGCTCCGGTGGCCAAGGCACCATACCGTTTAGACAAAGGTTTTATAAGGCCAAGCCATTCACCATGGGGAGCACCGGTATTATTCGTCAAAAAGAAAGACGGATCAATGCGAATGTGCATTGATTATAGAGAACYCAATAAGTTAACCATCAAGAATAGATACCCTCTCCCCAGAATTGATGACCTGTTYGATCAACTTCAAGGGGCAGCCTACTTTTCAAAAATTGATTTGCGACCTGGGTATCACCAAGTGAGGGTTCGGGAGGAGGACATTCCCAAGACAGCCTTCAGGACCCGGTATGGCCATTATGAATTTATGGTAATGCCATTCGGACTAACCAATGCACCGACCGTCTTCATGGATCTGATGAACAGAGTCTGCAGACCCTACCTGGATAAATTTKTAATCGTCTTCATAGACGACATATTAATTTACTCAAGAAGTCGGGAAGACCATGAGAGACACTTGAGGGCAATCTTGGAAGTACTTCGAAGAGAGAAGTTGTATGCTAAATTGTCTAAGTGTGAGTTCTGGTTATGAGAACTTTAGTTTATGGGTCATGTAGTTAATGAAAGAGGAATTGAAGTGGACCCTATCAAAATTGAGGCTATTAGGAACTGGGAAGCCCCTAAAACACCTACAGAAGTTCGTCAATTCCTTGGTTGGCAGGATACTACAGGCGTTTCATTGCAAATTTTTCAAAAATTGCACT
>NC_037535.1:9483395-9490774 GCF_001531365.2 Cynara cardunculus var. scolymus
GACTTGGGTCTTGCATGCATCTCTAAATCAAATCTTTCATCTTGTAGCTCTCTTAGACCCAAGAAATTCCTAATTGTTTTCTTTTCCTTTCTGGATTTACTCAAGAAATGAGAATTTGGGGTTTTATCTGTCTCTATTCCTGGAAATGTAGAGTTGAAACCATCCCCATTTGCTGCCATTCTTAGGCATGCAACCGGATTTGGGGAGGTGTGCGACTCGAGGTTTTAACTGTTCTTGGGAAGGGTATTAAACCCACCCAAAATCTTCAAATTCCAACAGATGGTGACTGCCATCAATCGCTTTGGAAGGGCATTAAATGATGCCATTACTTGAATTTTGAAGATATTTGTTAAAGTTAATAATTAAAGTGTCCGCTACATTGGTCTTAGAATCTGGCGGATTCCATTGATAACAGTTTTTACCCAACTTAAGTTTTGGAAGTTTAGAAGTTCTTATTAAGTATTGGTTACTCTGTCAGGAAGTCCGAGCAGGTGATAGCAGGTCTCGTAAGGAAACAATTGATATTTGCCAATCAGTGAGTTCACGGCCCCACTTTTACTGTTTTTGATATTTTAATGGGGGAGAAGCATGACAGCAAGCTTTGCATGTTTAGTTCTTTGAAACCTCCGGACTATGGAACTGCATAGTCGAGTTTCTAAGTTATATTTGTTACTGTTTTGCACTATTATATAATTGCTAGATTGATATGCTTGAGAATATATGTTTCCAAATAAAAGTCCCCGTCCGTACACGCTACTTGTTAACTCAGGTACATTCCCGGGCCGTGGTATTGTGGTGAGCCGCAATTGTGTTGACAGTCCCACCCAGAAAAGGGTGCACAATTACCTATGTTTTCTAGCCTAATCATGTGGAATTTGGACCACTGCGGAATTAGTGCTTTATCGAACCGTGGAACCTAAGTAGTGAACGGGCTACTTTTGGGTTGTTCGATTAATTATGGGGCAAGTTGGTCAGGTAAGGCTTAGTAGCATCTCAAGTATTTCATCGTATAAGATTTACATTTATTGAGTGCAATGAAATCGCATATGCTTGCTATTACTTGGTTTATGCATCTAMTGTCTTTATGCATGTGAAAACCCGTGAAACTCACCAACTCTTTGTAGTTGACTCTGTTTTATGTCATGCTTTTCAGGTACTATGTAAGTTATGTGGATTCTGGGAGCATTACTTGGATCCAATCGATTAAGACAGTTTTTATTGTATTCGAAAATACTTTCGTAACCATGGAATACTGTTAAGTCGATGATCTATTTATTGTGAATCTTTGTAAAATGTGTTTCACTTAAACTGTTGCCAAGACTCGTTTGTCTGTTAGCATCCCGTGTTTCCGCTTTAGCGGGGTGTGACAACAATTAAAAAGGTATCAACTTTAATCCATGAAAACAACTCATTGGCATTACATAAAATATATGTGATGTCCAAATTTCATACAAATGTGATATCAATCTTCAAGAACACGATGAATGTAAGAACAGAAAGAAATAGATCAATAAATGTAATTACCTTGATTGAGAGAGAGAATTACATTTCTAAATCTGATTACAATATGCTAATGACTTGATAATGACAATTACAAAGGACAATACTATTTATACTAAGAAAGTAATAAAACTACACTATTACAAAATCATGTAAGAAATGGAGAAACTTAAATACAACAATTATGCTCATTCCCAAACCCAACATTCTCCCCCTTTGGATTCAAGTTTGGACTCTTGTAAATTTTGTCTTTCTAAGTCCAAGAATTTTCCCTAACCTCCTTAGAGCATTCCGGTACTGAATCTTCTCCTCGAGCAGATTTATAGCATTGATCAACAGATATCTTTCTTTAGAACTCATTCTCTCTGACTCTGCTGCTTTCTCGTTGTTCACCCTTTTCAAATCAAGCGCCCGTCTTACCAACCTTATCGTACCGTCTGAATACTTGTTCAACTCACTGAATCTCATAAATTTCTTCACTTGAAGCTGASAAAAATATATGACTCCGAACTCTGGCTTTTCGAGAATCATGTAAACAGGATAAACATCAATATCTTCTAAGTCTTGATTAGGTCTTTTCAGGTTGATAATTCTTTGATTGTCTTCGAGGCCCATTTGAACATCTATGACCATAACCAGCTTTACATGACACCGCATAAATCTTTTAATAGCATCAAGAGCAATTAAAGCTCCCTCCTTCCTGTTAGTCATGTTTCTGATCTCAAAGTACATATACTCTAAATCTTCCAAACATAAGCTTGAAAAATCAGCTTCACTGAATCTCCAGATTTGTGCATCTTGTCTAGTCACAGTAAAGACAGGATACCAGATTCTTAGAAGTCTTTAAGCATCGATCTGCTTAATTGTGACAACCCGATGCATGGTACGAACTTCACTAATAGGTAGGCGCTTAGCTTTCAAAAGGTGTTTGTATTTTAAATGATAATCTTTGGTTTACTGATGGATACTAAGGACTTTATCACCGCTCAGAACCTTACGATGACGGAAAAAAATTTCAAAGTGGATATCTTCCAAGTACGGTTCTCGGATCCTTTCTCTATCGTAACCTGGAAAATTTGCTCGAATATGAAATGGTACATAATTCTTTGTGAAAATTTCTGTAGGATCAACGTGTTCTCTAGGAGCAAAGATGTATGATACACCAGTTACATCTGCAGTGGAAGATTCTGGAATAATCTGACGGTCATCTTGAAGAAGAAAAACTGGATCTTCATCATTTATATCGGCTTCGAAGTCAAAGTAAAGCCCAGTTGACTCGTCAATATTATCAATGTCCTCCCCAAAATCTTTCTCTCCACCCAGAACAGTAGAAAATACATCATTGAAACCTACATTAGCAGACAAGTCCAATAACAACCTTGTCCCTACTGTGGAGTCCGTCAACTTTTCAACCATTGGCTCGATCATAGAACTTGTCTCCATTTCTTCTTCATCTTCTATAACAATAGCCTCAATTATTCTTTCCCGAACAGACACCGGGGAAGAAGCTTCAGCAATTACGTCTTGAGCAGATGGCTCATTTTCAACCCTTGCAGCTTGTTCAGATGTCTCAGCCAATCTCTGTCTCTTCCTCTCCCCTTCATGATGATCTGGATCATCCAGATCATCATGCCTTCTTTTATGAGAGATGGCATGAGATCTGCAAGTTTCTTCTAAGATCGACACCCGTTCAACAAGGGCATCCATTCAACTTTTAAGATCTTGGGTTTTGGATGTGATTAACTTGCTAACTTTTGTGAAACTAGAAGTAACCACATCTTGAAAAGTCAAAAACTCTGAGGCTCTAACGAAAGGGTTAACATCCAATTGTTGTCTTAAGAGCCCAACCAAGTCAGCATCTTCACCGTCAGGATTTTGAGATGCCATCAATTTTGCGTACAACAGCAATTTAAGTTCATCCACCGTTTGCTCTTGTACTGACGGCTCAGGTACATGTGGTGGTGATGGCGCAGATGGTTGCTCTTCTTCTACCGTTTCTTTCCCCTTCAGAAGTCTTTTCAGACTTGCAATCTGTGCATCCATATTTTCTTGAACAGCCTTTAGGGCGCTGTCCAGATATTCTTGTGACACAAAGTCTGGTAAGCTCACACCTAGATCACTTAGATTACCAGTTGAAACAACAGTTAAATAAACTATTGTGCCTACGTTCAATGTTGGCATGATAGTAACATTGGTAGGACTTCCGACCTGTCCTTGTGAAATGTCAAATGACACCACTCTGGTCGTTCCAACTAGTTCACTAAGAACTGCACTTGGAGCAACAGATGCTCTAGACTCGTGTGTACCTATGTGTATCGGCACTAGACTCGAGGTGCATAGAATAGATATCGTAGGCTGGGGCAGCGGCCTACTTGTTTCAATAACTACGTTCTCCAAATGAGAAGTAGTTAGCGGATGTGATATATCCCCGTGTTTAATTGAAACAACTGGTTGTTGAGAACCAGTTGAGTGGATGGGTGGGGTGTGCATTTGCATAACTGGGCTAGCTATGTCTTGTTCAATACCAACATTCAACGAATGAATGTCAATAGTAGATGTGGGTGCCCGGCTATGTGTGTCGGCTAGGTAAGGAGCTTGATATTCATTTTGTGCTCCACTCACACCCTCTCCATATTCTTCTTAGTCCCTTTCACTCATTCTCTCTTCATTTTCAACTTAAACTCCCTCATCTCCTTCTCCGATAGAAATGTCTTGAAGAATAAAGTCATAATCATCATATTCTTCAACATTGAACGACAAAGAATTTAGACTCAGACAAGGCTGTGGAGCTGAAAATTCTGGAAAAATGTCATTTATATCATCGACCAGTGCTCCAATTGGAATATTCTGTGAAGGAATAGTTTGAGCATGGTCGTCCGATCCAACATCATTATTATCATCATGATCACCAGAACCTCATTATCGATTTCCGTATCTTCCGAACTTGAAGAAGTTGTAGAAGTACTGTCAGATGAAGTACTTTGCCGATCAGACGCTCCCCCCTCCTGTTCACCCCTCTCTAATTCATTTTCCCTCAGCACACTTCCCTGTTCAGGGTAACCCCTGTTCCTGAACTCACTCTTCTATCTCTAACTCCTCTCTCACAACTAAGGCATGGGGTGATGCCTGGGCAAGTTCAACCAGATCTGGTTGAACTATAGGATCTATCACTCTCCTATAGTCTATAACGCACTGAGTAGTCTGATCAGCTAAGGCAATTAGTTCTGGTGGTATTTCTATTATGGAATCCAAATATTCTACTTCTGTATGCTGCCGAATTCTAGACATGACGAATGTCGGCCCCTTTTCAACATTGGATCTAGCCGAAATGTCTTCATTAGCATTCATCATTGCCTTAATAAAAAGTTACAAAAACCTCTGGAAGGGCACAAATTTCCTGGCTTTAGACGACAATCTTTTTGCGTTGACAAGCTCCACCAATTCATTCCATATGACTAAAACATAGTCATAGTTTCTCGAGAAGACTATTCCATGAAAGAATTTGAGAAACGAGCTACTGCAAGTATCTATCCCCGCAGTCTTTGACGTCAGACATCTGTTCAGAATTGAGAACAACAAATGCCAAATAGATGGTAGGAATCGTCTTTTGAACTGTGTCGGGTTAGTCAACTCTACCGAGTATCCTAATCGTTTGATGTCTAAGCACAGTTGTTGATCTGATACAAAATCTTCAAATCCAGTACAGCCTGGTTCGGGCAGACGGAGAATCCTTCTTAGTCGTTTTAATGTTAGACGACTGACATATTCATCAACTGCCCCTTCAAAATAAAAGGTGTCATCGTCTTTTTCCAAAGTAAGCGTACTCCAGAATTGTTGTAAATACACCATTAGAACAGGTATATTAGCTGATAGAGTAGGCTATGGGGTGTCCTTTCAGTATTTCTGGAATGATTGGGTATTCGGCTGGCATATCAAAAGAGAATGAATGGTTATTAGGTTTTATATCTAGGTATTTAATTTGAGGAAATAGGGTTTCAGAGGGTATGGGTTGGTTAGGTGGATGAATTGGAATATYGTCGTATCTGACCGAAGGAACGTGAGATTCCTCGTCAGATTGATGTCTTATATCCGCCATTAACCTGAAAAAAATCTAAAGTATTAGAACTCATATTATTCAAGAAAAAAAATTAAAATTAAAAATAAAACAAAACAAAAAATGCACAAAACTAAAAAAAATTAATCCCTAAAATAATCACTAAACAAAAATAAACAAACAAACAAAAATAAATAAAGAAAACAAAAACAAAAACCTTCTCCGGTGAGAAATACGGTCAAAACAAACATTATAAAATCCACTCTAAAGAAAAACATTAACCTAAAAAAATATCAAAAAGAAACAAAAAAAAAATATGTAAAAAAAAACTTTATTTAAAACGATTAATTCTGATTAGCCTTATTTTTTTTATCCATTTAAGATCTGGTTTAGATTCGAAGAAAGTTGATTCATTATTCAAGGTATAATCAGTCCAAATCAGTCCAACAGATGATATTGACAAGGAATTATAAACAAGACATCAAGAAAATTATGAACCTTAACAAGAAATTAGATGAAACAGGTGGTGGATTCAAAGAAAGTTGAGCGATGAACCAGGTAGTCGAACGGAGACGATGATGAATAGTATATGAGAGTAAAAAGTAAAAAATAAAAAATGAGACGATTATTTATAGTCAAAGTCAAAAACCGTTCAAATTCTAAACCGCTCAAGGCTTATCAGGATTAGAATAAATCGGTCAAGAAGTGTCCGATTTATGGAACATGAAATATCTAAGTGTTAATCCGGACAATAAATCGCTCAAGGCATAGGCGATTTAGAAGAACACCGGTCAAGACTTATCCGCTTTAAGAATAAATCGCTCAAGGTTCAAACGATTAAGAGATAAATCGCACAACAAATAAAGCTAAATCGCTCAAATGAAGGATTTAACCGCTCAATAGATGAACGATTTAAGGACTTGAAAAAGCAAAATCAACAAGCGATTTAGGAATCCGGTCAAATGAATTAGACGATTTGTATATCCGCTCAATCCCTTGTAAAGTATATCTAACCTTATCCGGATAAGAGTTTATCATATAGCCTTTTGTCCGGATTAGTCTAAATCGGACATGCACTTATATTTCTAAACTCTACATCTTTCAAAAATTAGATAATACTCAAAATATCTGTAAGACAAATACAAACTGTTAGTTCAAAACAGATAAAATTCACTCCCCCTCAAAATATGATCAAATATAAAAAAAAATTCATACTCCCCCTCAAATATAGATTCCCACGATCAAAAAATTTAAAATCATATCGAAAAAATTGAAACACTGACTTGTATTTAAAAAAATACAGATATTTGACTAAATGAATTTGAATTAAATACAATTCAATAAATTGAACTGTTTTTAATTAAAATTCAAATTTTCAAATTTAACATACCTAACTTAGATACAAGAAAGCTAAAGCGTTTTTCATCTAAAGCTTTCATAAATAAGTCAGCTAATTGAAATTATATATTTACAAAATACAGTTCAATGGTTTGTTTTTCTACACGATCTTTAATAAAATGATACTGGATATCTATATGCTTGGTTTTTGTGTGTTGAACAGGATTACATGAAATAGCAATAGCACTTTTGGAATCACAGTAAATTGGAATTTTATTAAAAAAAACCCCTAGTCTCTGAGCTGTGTCTGCATCCATAACACTTGAGAACAGCAGCTTGCAGCAACTACATATTCTGCTTCGGCAGTGGAAATAGAAACGTAGTTTTGTTTCTTTGATGCCCAGCTGACTAGCTTGTATCCCAAAAACTGTAGATGTCCTGTTCTACTTTTCCTGTCCAACATACAGCCTGCATAGTCTGCATCTGA
>NC_037535.1:9491283-9497662 GCF_001531365.2 Cynara cardunculus var. scolymus
TGATAAGATATCATACCAGGCTCTCGGAGCTTGTTTAAGACCGTAAAGAGCTCGAACAAGGATATAGACATGATTTGGCTTTGACTGATCAACAAAACCCTCCGGTTGTGAGACATAGACTTTGTTAGCTCTCATATTTCATTTAATGTAAAAGTATGAAAAAGTATTACTGCAAGTGTTGACAGAAGGGTTCTACCACAGAAGACCACAGAGGACCAACAACAGAAGATGATCATTCGTACAAGTCAAGATTGACAGAACCTCTGTTGTCTTTCACAGAGGTTCTGGAAAATGATCGTCTGGCATCAAAAGCGTACAAGTCAAGTATGACAGAACCTCTGTTGTCTCTCACAGAGGTTCTGGAAACTGATCCTCTGTTATCAAGCGCTTACAAGTCATATCCAGCAGAGCCTCTAGGATGACTCACAGAGGGTCTGCAGTTTATCTTCTGTGAAGATCCACTTCTCTCTGCATTACCTAGGTCTGTTAGCTGCACGTGCTTATCACGTGACTATGTTTGTAATCTGCTTTATTTGAACGGATTAGATCATTTCACTTGTCTAGGTCATGTCAGAAAAGCCGTTAGGAACTAGTATAAATAGTAGCTTAGTTTGTTCATTTAATTGTTTCCGTTGCACTGTAATCGTTCATTTGAAGCTATTCTCTCGTGTTCATCATATTCTTCATCTGTGTTCGTGATTGATTATTTGCGTTGTTTGTTCATTTAATTGTTTCCGTTGCACTGTAATCGTTCTAAGAGTTCATCCAAAGCAAGTGATTAAATACTAAGCTGAATCTAAAGGTCCTAACAATTGGTATCAAAGCAGGAATCGAATTCTTATTTGATTGTTTCCGTTCTTGGTATTAATTTGCATTTGTTCCAGAACACCAGTCTTCTTCCTCAGGTTACCCTGTTTTACTCTACTTAATAAGTTTCTTCTTATTCCTACTTTTCTTCTTCTTTCAATGGCGAATCTGGCCAATACTTCTTTTATGAGCACTGGTTCGCAATCTAAACCTCCCACGCTTATACGTGAGGAGTATCCCCAATGGAAAGTGCGAATGGTTAACTTTCTAGAAGGAATTCACCCCAAGGATATGTGAATTTCTTTATAATCATCCCTATGTCCCCATGAATTTAATTCCAAGAGTTCCAGCCACTGGAACAACTCCAAAAATTCCCGAGCACTATGAACCACGTCCTATTGCAAACTAGAGTGATGAGGACAAAATAATGGTTGAATTGGGCAGCAAGTGCAAACGATTGTTAATTATGGCAATACCTCACGAAATCTTCAARTGCATTGATCACTGTCAATTGTCCATGGACATTTGGGCAGAATTAGAGAAGCAAATTGAAGGAGGTAAGAAAACACTAAAAAACAATCGATAAATTTGCATTGACGAGTACCACAGCTTCAAGACGAAAGAAGGCGAATCCCTGTCTGACACATACTCTAGACCGAACACCTTAATTAGTAACTGTAAGAGGTATGGAGCCTTGGAGTTGAGTGGATGCACCTCACCATGTCCATGAAGGCCACCCTAGACTTGGAAATGTGGACTCTAGCAGACTTGTTTGGATCTCTTAAAAGCCAAGAGCCTCAAGTTCTGTAGATGAAAAAGAACTATGGTGGTCCTCTGGCTGTAGTCGCAGAGGATGGATGCTATGGGAAAGGGAAGGAGGCACAGAAGGAAGAGAAGGAGAAGGAGAAGAAGAAGAAGAAGAAGAAGGTATTGATTGCTGAGAGTGAAGACAGTTCTGATGAAGAAGTCTCCATGAAGGAGATGATGAAAACTCTGGCCTTAATCACTAGAGAATTCAGGAAGGATGGAGAGAGGAAAGAGTTCAAAAGTTTCAACAGAAGAGACTTTGCAGAGGGAGAGAGATCTGAGACACGAGAGAAGGAACAGAAGCCATCGCAGAGGGTGGAAGAGCAGAGGAAGGAAGAGCCAAAAGATGGCTGCTTTAAATGTGGCAAACCAGGCCACTTTGCTGCAGACTGCTGGTCAAAAGGGCCAAGGGCTCCACAGAGGGGTCCTAAAGATGCAGCCTTCTANATTGTGTAGAGGTTTGATCTTCTGATTCCAGCTAGAAACTTCTTACCATCAGTACTATGGATGTTGCACTGGTTAGCTTTAAAACAAACCTCTAAATTTTTATCAGAAAACTGACATATACTGAAAATATTATGTCCATGTCCTTAGACATACGACACTTTCTTTATCATTAAGTTCCTAGAAATTACGTCAACGTATCCAAGGATAGGCGCATATTGGTCATTTCCAAATCTTACCATACCTCCAAATGATTCAACAAAGGTATATATGAGTTCTTTTCTACCAGTCACGTGCTTATAACATCCTGAGTCTAAGAACCACACATGTTGGTTAACCTGCACAATGAATCAATTGGGTTTTGGTACCCATTTTAGAATGGGTCATTTCAGATCAGTTTTTGTTGGTGGTATACTATAGGTACCAAACCAACGCTCTTTAAATTTAATTTTCTTAGATAAAGAAGATAGAGCAGAATGCATGACTTGATAAGGTCTAAAAGAAGTAAAAGACATAAACATCTCATCCAATCTACACAGAGAACAATTATTTTTACTATTCTTTATATCAAACAATTCATTTACTGAATATCTTTGTACAGGATTATTCAATGTTGAATTATTTAATAAAAAATCAGCAAAATTATTCTTCTTCTGTTGATTTGAAGATTTATCTTCATATTTTACTATCCACACCTTCTTAAACTTCAATGAATTATCTGAAATAGGAAAAATAAAATCATCAGCTTTAAATGAACAWTGAACTTTATGTTTAATTTTCTTATCAGTAAGCTTCTTCTGTTTCCTCGAATTCTTTTTAGATTTATTCTTTTTATAATACCAGTTCTCAGAAACAGGTTTTGTATTGAAATTCTTTTTAAGATCTGAAGCTATGTCGGAATCCTCAGTCATTTCATTTTTGACAATAAAATCCGCGTGACTGGGAAGTTTCTTCGATAAATCAAACTTATCAATCTCATCATCTAAACAATTCTCGGAGTTCAAGTGTTAGACCCCAACTTGTGAAAGTGTAAGTAAGAAGTCTCTTACTCTAGTCAATAGGACTTAGTCTAGTGAAGCGTTATGGACTAAGAGCTCTTATGCAGAAGATCAAGAACCAGAGCTCTTACTTAGAGTGAAGGTTCCATTCATACAGAGCCTCCACTCTATCCCCGTGAACGCTCAAGCCTTGTGCGCCAAAAAGCATAAGCGCTTGACTTAAAGCAACTACTCGAAGACCCAGAGCCTCTGCATAGTACATGCAAAGCTTCTGCATATGTAGAGCCTCTGCATAGTACATGCAGAGCATCTATATGTTCATGCAGAGCTTCTGGCTACCTTCTCCATGGAACGCGTGCGTGTTAGCCCAGACATTCTCGCAAGCATCTAACAGATTTGTGGCGGCTTGACTAAGTCTGCTCTGAGATTTAAGGGAAGTCAAAGATAAGGATGCAGACTAGTTAGCTTAGAGTTCCACGCCTAGTTTATAGCATAATTTGTTAGACCTACGCATCCTCCTCAAGTTTAAAGTACCTGAAGTAACCGACTTATAATATACACATTTTTCTGTGAGATTACAATTGTGCTTTCATTGTTCATATTTTATCAATAAAAGCATTCGGCATATTCAAGTTCATTAATTGTTTTACATTCATCTTTGAATATTTTGATTAATCATTTGAAATACATTGTTATTCTTAATTCTTATCTTACGTAAACTGTATTTATGTCAATTAAGAGTATCTGAGTTGAACAATTGGTATCAGAGCCTGCTAATCAAATTGATTGATTAGTCGATCGATATTCAACTGGATTCTACTCTTAATTTTCTTTTGATTATTCGTTTTTAAAAGAATTATCACTCTTATTTTTCTCGATTTCAAAAAACGTTTGCTTTTACGTAATCTGGAAATCCTTTTTCAGTCGATCATCTTTCTCGTCAAAGTTTTCTTCTCAAAATTTTAATTTAAAATGTCGTCTTCTCAATCATGGAACTCCATGTATAGTGTCGGTTCTTTGACAAAACCTCCGACTCTCATTAGTAAAGAATATCCCCAATGGAAGATCCAGATGATAAACTTCTACGAGGGTCTTGACCTAGAACTTTATGAGTCAATCTTAAATGGCCCATATGTCCCTACCACCATCATACCTCGGATTCCCGCTACTTGTGATACAGTTAAGGTACCTGCCAGGCGAGTACCCAAACTTCGTCATGACTGGAATAATAAAGATAAACGAAGAGTGGAAGTGGATCAAAAGGCCAAAAGACTTTTGATTATGGCGCTTCCCAATGAAATTTTCCAGTCACTCGACGCGTGCGACTCGGCAAAAGATTTGTGGGATCAACTGGCTAACCAGTTGGAGGGAGGCATCAAGATGAAGAAGAATCGTCATGCCCAATGCCTGAATGAATACAATAGCTTCCAGACACTCCTCGATGAATCTTTAGATCAGACTTATCATTGCTTCAACATTTTGATCAACAAATGTCGCAAATGTGACGTGATCAGAACTCAAGAGTAGAACAACATGCTCTTCTCGAAAAGATTGAATCCAGAATGGGGAAATCTGACGATGTCTTTCCAGGAATACCAAGATCTGGAGCAATCGACACTGCACCAGTATATGGGACACTGTCGGCTCAAGAACAAGAGGTGCAGAAGACAGAGGTTGCTCTAGGTGGACCTCTGGCTCTTGTCTCTGATTCAAAAGAGACAGGATCAAGCCAACCACACAGAGAACGGAGACCCAGAGAAGAAAGAAGAAAAGAAAATAATGCTCTCATCTTAGTGAGTGATGATGAAGAAGACAGAGCATCTAGCTCTGAAGACGATGATATCAATGCCTTTGCGAAATCCTTGGCCCTGATCACCAAGGAATTCCAAAGGAAATTTGGGAAGAAGGTCTTTGACAGAAGAGGAAGACAAAATGATCCGAGCAAATGCAAATCTTTCGAAGGAAGGAACCCTCCTTCTGTTACCAACAAGAAGGAGGAAGAGCCATCAGACCAGAAGAAGCAAGATGTCTGATGCTTTAGATGCAGGAAGATGGGGCACTACTCCAAAGAGTGCAGAGGCCCTCTTGTGAAAGATGAATTGTATTATAAAAACAAGTACAAGTACAATCGATCACAAATATACCTCATGGCAGAACAAGAGAATTGGGTCTCTGACACCTCATCTGATGAAGAAGACCAAGCCAACTTTTGTGGGATGCCTGTCGAGAATGAGTGTGGATCTGACTCCGACTCCGACTCCGACTCCCAGGTATGTTCTATTTCAGGTTATTCTCACTCTGACATGGAAGAGAGCATCTCTGCTTTGACTAATGATTTCGTCAATCTATAGCAAAAGCTTTCTCTCGAAAAATCCAAAAGAAAACCCTTGGAAAAGGAAAAACTATTTTTTAAACGAGAGACAGAGCTGTTAACTGTAGAGAAACAAGAGTTATCATTGGAAAATGAAAAGCTTTTACAATCAAAATGTAATAGTCTGGTTATTATTTCAGTTATAAATATATATATGTATATATATATTTATTTATAAATATATAAATATATGATATATGTATGAATGGTTTGTGTGTGGAAATATTTAATGAAAGAAAAGAAGGGAGAGGGGACGGCTTTTAGCCGCCTCTAAATCTCTTTATGGGTGTGTATGTATATAAAGGAATTTGAGAAGGAAAAACACACATATCACACTTTCCATATTTAGAAGTTTTTCTCTGAAGATTCTGAAGTTTGCACATCAGGAAGAAGAAAAGAAATCAAAAGGCTTTGAATCTCAAATTCAAAAGGTGAGTGTATTTAAGAGCTTTGAAYATGAATTGCTTTCATACAGATTGAAAAACATCTAGAATTGATTATTATGAGTTTGAATGCATTCATGATGATTTTTGAATAAACCGGCCAAGTGGTGTCCGGATTGTAATCCGGACAATTAAACCACTTGTGCCTTGATTGGATAATGTCTAAACCGGGCAAGTAGTGATCGGTTAATGTGTAAACCGTTTAAAGAATCAAGTGATGTATTGACCGGATTGCTAAACCGGTCAAGAGTTGTACGGTGTGTTGACCGGATTATATAAAACCGCTCAAAGATTAAAAGGTGTATTGTCCGGTTTAATCTAAACCAGATGACAATGATAATGAAGTGGTGTCCGGATTTGTAAACCAGACAAGAATGTTATATTTTCAAAGTGTTTGACCGGACTTCTAATCCGGACAGGTTTGACCGGACTTCT
Organism: Cynara cardunculus var. scolymus; assembly: GCF_001531365.2. Taxonomy (NCBI): domain Eukaryota; kingdom Viridiplantae; phylum Streptophyta; class Magnoliopsida; order Asterales; family Asteraceae; genus Cynara; species Cynara cardunculus. Next base: position 9,497,589 of record NC_037535.1, read on the forward strand.
AATCCGGATGACAAGTGAATGTTTTGGAAATATTTTTATAAATGATTGAGCAGTGTTTACTGCGAGTGAGATGG
>NC_037535.1:9497762-9501618 GCF_001531365.2 Cynara cardunculus var. scolymus
TTGATCTCGTGGCTTACACAGATTCAAACTATGGTGGTTGTCAAATTGACAGAAAGAGCACCTCTGGAAGCTGTCAATTTCTTGGAGGAAAGCGGGTTAGTTGGTCTTCAAAGAAGCATAATTGTGTATCAACTTCCACGGCAGAGGCTGAATATGTAGCCGCTGCAAGTTGTTGCTCACAGGCTCTATGGATGCAGACTCAGCTACGCGATTATGGCTACTCTGTTGACAAGATCTCCATTCTCTGTGATTCTAAGAGCGCACTTGCAATATCAGCCAACCCTGTGCAACATTCAAACACAAAGCATATCGATATAAGGTACCACTTCTTAAAACATCATGTAGAAGAAGGTAATGTCGAACTATACTTTATCAAATCTGAATTTCAATTGGCTGATCTCTTTACAAAAGCCCTTGATGAGAAAAGATTCAACTTTCTTATTGAAAAAATAGGAATGGCATGCCCARAGTTCTAAGTGTTGTATGTCTTAYTTTTAATAATCTCTTTTTGTATATAGTTTTACTTCTTGGTTAACCTTCACTTGTTTTCTTAGTTAGCAGGTTTACCTCGCAGAGATAAGCAAGGTTTGAGGGGGAGTATAAGGGGGAGCCATGAAAGCTGGCTTCAAGGGGGAGTTTTAAATTGAAAATCAAAACCTCAGAAGGTGTCAAAACTTTTGAAGTATCTTGATCTCAGAGGTCAACTCATCAGAACCTCTGGCGCATCTATCAAAGGCTCTGTGGGTCTGAACTGAGCACGTACTCATCTCTCTGAGGATTTTCAAACCGTTTAGGTAAATAAAGGTGTAACATGCTAGAAGGCCCCGCACATATCACAGAGACTCTGTTACCCCTAGGCCTCTAAGAGAACTCAATTATATAGTTTTCTATTATTGATATGGTACGTGTGGTTCTGTGGATAAGGGTTAAAGTTGACCACACGCGTGTCAGAAACGGGGGCGTACGTCATCAATCGTGTGTCTTCCCAACACCGCGTGTCATATTTTTGATTCGTCTATCCCAACAGCCACTCATCACAATTTATAGCCAAATAAACGGTTCACTTTCAAAATTCTTCACTATAAATACTCTTCCCCCCAACATAAACCCCTTCACTTCTCTAAAATCTCCAACCTGCAAAATCTCAAGCTTTTTAAAAACCTGCAACTATGTCTTCAAGCTCAGCATCCGCCCCTGCTCAATCTGAAAACAACCCAAGCGACAATGTAGTGAACCAATCCCAAGCATTCACTTCTCATGCCCTATCGTTCTTCCAAAATCGATATGAGAGAGTGGTACTTGTAAAGAAACCTAACAACTACTATTTYRCTCCCTCACCAACTGGCTTCCCTGAATACACATATCCTCTTCTCGAAATCCTTCACAATCACCCTATATATTACGCTCTCACATCAACTAAATCTACCCCAGAAACCTATATTACCCAATTTTTGCTCAGTTCATATATTTGTACCCTGGAGAATTCTGGATTAAGCATAGTAGGCTATGCTTCACACCCTACAGTCAAATCTCTTGTTCCAATGGAAATGAATGTAAATACCCTGCATCTACCTTTCTTGGAAGATCTTAATTTGGATACCTTCGCTTCATCTCCTACAGACGCAGAATTGATCAAGTTCCTTGAATTTCACTCCTACACAGCAAAGACAAAAATCGTAAAAAGAACTGAATTCAAAAGGAAGGACCTTCCCCCAATGTGGAACTCTCTATTCTCGATAATTAATTGCTGTATAACGGGGAAGGTCGGCAGCCACGACCAAGCTTCACAGGCCATGCTTTCCATCGTTTATGGAATCTACTTCAATCTGCCCCTTGATTACAACTCATCTTTGATGATATGGTGGGCTTAATCAAGAAAAAATGTGCTACTCAACGGGGTGAGAAATCAAAGGTGAAGGCACAGAAGAAAGCCAAAGAAGACCTCAATCACCCAAACTTAATCCTACAGAGGTTCTTTGGCTTGGTCTTTGGAGATATGATAGCAGAGAAGCTGCCCTCTGCAGAGCCAAATGCACGGCTATACCCAATGAAGGAGTTCCACCCTACAGAGCATGAGCTAGGGTACAGAAGCCCAAGGCCACTATCAAAAGCCATGCTCAAATACCTTAGCAGAKGAGATAGGAAAGCGTATAGACGTGGATACAGGAGGCTAGAGCCGGTCCTTGAAACCCCTCCACGCATAGGTATCCCCATAGGAGAGAGAGTGAATAAAATTAGGGTTGAGGGAAGAAGGGAGGAGCCTGCAGAGGCTACGGAGATGAGTGAGGAAAGACCGAGGGTAGTTAGTCCCCCACGAAGCACTAAGAAGGCAAAGAAGACTCACAAGGATGTTGATCCTTCTGAGAAATGGAAAGGGAAGAAGAGACCCGTAGTAGAAGAGGGTCCAACCAGTCCTCTGCCAAAACATAAAAAGAAGAAATCAAAGAAGACCCAACCCACAGAGGTTGAGGTCACTGAGGCTGAAATTCAAGAAGGCCCGGCAAAGGCTGTACATAAGCGCAGAAGGTTATGCAAGACTGTTCTAGAAGAGTCCCCCACAGAGCAAATCCAAGATGTAATCTTCGATCTCCAACAACGTTTTACAGCGCTCACATAGGTGGTAGAATTGGGGACAAAAGTTGTACTAGACGATGAAGAAGAAGAAGTGGAGTTAGAAGAGGGCGAAAAAGATGCCGAAGGCACACATCCAAGCCCCCCTCCCAGTGCAACCCACATGACTAGGGACCCTGTTTTAGAGGGAACCCCTATTGAAGAAAGCGTGCACACGCTGAACCCTGAACCGACAAACCTCGCAGAGGACAATCTTTTGTCCTCTGTCGAATGCACAAATCAGGAACCCCATACTACTCCATCATCCTCTCAAAAGGATGATAGTTTTATCAAAAGATTCCATTCGCCCAAGGACTCGACACTACAAAGAATGGCATCCGTTGCCCCTCCACACATGAGTGAACCACTAAGTAATGCTTCAGAGGCATGCGAGAGAATCACAGAGGCTGCGGGTCTAGAACGCCCAAAGTCTCCACTCGATCCCTCTGCCCAATTAGGCTCTGAACCTATTAGGCACGAAATCGACAGAACACCGCTAGGCTCTCCAATTGGGGATGTCCGAGGTCCTGGTGGAAGTCCCCGAGATGACACCGTCAAATCAGTCACTGAGGGCGCCTTACATTCCAAGGCTACTAGGTCACCATGTGTTGGTGATCTAGGTTCCCCGAGTGCCTATGTGACGAAGGAGGAGTTACAAACCTTTGCCACAGAGGTATTCAAGAGGATGGATGAGTTGAAAAGCTTGTTCTCCTCATCACCGACGACAGAGGAACTTACACCTCTAACAGAGGCTCTGAAGGAGTTGACTTCTACAACTTCTGAAATCAAGGCGACCTTTTCAGCCTTCAGAGCACTGTCTCTTAACCCCTCTTCAATCCACACTCTCAAAACAGAATTAACAGAGGTTGCCACACAATATGCTGCAGATGTAGTTTCCGCTGGCTACACCAACTATTCTGCCTTCAAGGATGAGATCAAAGAGATGTTCTCCTTTACGGGCACTTATGGCATTGATTCTTCATCCTCCACGGCTAACATTAACCATCTAGCCACTAGCAGAGAGCTAGACGCAATGGTTAAAGCCCTTGGAGAGACCGTGCGAAAATACAACGACCATCTTCTCAAAGAGGCCAGAGCTACAAATGAATCCATTAGAGACTGCACGAAGCAACTCGTCAAAGAAGGTGAATCATTCCGAAATGAAATCTATTGTTGCATCTCTAAAATGAAATGGGCCACAGAGATGGATATCAACAATGCCTCTGTGAATGCTGAGATGGTCATT
>NC_037535.1:9502818-9513498 GCF_001531365.2 Cynara cardunculus var. scolymus
TCTTGGACAAGATGAGATTCTAAGATTCTTCGATCCAAAAGAGACACACAAGTATTCCACAGAGTCTCTCGAGTGGGTGTTCAACTTGGTGGTGATAGAGGTGCAGAAAGGGAGAATAAGGGCGGATGAAGTGACCAACCTTCTGGAAACAATCAAGATACAAGTCTCATTTAGAGAATGGATCTTCAAAGTCTACAAAACTGTCAAGACTGATCTGCAATTTGCTGTAGACGATTATCCAGACTCTGCTGTTGCGTAAACTCTTGTAATAGTGTAGGCCTGCACAATTTTTTAATTCTTTCAGTTATGTAATTCTTTTTCAGAGGATGAGATTAATCTCCTCTTGTATTTTTTCATAAGTCAATTCTTGCACCTAACTGTCCAAAATTACTTTTTCATACTTAGGGGGAGATTGTTAGCTCAATTATTCCTATTTTGTAAAAGTATAGAAAAAGTATACTGCAAGTCTTGACAGAAGGATAACTCCACAGAAGACAACAGAGGACTAAGCGACAGAAGCCGTTTGATCGAACAAGTGAAGTATGACAGAACCTCTGATGTCTCTCACAGAGGTTCTGGAAAATTGTCCTCTGTCAATTAGAACATGCAAGTCAATTACAGCAGAGCCTCTGAGATGGCTCACAGAGGGTCTGCGGATTTCGTCTTCTGTGAAGTGTCTGTTCCAACAGTTTTCAAAGGTTGTTAGCCGCATATGCTTCTCACGTGACTAGGGAATAATCGAATTTATATGGACGGCTCAGATGAAGACACGCATCAAGATCTGGTCTCTAAGGTCGTTAGGAACTAGTATAAATAGCAGATAGGATATTTGTGATATGTGAGCTTCCTGTATTGTAATCGTCAAATTTTTCAATTGAATCAATTGAAAAACCTTTGGAGCAATCTTCTTGCATTCATCTTCTTCATTAAAACTGTGTGTTCTTGGTGTGTTTAGTATTTCCAATCATTTACTCTGTTTTGCTCTTATTATTACTTCCGCTGCACTTCATTTGTTTTAGAGCTTGATTAGAGTGTTAGATCAATATCAAAGTCGAATTTAAGATCCATCAATATTCTTTTTAGCACTTTGAACAGGATGATCAGAAATAAAATATGTTCCATATCAGTTATTGTGATCATACCTGTTCTTACTTTTCCAACTGTTTTGATTGCTGTTATCTCCATGCCACCTGTTGAACTTTTTCTTATTGACAAAATCATTGGTTTTGCATGTTGAGCACCTAATTCTTCTCTTGCTGAGATTGATCAAATCATTAGTGGATCTCACAATGCAAGGAAAAACAGAGTTAGTAACAACAGATGTATGAGATGAAACAGAATCAACTTTATTAACCCAAATGCTTTTAGTCTTAGAAGATTTATTGGGTGATCTGATAACATACCCTTAATAATACTGATTAGAAGAACGAGAATAGTTCTTAGAAACAGTAGATTTAGGGCTGCTTGAATAACTGTTTGATTTGGAACAGTCATTTAAGCTAGTTTTACACTGTGATGGAGAACCAATTGAGCTTTGTGTACAAGAAAAGTCTTTGACTTTCTGTAAAAGCTGGTCTCTTTCAGCAGTAACTAAATCAAACTTCATTTTAAGTTATGTTCTTATCTTTAACTCAGTCTCAAGGTTTGTCTTCAGATCAAACAATTTGCTTGTAGTATTCAGGAGTTTACCTTCTAACTCCTTCTGAAGCATTTCAAATTTTCTCTTCTGATTTATTAACTCTCTTTCTTCTGAGCTGCTCTTTTCATTCTCAGAAACGATGTCAAGACACTTTTTCTTATTAGCAAGCTCTTTAGCAATAGTTGTATGTTTGTTTATACTATTCTTCTTATCAAGAGCAAATTGCTTCATATCATCATCTAAAGCCTTCTGCTTCAGAGCCATGCTGTCTGATAATTTATGTATTTGGCTCTGACACTCTTCTGTAATGTCTTTCTTCTCTTTATCATTCTTGGCATGTTCCAAGATGATCAGCTGCTTAAAATCAGATATTTGTTTTAACAACATTTTGGCGTTCAGCTCGAGAGAGTGTATCTTATCTTTAAAAGATATGCGTTCAGCTCCAAACCTTTTCTCTAATTCACACATTCTCTTCTTYTCCTTTTCAAATTCCATTCTTTCAGAACTTAAACTCTTCTCAGCTTTCAGAGCTTTTTCCTTCTCTAACTCAAGTAATTTTTGTAACTCACTCAACTCACTCTCAGATTTATAAAATTTATCAGTTAAGTCCTCTGTCTCTTTACTATTCTTCCCAAAAGAATTCCTCTCAGTTTGCAGCTCTTGAAGTTAATTAAACATATCTTTATTAGCTTTACTTCAAGTTTTCAAATCATCATCATAGTCTTTCGTCACAGAACTCAGAGTTTTCTCAAGTTTATTAATATTATTCATGAAATCATTCTCAACTCTTTCCAATGCTACTTTATGCTCTTTTTGTAAATTCGCTATAAATTCCACATTAGCATGATTCTTGTAAAACATGTTTATGTATTTGTCTTTATAGTCCACTATGCTCTTCTCTAGCTTTGAAATCTGAGCTCTCAACTCTATATTCTCCTTCTCTAGAAAAACTTTCATTAAGAAAAAACAAAATTGATCAAATATAGAATCTATGCAGTTCAAGAAAAATGATCAAAGAAATACAGACTAAAAGAATTCACAATTTACACAATTTCTGAAAATTCAAACTGGTAAAAAAAAATGAACTTAAAACTCTCAAAGGTTGAAAATCACTCAAGTCTAAGTCTTAACCACTCAAAGCTCAACTCTCAATCTCACAAGAGGTGGTAACACTAACTTGTTCTAGAATAAGCTCACTCACTATAAGATACCTCAAGATTTAAATCGCTCAAAACTTGAAGTATATACCAAGTATAAATCTGCTCAACACTAGTTGCTAAACCTCTCAAGTCCGCTCAACACTATGTTCTATATCGCTCAAAATGCTATCTTAATCCTCTCAAAGCTAAGGTATAAATCGATCAACTTACTAAGTATGTCACTCAAAGAAGTGTGAAAAATCCGCTCAAAGCTTTGAAATAAATCGCTTAAGAAGTCTGCATGAAACCGCTCAATACAAGTTGTAAATCGCTCACCACATACTGATTCTTATCCGCTCACTGCATGAAGTTAATTCGGTCAAGAGGAGTCATAAATCGCTCAATACTAAACTATTAAACCGCTAAAAGAAGTATCTCTTAAATCAGACAAGGCTACTCCCTAAATCGCTCAACACATGCTACCTAAATCGCTCACTCCACTAGATAAATCGCTTAACGCACAGCTTCTATCCATTCAACATAAGCACACCTCAGTCCGCTCAAAGCATGATGATTAAATCGGTTACTGCTTGATGTAAATCGCTCAAAGAAGAAATAAATCGGTCAATGCTATGTTCAAGTAAATCGCACAATATGCAGTCTAAATTGCTCACAATATGTGAAGTAAATCGCTCACATCACACTAACTAAACAGCCTCTCAAGTCCGCTCAAAAATAGCTCCTAATCCGGTCATCATGCAGCCTCTAAATCGCTTACTACAGACTCTCTAATCCAGTCACTGCTAAGATGTAAATCGCACAAAGCATGAAGATAAGACACATCCACCTATCCTGCTCTAAATCGCTCAACAAAGTTCCTTAATCCGGACAAGTCCCTCACTAAATCGCTCAATCTGCTCTCATATCCGCTCAATATTAAACTGCTAAACCGCTCATCACTAACCTCCTTATCCGCTCACTTCTAAAAACTAAATCCGCTCAATGCTAATCTGCTTATCCGGTCATCAAATAGCTTAAATCGCTCACCTCCCAGCTCCTAATCTGGTGAACAAACAACCAATATCCTAACAAGATTTAATCAAAAGTGCCAACCAAACTTAGATCAAACTAACTCACAAACACAAAACTTACAAAAACTCAGACAAAAATGGATCAAAATCAAACTTTTTGAAGAAATTTCATAAGAACACCAAGAACTTCAAAATTCATAAACTCTTCAAATCTTTAATATTGATGATCAAACGCAAAATCAAAAGAATAACAATGAATCACTATGTAAAAACGTAGACAACGATCACAATTTTAACAACTAAACATCAAAAAAATAAGAAATTTGAGAGAAATTTATGAAGATCAAAGATGAACTTCAAGAACATCAATGAACTTCAAGAACAATATATTGAATCTCCAGAAAATTTGTGCAATTCGTGATGATTTCTTCAATTAGATTTCCTGCAAATCTGCTCTGATACCAATTATAAGTCCCAAATAATCAATCTTCATGTAAAGCTTCAAGAACACCAATGGCAGAAAGATAATATTCATGTAAGAACATATAGGAGAAGAGAGAGAAAGTCAATGCATCCAAACTTTATAAACGTATACTGATATTACAATATGGCCCCCTTACAAAAATTACAAAGACATCACCCTTTATATAGGGTCAAACAACTAAACAAGGTTAAAGTCAAACTATCTAATAAAAGTCAAACACGGTGACTTTTATACATTTATAGAAAAAATTATCTTTTAAGACGAACACAATTTTACACTGAATTTCAGTCCTAAGAAATACTATAAAATCCATAAAATTTTCTTCAAAAAATCTTCAAATCTGTTGATTTCTTCTCGTGATTTCTTGCATAATTTGCTCTAATACCAATTGATAGTCCACAAATTTGATCAATCTTCATAAATCTTCTAAGAATCCATGGCAATCTAAGATAATCTTGCAAGAACACTTGGAAGGAGATTGAGAGAACTAGTCAACAAGTCAATGTATATTCTTTACGTAAGTTTTACAATTGAGATCATACACTAAAATCACTAAAGACAAATGCTTTATATAGGGTCAAACTAAAACCCTTCTAGTCAAAGTCAAACTCACTTACAAAGTCAAACACGATGTCTTTACAATTATAGACAATTATAGTCTTTCAAGACGAATATAATTTAACACTGAAATTCAGACCCAACAAAACCTCATCGGGAAGAGACATAGCTATTATAGATCTTGTACGAGTGTCTACAGCTATCTTCTTCTTATCTTCATCGCTCCATTGATGAGGTAGCTTTAGAATCTGCCGTTCAGGAATCGCCGCAGTCATAGCTGTTTCAAGAACAGCCGTATAAATAGCACACATGGAACATATGGTCCATTTTCTATATAGTGTGGAATTTCAGAATCCACACCTTCAAGAAAGAAGGATATCTGATTTTTCCAAAGACTAAAGTTGTCTCAGATTAAACGGGGTGGTTGGGCAAGAGATCCATTATCTTGAAAGTGTGTGTTTGTGTTTTGTAAAGCCATTTGAAAGCAATAAGATTATCTAGAGAAAGAGATAATTATAATGCAGAAAACAACTAAACAATAAGAATAGAGCATACACAGCTCTGATACCACTTGTTGGTCCCGTTAGGGTCTACAAGATGTGTATAACAGTTTGTAGAAGGGGGGGGGGATGAATACAAACACAGTAAACTTTTCAAATTTAAAATATATATTGATAAAGAAGGATCAATACAGATTTTACAAGATTGTTTGCGGAAAGATAAGGTAAATAAAACCTATCTAAACAATCTAAAGTTACACACTAGTTCTTAGCAATTAATGAAAAGATTTGTTGTAAAAGACTTAGAAGAAAGTAAGTTCTTTCTTGGTATGAACTATTTAGAATACAATAAAGGGATTCTAATTTGCTCTTAAAGATGAGCGTATTATGTTCTTAGATGTGTGTTCTTTTACTTATGAGCGTAAGTTAGGGTTCAAGAGTAATTCTCAATCAAGAGTATCTCTGCATGGAGATAGAATACATCTATTTAAACCCATTTCATTAAATGCACATTTAATGCAACGTGGTAGGGTTAGAACACGTGTTAAGTCTTTAGGGAAAGACTTGTCCTTTGCTATAGTGAATAATACAAAAGCCTATTCATGAGAAGACATCCTTTCACAAAGTTCGTGGGTAGTAGAGTCAACTAATCGGCTTCGTACCGTACTATACTTTAGAAAGGGTACGGGTTTGTCCTTTGTGTGTATAAGGACAACACAAAAACAATGGTGCTCAACAAGCTTCTTTTGATCGCTGAATGCTGGAATAACCTGAATTATCTTCAACATTCGTTGAGGCTTGGGCGGTCTTCACACATATGTAGACCAGGCTGTAATCACTGAAGACCACTTCAGATCACATACTCGCCTGTCTCTAATCTTCAGTTTCAGTCTTCGACTTTTGCTGAAGGTTCTTTGGTGTGAGTTTTGTCTTCATGAAATATCGCTGTCGCTGATAGATTTAAATTACAAGTTCTTCAACGATCACTGAACATACTCAGTAATGATCGCTGGAACTGAAAGACAGAAACATAAATACTTCGTATAAGGTAAAAGGGATTATCATCAAATCACTGAGAGAAAGGATCAACACACATATACACAAATTCATATATACATGCATGCTTTATGAATATAAAAATAGTCACGTAGTCAAATAATTACCTCAAGATATATCATCGGAACCCAGTTACCACATATTGTGAAATTTTTTGTCAAACTGTGATTAAGGGGGAGATTGTTTGCAAGTCAGAGAAGGTAATTTTTGTTATAAAGGGGGGCTGATTGAAAGAAAATTTCACGTTGAAAAAGATGGTTTTTTGAAGAAGAATGTTAGGTGTAATATTGGTTGTTATTTCAAGTTTATATATATATATATATATATATTTGTGTACGGGTATGTATGTATGTGTGTAATATATATAAGTGTTAATTTAAAATTTGTTTTAAATAAAAGGAGGGGAGGTCGGCTGGTTGAGCCGCCCACCACCTCTCCTCCTTTTATTTAGGTATATATATATAGAAATTTTGGGGAAGAAAAGGTATACACACACATACTATATTTAGAAGGTTTTTCTCTGAAGAATCAGAAGGATTGCTAAAGAAGAGGATTCAAAAGCTTTGATACTCGATTTCTAAAAGGTGAGTGTGTTAAGAGCTTTGGATATAAATTGTTTACATACAATTTAATAGCATTTGGAACTGGTTAATATGAATTCTGTTGCATTTTATGTGGGTTTTTGTTTAAACCGTTCAAGTGGTGTCCGGATAATAAACCGTTTATGTATTGTCCGGAGACTTTCCTAAACCGGTCAAGAGGTGACCGGATATAATTTAAACCGGTCAAGAGGTGACCGGATATCATTTAAACCGTTTCAAAGATTGAGTGGTGTAGCGACCAGATTGTTTTAAACCGGTTAACTTTGTAAGTGAAGTATTGTCCGGATTTGTAATCCGGACAAAGATGTTAATTTCAAGTGTTAAGGTTGACCGGACTTGTTATCCGGACAAGATTGACCGGACTTCAAGTACGGATAAAGAGATAGAAAGTTTTTGAAATGTTTTTGAGTTGAAATGGCGGTGAAACCGCGAGAGAGATGTAATGGCGGTGTAACCGCGAGAGAGATGAAATGGCGGTGTAACCGCGAGAGAGATGAAATGGCGGTGTAACCGCAAGAGAGATGAAATGGCGGTGTAAGCGCGGGAGAGAGATGAAATGGCAGTGTAACCGCGAGAGAGATGTAATGGCGGTGTAACCGCGAGAGAGATGAAATGGCGGTGTAACCGCGAGAGAGATGAAATGGCGGTCTAACCGCGAGAGAGATGAAATGGCGGTGTAACCGCGAGCGAGAAACATAAATATGCTTATATTTCAGAACAGGTTTGATTCTGAACTGATTGTTTGGAATGTAAGTTGTTTGTTTTGAGATTTATGCACTCACTAGAGCTTTTGGTGTAATAGTCTGGTTATCATTTTAGTTATATATATATGTATGTATGTATATATTTATTTTTAAATATATATATATATGATATATATGTATGTATGATATATGAGTGTGTGTGAGAGCATATAATATAAAAAAAAAGAGGGGTCGGCTATTAAGCCGCCTCTCAAAGTCCTTGTGGGTGTGTATATAAATATAGTTTTTGATGAAAAGAAACACACACATACATATACTTCAATTTCAAAACTCTGAAGAATTGCAGCAAGGTGAAGAAATCTACAAAAGCTTTGATACTCAATTCTAAAAGGTGAGTGTATAGAGCTTTGAAATATGAATTGCTTATATATGATTTGATAAGCTTGTATGGAACTGGTTATTATGAATTAAATGATATTTTATGCTGATTCTTGAATAAACCGGCCAAGTGGTGTCCGGATTATAAACCGGATGTGCTTTGTCCGGATATCTATTAAACCGGACAAGAAGTGAACGGATTATGTTTTAAACCGGGCAAGAGGTGACCGAATAATGTGTAAACCGCTTAAAGAATCGTGATGTATTGACCGGATTGCTAAACCGGTCAAGAGTTGTACGGTGTGTTGACCGGTTTATATTAAACCGCTCAAAGGTTAAAATATGTATTGATCGGTTTAATCTAAACCGGATGACAAAGAGAATGTATGATGTTCGGATTCTTACACCGGACAAGGATATTATATTTTCAAAGTGTTGTGAGCGGATTACTAAACCGGACAAGGTTGAATTATTTTCTAAGTGTTTGTCCGGATTTGTAATTCGGATAGGAAAAGAAAGAGTTTTAAAGGGTATTGATCGGATTTCTAATCCGGACAAGTCTGACCGGACTTCAAGTCCGGATAAAAAGAGATGTTTTTGAAAGTATGTTTTTGGAATGATATATGAGCAGTGTAAACTGCGTGTGAGATGGCGGTGTAACCGCGAGAGTGATTTGAGCAGTGTAAACTGCGTGTGAGATGGCGGTGTAACCGCGAGAGTGATTTGAGTAGTGTAAACTGCGTGTGAGATGGCGGTGTAACCACGAGAGTGATATGAGCAGTGTTAACTGCGTGTGAGATGGCGGTGTAACCGCGAGAGTGATATGAGCAGTGTTAACTACGTGTGAGATGGCGGTGTAACCGCGAGTCAGAAAGAGATATGGGAATGAGATGTCGGTGTAATCCGCGAGAAACATAAATATACTTATGTTTCGGAACAGGTTTGATTCTAAACTGAATGTTTGGAATATATATCGTTGTATGAGATTATACACTCACTAGACCTTTTGGTCTAACGCTCAGATGTTGGATTAACCTGTTTTGCAGGACAGCGTGCTCTGAAAGATAAAGGCAAGGGAAAAGTCTAATTATTGATATTAGCTTGTTATGCATATGTATTATTACATTTTGATAGTTCATGTTTTGTAATAATACTATTTTAGTAKKATKAGAATGATTATGTGGATTATATGTATTTGAGATGTGAGGGTTGTTACAGTTGGTATTAGAGCCTTAGTTTAAGGGATCTGGGTATTTGCGAAATACTTAGACTTAAACTAGTGGTGTGAAGAGTTAAGATAATAGGTTTCACTGGGTCTATGAACATGGGAATATGTTATAGMTGAAACTATTATGAGAAAGGTAGATTATATATGATTGATATAATCTGAGTTATGAGTAGACATGAGGATAAATGTGCAATGTGTTACTATGTTATGATTTTGAGAATAATCATGTGTGTTTAAATGTGACAGAAAAGGTTACGTATTGAGAAAATGGCAGATAATCCGAATCTGTCTGAAAGAACATCTGCTGGTTATGGAAGAGGTCGTGGAAGAAGGAATGTTATGCAAGAAGAGAAACCAGAAAATGTAATGGAAACACGAAGTCGTAGTAGAGGACGAGGAAGAGGTAGAGGTACTAGACAAGAACATGAATTGACGGCTCAAGAAAGTGCAATGTCTGGCCGTGGTCAAGAAAGATCTAGGGGTGGACGTAATGTTTCTGACCCTGAATATATTACTCAAGATATGTTGGCAGCTGAGCTGGGAAAATTCCAGGAGAGTTTGGTAAATTTATTAAAACATACAAACCAAACTGATCCAAATGTGGAAAGAAATTCTGAGCAAGAAGAAGTCGGAGCTAGTACACCGATAACTGGTACATCTGTACCTATTACTGCGTCCTCAGAACAGAAGGGAGGAGATATCAAGATGTTTCTTGCGTGTAAACCTCCTAAATTTTCTGGTAAACGAGATCCTGTTAAAACTATGTGCTGGCTTAAGGAGATTGAGTTGAGTCTACAAATAAGTAAAAGTGCAGAAGAAGACAAAGTTATGTTTGATGTATCTCGTTTGAGATCAAGTGCTTTATACTGGTGGGAAATTCTGTCCAGTTCAGACCCGAATGTTCTGAAGACTATGGTTTGGGAAGAATTTGTGATAAAATTTAAGATGCAGTATTGTCCAGAAGCTGCAGTTCAAAAGTTGGAAGATGATTTCCTTCGTCTTGAACAAGGAAACATGTCGGTTCACCAGTATACAGAAGTTTTCATGGAACAATCTAGGTTTGCTGAAGCATATATTATATCTGAAAACAACAGGGTGAGAAAGTATATCTGGGGATTGGAATTGAGTCTTCGGAAATATGTAATATCCAGGAATCCGACAACATTTCAGGCGGCAGTTGATGCTGCTGAAATACTGGAACAAGATATTAACCGACAACCGCAGGAAAGGGTTGGAGAGAAAAGAAAGGGGGAAGTTACTGTTGCTGATTTTCTTAGACCGAGGTTTATGGAAAATGCGAATCGACCACTCTCAAGATTCAATGATAAGGCGTGTACTCGATGTCATAAAATACATCAAGG
>NC_037535.1:9514699-9515736 GCF_001531365.2 Cynara cardunculus var. scolymus
GAAGATGTTATATTTGTAATTCACCCCAACATATAAGTACTGATTGTCCACAAGCAAAGAATAGAGGGTTTGGTTTTTTGCTGGAGGTCGAGGATCTGAATATTCTGGGGGTCGAGGATCTGGATATGTGACAACAGGTCGTGGCCAAGTGGATAATCGTGTTATTCCAAGTGGACGGGGAGGAACAAGACAGACATAGGGTAATGCAAAAGGGAGAGCCTTTCAGATGACGAGAGGTGAGGCAGAAGAGCACCCTGAAGTGGTGACAGGTACATTTCTTGTTAATTCAGTATGTGCCAAAGTTTTATTTGATTTGGTGCGAATTGTTCTTTTGTGTCACCATCATTTGTTCACTGCGCACATTTAGAATCTAAAGCGTTAAGTGAAGATCTAATTGTGGAAACAGCAAATGATAGTGAAGTTGTGGTTAAGGAAAGAATTGATGATTGTGTTATAAGTATAGAAGGATGTGAGGTGCCTATACAGTTATTTCCTTTACCTCTACGAGAATTCGATGTGGTTATAGGCATGGATTGGTTAGCTGAAAACCAAGCCAATATAGTCTGTAATGAGAAVATGATTCATATAGACTTACCTGGGAAAGGAAGAGTTGTGATATATGGGGATAAGCGTGATCGTTATTCTAGCCTAATTTCAGTTTTGAAGGCTAGGAAATATGTACAGAAAGGGTGTGTTAGTTTTCTTGCATATGCAATAGATATGAAGAAAGAGAAAGGAAAGATGGGGGATATTTCAGTTGTAAGGGAATTTCCTGAGGTATTTCCGGAAGATTTGATAAATTTACCTCCGGATCGAATGATAGACTTYCAGATTRAATTAATTCCTGGAGCAACACCTGTTGCGCGTGCACCATATCGATTAGCTTCTTCTGAGTTAAATGTGGTAAGAAATTCTGATCAGGAGGAAGCCGGAGCTAGTACACAGTAACTGGTACATCTGTACCCCTCACTTCGTCCTCAGTGCAAAAGGGAGGAGATATCAAGATGTTTCTTGCTTGTAAACCTCCTAAGTTTTCT
>NC_037535.1:9516766-9518576 GCF_001531365.2 Cynara cardunculus var. scolymus
ATTGATTTGCGATCTGGTTATCATCAATTGAAGATTCGAAATGAAGATGTGTCGAAAACAGCATTCCGTACACGTTATGGTCATTATGAGTTTCTGCTTATGCCATTTGGACTCACAAATGTGCCTGCAGCATTTATGGATATGATGAATAGGGTGTGTAGTCCTTATCTTGATAAATTTGTGATTGTTTTCATTGATGATATTCTGATATATTCTCGGACGGAAGAAGAACATGCACATCATTTGAGATTACTTCTGGAATTGTTGAAGCAAGAGAAGTTGTATGCCAAGATGTCAAAATGTGAATTTTGGTTACGAGAAGTTCAGTTTCTGGGGCATATTATTTCAGAAGAAGGGATTATAGTTGATCCAATCAAGATTGAAGCTATTGAAAAATGGGAAACTCTAAAGACTCCAACTGAAGTCAGAAGTTTTCTTGGATTGGCTGGATATTATCGTAAGTTTATACAAGATTTCTCTCGTATCGCTACTCCATTAACGAAGCTGACCAAGAAGAATGTGAAATATGAGTGGGATGAAGCACAAGCTCGGGCCTTTCAGATATTAAAAGATAAGTTATGCAGTGCACCAATTCTATCTTTACCAGATGGAATGGAGAATTTTGTGGTATATAGTGACGCATCAAAGATAGGTTGGGGTTGTGTACTAATGCAACATGGAAAGGTAATAGCTTATGCTTCCAGACAGTTAAAAGATCATGAAAGACAGTATCCTACTCACGATATGGAGTTAGCGGCAGTAGTGTTTGCTTTGAAGATATGGAGACATTATTTGTATGGAACGAAGTGCCAAATCTTCACAGATCATAAGAGCTTGCAACATCTATTCCATCAAAAAGATTTGAATATGCGTTAGAGAAGATGGTTGGAATTGGTAAGTGATTATGATTGTGAAATTTTGTATCATCCAAGAAAGGCAAATGCAGTGGCCGATGTGTTAAGTCGACAAGAGAAAAGTGGAACTATCAAAGCTATAGTTTTACCAGTTGAGTTATTACCCAGTATTCAAGAAAAGTTACGAGAATTTCAAGATGAGGCAATGAAGGAGGATAAGATCAAACAGAAAAGATTGAGTGGATTAATATCTGATTTGGTGAGTAATGACAGAGAATTTTGGAAATTCTAGAATAGAATTTGGGTACCATGTTATGGTGATCTTAGAAAACGTATTTTAAATGAGGCTCATAAGTCATGTTTTGCKATACATCCAGGTACATATAAAATGTATCGGGATTTGAAGCAACATTATTGGTGGCCAGGTATGAAGAAATATATTGCTAAACATGTTGAACAATGCCTGACATGTCTTCAAGTAAAGATTGAACATCAGCGTCCCTATGGTAAGTTGCAATCTTTAGAAATTCTGGTTTGGAAGTGGGATCATATTACTATGGATTTCATAACCAAATTGCCGAGAACATCGAAAGGGTATGATGCAATATGGGTGACCGTAGATCGGTTGTCTAAATCTACACACTTCTTACCTATGAAAGAGTCATATTCGATGGAGAGATTAGAAAAGTTATACATTGATGAGATAGTGACACGACATGGTGTTTCTTTATCAATTGTTTTTGATAGAGATAGTCGTTTCACTTCTATGTTTTGGAAGAGCTTTCAGAGAGAAATGGGTTCACAAATTAAGCTAAGTACAACTTATCATCCTCAGACTGATGGACAGAGTGARYRMACTATCCAAACTTTAGAAGATATGTTGAGATCCTGTATCATTGATTTTGGAGGGGCGTGGGATAGTCATTTGGCTTTGGTTGAATTTGCATACAACAATA
>NC_037535.1:9519776-9540245 GCF_001531365.2 Cynara cardunculus var. scolymus
CGGATATCATTTAAACCGGTCAAGAGGTGACCGGATATCATTTAAACCGGTCAAGAGGTGACCCGATATCATTTAAACCGGTCAAGAGGTGACTGGATATCATTTAAACCGTTTCAAAGATTGAGTGGTGTAGTGACCGGATTGTTTTAAACCGGTTAACTTTGTAAGTGAAGTATTGTCCGGATTTGTAATCCGGACAAAGATGTTAATTCAAGTGTTAAGGTTGACCGGACTTGTTATCCGGACAAGATTGACCGGACTTCACGTCCGGATAAAGAGATAGAAAGTTTTTGAGATGTTTTTGAGATGAAATGGCGGTGTAACCGCGAGAGAGATGAAATGGCGGTGTAACCGCGAGAGAGAGATGAAATGGCGGTGTAACCACGAGAGAGATGAAATGGCGGTGTAACCGCGAGCGAGRAAYATAAATATGCTTATATTTCAGAACAGGTTTGATTCTGAACTGATTGTTTGGAATGTAAGTTGTTTGTTTTGAGATTTATACACTCACTAGACCTTTTGGTCTAACGCTCAGTTGTTGGACTAATCTGTTTTGTAGGTCAGCGTACTTTGCAAGATAAGGGCAAAGGAAAAGTATAAACGATGATAATAGTTTGTTCATATATGTATTAAAGATACATTTTGTTAGTCCATGTTTTGTAATAATACTGTTTTTAGTATTATGAGTATGATGATGTGAATTATATGTATATGGGATTATGAGGGTTGTTACATTAGGACTGAAAATCAGTATTAAATTGTATTCGTATTGAAAGTTAAATATTGTCTATAATTGTAAAAGTCATCGTGTTTGACTTTTCTTATAGGAGTTTGACTTTGACTTGTGTTTAGAGGTTTGACCCTATAAATAGGGTATTGTCTTTGTAATTGGAGAGAAGAGAGCTCATTTGTATATCCTGATACATAATAAGAGGTTTGACTGATCTTTGAATGTTTGACTTTTCCTCTCAACTATCATTTTAGTGTTCTTGATGTTCTTACAAGTTTTATCTAGATCTGCCATGAATATGAAGCTTAATGAAGATTGATCATTGAATTGTGGGACAAACAAAGATTGTTAAAAATTGGAGAAGATTGTGAAAGTTCTGTAGTGTTAAAGAAACCTATGTTTAGAGAAAGGTTTTCTAAAAGAGGAGATTGTACAAATGCTGTGAAAGATAAAATTTGATGAAGTGATAACTTCTGAATGAATTCTGAAGATCATTGCTGCTAAAACTGAAGATTTAAAGATCTGAAGAATTTGTTTTTTTTATTTGAATCCAAAAGGGGAGATTGTTGAGTTTAAAATTGTTGTATTCAAGTCCTTGAGTTTAAAGTGTTTTAATATGCTTTATAATGTACTTTCACATGCTTTGTAGTTAGTCTTGTTTCTTTGTAAGTTTATTTTTTAGTTGTGGTAGTTGAGTTGCAATATATGAAATCTTTGAGAGACATCCTCTATCAAGAACTCTGTACTTCAATCATACATCAATACACATGTTGACATACTTGGTCCATATTCTATGTTCTTGATCTTGGTTTTATTCTGTAATTGTGACTTGAATATGGGCTAATATAACTTTATGTGGGTTGTTTAGAAATCAAGTTGAGTATCAGTGGGATATTACTAAAAAGTGCCACAGTGAGTTGAAGTGGTATTTTGTATATACAAAGTAAAATTTAAGTTGAAAACAAGCATACTAAATTATTATGAGAAAATACGTGGAACATTGTTTTAAGGTTTTGAAACTTGTTAGACCCCATCTCTCGTATTTGTAAAAGTAATGAAAAACATACAAGTGTGAAAGAGCAGAAGGCCGATGGAAGACTCTCAAGGAAAAAGTCTAAGTGCACAATACAACCAGAGATGCGATGAAGGTCCATAGGTGCGATGAACTGCGCATCTCCATAACCCCTCTGGTTACCAACACTTGGAGTTTTCCACAAAAGTTCAATCTGAGGTATTCGATCAAGAAGACCATAAGACTCATGGTTGAACATGCCATCTAGAAGACGGATGGAGATGACAAATCGACAGCTGGATTCTCCTTACTTTACTTAGTTTTATTTAGTTTCCATAATTCTAGATTACTTTCCTTTCATAAGAGATTTGCTAAATATCTTCTATAGATAGCAATCCCCATAACTAGATTACTAGTATAAATAGGCTTTATTATTCTTGTAATCGGTTACGCTTTCCAATCAATCATTTGACACTCAAACACGTTCTTGAATACTCTTGTGTGTTCTTCAATATTTTTCCATCCACACGATATATTTAGGTTTATTTTTCCATCCACACGATATATTTAGGTTATTCATAACTTGAATATTCGTGTTATTGTGAGATCTGGGATCAACAAAACGTGATGTTTAAATAAGGTATTCTGAGCTATTTGTTTCTCACCAAAGTGATGTACTTAGATCCAGATCTGGCGACTTAGAGTCACCTTCTTTGTTGCATTTGTTTTGGGTTCTCCCTCTATAAATTATACAGGTTGTTCCCACGGGGTGTTTTATGGAGTACCATGCATGAATGGGTGTTTGATACTCGGCTAATAGGCATAGTGTTTCTAAGACACAACGTGCATATGATAATTATGTCAAAAATTAGCCTAACGAATAAGTGGACTGTTGGGTAGTGCTTTTACACCGATTTCGATATTTATTGTGGGTCACCCCCATGTGGTACGACGTTTATTACCTCATTATGAAAAAATACCAAAACTTTTATAAGTTTCTTTTTGGTGAAAACTAATATGTTAAGTTGCATATCACTAGTGTTTACCAATTATGCATTCTTTGAATTATGAATTAGATTAAATTTTTACTAAATGTTTTATGATGTAAACTCTTGAACTCACAAGATGTGTAGTCTGATTTATTTTTACTTTTTGACATGTATTCCAGGACTAGAACCTGGTGTATAAGGTAAGGAAAGCTAGGACTTCATAGTGGTGGATGATACTGTTAGACCCCATAATTCACATTTGTAAAAGTAATGAAGAACAACAAGTGATGAAGAACCAGAAGGCCGATGGAAGACTTCAAGGAAAAACAACTAACTGTCCCATAAAACCAGAAGGCCGATGAATCGACCAGAGATGCGATGAATCGAGCATCTTCATAACCCCTCTGGTTACCAACACTTGGAGTTTTCTACAATAGTTCAACCAGAGGCATACGATGATGATATCAAGATATGGTTGAACAACGTCCCATAGAATACAGCTAGAGATGACGAATCGACAGTTGGATTCTACGAAGTTTTATCTTATTTGATTTACTTTACATGTTTACATAAGCTTTATCTTTCCTAGAAGATTTGCTAGATATTCTCTATAGATAGTGATCTTAAAATAGCTTTCTAGTATAAATACATGTTAGGCCTATTGTAATCATTGACGCTTTTCACAATCATTTAGAATAAAGTGAATCTTCCGACAGTCAAGTATATTATTTGAATATTCATATTTTGTTCTTGAGTGTTTGTCATTTTATTCATCTACACGACATAATTAGGTTATTCTTAACTTAATTATTAGTGTTATTGAGAGATCTGGGATCAACAATTGGTATCAGAGCCAATTGATTGTTCATCAATCAAAACGATCATCAAAAACTCTCAATTCGCTTTTTCCATTCATTCTTGAGATCATAAAATTCTTCTCTAAAAAGCGTATTTTTTCTCTTCCAAATCTTTAATGGCCAACTGGAATCTTGCTTATAGTGTTGGTTCTCTCACCAAACCTCCAACTCTTCAAAGAGAGAAGTATCCACAAAGGAGGATAAGAATGGTGAATTTTCTGGAGGGGATGGACATGAATCTCCTCAGATCTGTCATGGAGGGTCCCTACATATCTCAGACTCTTGTACCAAGAGTCCCAGGAACGAGCACAACAGCAGAAGTAGCAACATATTACATGCCCAAGGACGAGAAAAATTGGGATGAAGATGACCTGGAGCGAGTAGAGGCTGATAAAAAGGCCAAAAGATTGATTATCATGGCCATTCCCAATGAAATCTTTCAATCCCTCGACGCATGCACCACAACAAAGGAACTATGGGACGAACTGGCAAGTCAACTAGAAGGAGGCGCTAAAATGAAGGAAAATCGAAGAGCTCAATGTCTCAACGAGTACACCAACTTCAAAGCCCTTCCTGATGAACCGATTCAGAAGACGTACTATTGTTTCAACACATTGATCAATCAATGTCGTCGAAAAGACATTTCCAGGACGAAGGAAGAAAATAATGTGTTATTTCTTAAGAGTCTCGGCGATGAGTGGACTCAGCTATCGATGTCCCTCCAAGCAAACCAGGACTTAAACAGCTGGTCACTTCATGACGTCTATGGAACATTTGCTGCACAAGAAAATGACATTATGAAGAGAAAAGTCCATCGGTGGACCTCTTGCTCTTGCTGAAGAAGAAAAGGACATTTCGAGGACCTCCACCAGAGACCATAAGAGAAAAGGCAAGAAGCACCGGTAGTAGAGTCAGATTCTGAAGACGAGACATCTGACTCCGATGATAATCTCAAAGCCTTTGCCAAGTCTCTGGCCTTGATAACAAAATAGTTCCAGAGGTAGTTCATCAAAAAGCCGTTTGAGCGAAGAGACTCCAGAAGGGAGAAATTCCGGCCTCCTATGAAAAGAAGCCGATGAAGTTCCATTAGAGGGAAGAAAGAAGAGAGGGAAGAGAAGATAGAAGAGAGGAGAAAAGAGAAGATAGAGACGGAAGGAAGAATGATCTTCGCTGCTTCAGATGTGGAAAAATCGGTTATTTCTCAAAAGAGTGCAGATGACGTCTGGTGAAGGATGCTGATTATTACAAGAACAAGTATAAATATAATCCTAAAGAGCGAATCCTGATGGCTGAAAAAGGAAATTGTGTGTCTGATTCTTCATCTGATGAAGAAGATAAGGCACTCATTTGTCTCATGGCCACGTCCAATGCAGAATCCGCCTCTGACTCTGATGAACATGTATGTGAGTCTTCTATCGATGAAACCAACTCTGCTCCATCAGAGCTAGAGTTAAGGGTAATGAAGCTTTCAGAGGATTCTTAAAGCTTAAAGAAAAATTAAATTTTAAAAAATCTGAAAGAATCAAAGCGGAAAAAGAAGTCAGTTTCTACAAAAGAGAGACTGATCTTCTGACCGAAGAAAAAGTTAAACTCGTTAAAGAAAAGACTCGCATCGCCTCACTTAAAAAATCAGAGGAAGAAAAGATTCTGGATTTAAACAAGAAAATAACTAAGAACTTAGAAAAGAAAGTAAAGGCCTTAAAAGAATCCGAGGCAGAGAGGCTTAACTCAGTTGCTCTCAAAGATTTCTTTCAAAAGGAAAGGGAGATTCTTCATCAGAAGCTTCAAACCATTGAACTACTGGTTTGAAGCTTCTGCTAAAGAAATATAAGGATGCCCAAAACGTCTACGAAAAACTAAAAGGTCAAAAGAACACTCAAGGGATTGGATTCAATGAATTGGACTCCTTCATCGAAACAAAGAAATCCACCCTTGAATCCACTTTCAAACTTGGATGCATTCAAAAACCCGAGTTTTTCCCTAAACCCAAAGCAAATATCAAAAGGGTTAAAGTCGATGGAAAAATTGTTCTCTTGAGACAGGATTTTGAAAATGTGGTGTACGAGAACAGCACAAGTAAGAATTCTGATGAAGGGAATGATGCCTCCACACCAGAGATCGATGGAAACCCGATGGTTAAACTAGAGTCTCTGGCCATCAATCCCACTTCATCAACAAGTGCTGTTGATGAGAAAGAGAATCTTAGTAAGGAACCGTCATCTGATGAATCGATGAACCATCCTAGCAATATTGGAAGTTCATCTAAGTCAGAAGCGAATGAACCCCCAACAGATCACTCTGAACCATCAACCTCTGAACCCATTCCTCCCACAAACATCCATGACAATTTGATTTCGAGAAATCCGCGAGAGACTTTCTTGACTCTGAATCTGAAGAAGAAATAATCTGTGAATCACCAGAGATCATTGAGGATAAGAAACCTCAAAATTTCAAGGCCTCAATAAAATATGATGTTCCAGAATCTATGAAAACTTCGGATAAAAGAAAAGGAAAACTGAGTAACACCAAGTCTACCAACGATACCTCACAAGGCCCAAGCACTTCATCTAAGTTCATTAAGTTTACTCGTGCGCAAAAATAGAAGTGGCAGGCCTCTGAACTTTCTAACCACCACTTTTCTTCTGATTCAGCTGAAGAAAATAATCCCTTCCTCAAGATAAAAGTAAAGACCAAGCCTTCCACAAATAAAAAATCTGAACTAGATACGAAGTTTGTAAAAACAATCGATGCTAGGACAGGATTTTCATCCATTGCATTTACTTCTTCATTTTCATTGAATAAAAAGAAAGTTAAACATTCATGTTCAAAAGATCCTAACTGTCAATGTTTAGCACTTTAACAAAACCTGAGGAACCATATGTTAACTCACCACTGCGTATTTTCCAAACACGTCTATCGCTATAATGTTCAAACCAATGAAAACGTGAAAAAGCCCAAGTCTAAGGGCAAGGGAAATGCAAACAGACCCAAGTCTGCAAAGGCTAAGGGTAATGAAAATCAGCCCACTCCCAAGAGGATTGATGAAAAGAGAAAGGTCGTATCTCTGACTAACCAACATGGACCCATTATGAAATGGGTTCCTAAAAACCCTTAACTTGTTTTGCAAGGCTAGCATGTGCAACCATGGTATATGGATTCAGGTTGCTCCAGACACATGACTGGTGATAAAAGTCAGATGTTCTCCTTCATCGAAAAATATGGAGGCTCTGTCACTTTTGGAGACAACAGTAAGGGTACCATCAAGGGATACGACACACTCATCAAAGGAAACATCTCCATTAGCAAAATGGCTTATGTTGAAGGTCTGAAGCATAACTTACTAAGCATAAGTCAGTTCTGCGACAAGGGTCTTGAAGTCAGATTTTGCAAGGGTTTCTGCATCATCGAAACACAGCCCGGCCGAACCATCATCAAGGCAAAGAGAGAAGTGAATCTCTATCTTCTGGACTTTCAATCTTCTATGGGACAAGACACCCTCTGCCTTGTATCCCATAATGTAACACCCCATACTACACATTGCATGTAACATATACTTCATATATAAGAAACACATGTTTATACCCCACATTGGTCCTTTAATACAGGAATCTACCAGTATAACATACATGGTCTAAAAATTCAAAATACAAATTCTTGTACTAATTCAAGTTCATCTACCAAAATTATACATATCATCATCATTTCTTCATGCTGGTAAACATATAGGGAAAAATATTACATTTTTCCTTTTCCCTTATCGTCCGCACCTCCTACAATACATATTTAAAATTACAAAACGAGGGTTAGACCGAAAGGTCTAGTGAGTTACCCTATTTATGTCATTGCAGGGTGATAATCACCAAAACCTTTAAATAAAACAACTTTTCATATATATAACAAATATATGAACAAGTAAGAACATAATACGAATACCTTTCACTTTTCAACAATCTCTGCGTATGAAAAGTTCATCAAATCCCAACAAGTTATATTAATCAATTTATCATAATGCCAGTTTCAAACCTTTAGATCAAATAAGGTTTATTCAAAGTTCCAGGCCAAACTTGTTATCTTCTCCTCAATAACAATCAAACTATGATTTCTAATAAGAACTCTGATCCTAAATCTTTAAATCACAAATAAATAAAGATTCCAGATCATGGTAATCTTAAGAGATATAATAGTAGAAGTTATATTACATAACACACGCATATACAAATGCCACCCTTATATCCAGATGTACACCTCTTCTTGATATGCCACCCTTATCCCATGGTACACCTCTCCTTGATATACCACCCTTATTTCCCCATCAAAATATTTCACAAATAATTTCATATAGAATAGACCATAGTCAATGGAATTTTATCAGTTCAAATTTATTTTTTCAAAATCTCTTTTCTTAACCAAGTGGCAAGTCAATACATAATCCGGACAAAACTCTGGCCGGATTACAAATCTGGACAACATTAATCATATTGTCCGATTTACATTGTAAAAGTAAAATTTTCCAACACTATTGTCCGAATATCAAATCTGGACAACATTATTCACCATCGTCATCCGATTTTAATCTAAACCCGGTCACCACTTAGTCGTATTCCTACTTCTCCGTTCAAAATGTTAAAACATAATTTCCATATTCATAAATCGCTTAATACTTAACCGGTTTAAAACTAAACCGCTTAACACTTGTCAGGTTTAGGGCTTACATCGCCTAACTCTTGTCCGGTTTAAGACTTAAACCGCTCAACACTTATCCGGCTTAAGGCTTAAATCGCCAAACCCTTGTCCGGTTTAAGACTAATCCGGACAACACTCCTACGATTTAAACTTCCAACCATATGAAAAGAATTTATACAAATAGCTATGCATTCCAAAGAGAAATTAAGCATTTAAAACCACTCACCATAAAATCTTTTGAAACCAAACTTCAAGATTTCAGTCAACAGGTTAAACCGATCAACTCTTTTTTAAAACTTAACTCTTAGAGTTTTGAAATGGTAAGAGAATTGATTGGAGGCCTCACCCTCCTTTTATACCCCTTTCCCTAAAAGGAAAGGTGGGCCACACACAACCCATGCATCCATATATCATGCATGTGTACTCATGTATACATATTCACATACATACCATATTATACATGCTTTTCACTTTATTCACCATATTCACATATATATTTATATGTATATATACATATAAATATATTTCATATTATGCATATAATTCATATACCAACATGATCAAATATAACAATTTATCATGTTGCCACATAATTATTTAACGAACAATCATGTATTAGTTACCTCAGGTGATAACCAAGACCCAGTTATCACACATAAGAGCGATGAAAATTGGCTATGGCACCATAAGTTCTCACATCTGAACTTTGATGTTCTAAGGAAGCTAGCCAAGCAGAAGCTGGTCAAGGGGATTCCCGATCTCAATTTCGAAAAAGATCATCTATGCTCAGCCTGCGAGATGGGAAAGCTGAAACGGGCCTCTCATAAAACAAAGTCAGAAACCTCCTGCTCCAAGCCCTTGGACATGATCCACATTGATCTCTGTGGGTCCATCTCTACACAAAGCCTCTTTGGAAAGAAGTACATCTTGGTACTGGTTGATGAATACTCCAGATACACTTGGGTTGAGTTCGTAAAGAAGAAATAAAATATTTCTGAACTTCTCATCGGAGTTATGAAAAGGCTCCAAGTCCTTCTACAACGCAAAGTCATAAAAGTTAGAAGCGACAATGGGACTGAATTCAGAAATGCTAGAATCAATGAATACCTCATCAGTGAAAGTATTTCCCAAAACTTTTCAGCAGCCAGAACTCCACAACAGAATGGAGTAGTGGAGCGAAGGAACAGAACCCTCGTACAAGCAGCAAGGACTATGCTTGCTTCATCGAAGTTACTCATCACCTTCTGGGCTGAAGCTATCTCCACTGCATGCTTCACCTAGAACCGGTCAATCATCAACAAGAGGCATCAGAAGACACCCTATGGACTCATCAATCAAAGAAGACCAAATGTCAAATATTTCCATGTCTTTGGGTGCCAATGTTGTGTACTCAATGATAGGGAATATCTTGGCAAGTTCGACAAGGAAGCTGATGAAGGGATCTTTTTGGGCTATTCTCAAACCGCCAAGGCCTACAGAGTCTACATCAAAGGGACAAATATCGTCATCGAAAGCATCAACGTGTCCTTTGATGATTCTTCACCAATGACTTCTGGGCACAGCAGTTCAGGACTCGGACTTCAACAGAGAGCCTCTGATTCATCAATTGCCAAACCAAATGAATCAGAGTTAGATCATTTATTTGAAGACATATTCGAAGAAGAAGTAGTCTCTTGACATGCACCTACTGAAAAACCCACTTTCACAGCCGATGAAGAACATGAAGTCTCCAATGCTGAAGGTACACCTCTTACTGAAACTCATGTTACTTCACCTTCTATTTCTTATATCTCTTCAGATCCATAGGATAAATCTGGACATGATCTCTTTGAAGGGGAGCAAGCAGTTCCATCGGTTGATGAAGAACTGCATTCTGTTGCTCCAGAACCCTAATCTTGCACCAAGTGGACAAAAGACCATCCACAACACCAAATCATTGGTGATCCATCATCTGGTGTCAAGACGAGATCCGCAACAGCAAATGAATGCCTCTTTGCCAACTTTCTGAGCATGATCGAACCAAAGAAGATTTTTGAAGCCCTACAAGGCCCAAACTGGATAGACGCAATGCAAGAAGAACAACTCCAGTTTGAGAGAAACAAAGTATGGTCTCTCATGCCTCTACCCAAAGGGAAGACGGCCATAGGAAACAAATGGGTCTTCAAAAACAAGAAGGATGACTATGGCATAGTAGTAAGGACCAAGGCTAGGCTTGTTGCCAAGGGCTACTGCCAGCAAGAAGGGATTGACTACGATGAAATTTTTGCTCCCGTTGCAAGACTTGAAGCCATCAGGATATTCCTAGCCGATGCAGCACACAAAGGCTTCAAGGTCTATCAAATGGATGTCAAGTCTGCCTTCCTCAATGGCAAACTTTAAGAAGAAGTATACGTGCAGCAGCCCCCTAGGTTTGAAGATCCAAAGCATCCAGAGTACATCTACTTTCTGGACAAAGCCTTCTATGGGCTGAAACAAGCACCCAAGGCCTGGTATGACACTCTCTCTACCTTCCTCATCGACAATGGATTCGAAAAAGGTACAATCGATACAACCCTCTTTCTCAAGAAGCATAAAGGTGACATACTAGTTGTGCAAATATATGTGGACGACATCATATTTGGTTCTACAAATGCAAAACATTGCAAAAAATTCTCAGAGCTGATGAAAAGCAAATTTGAGATGAGTATGATGGGAGAACTTAGTTTCTTCATTGGTCTTCAAATAAAACAAATTCCAGAAGGGATTTTCATCAATCAGTCCAAGTATGTGACTGACCTTCTGAAGAAGTACTMWCTCTCAAATTCATCATCGATGAGAACACCCATGGCTACAGGAGCTAAGTTATTTGCTGATCCATCAGGCAAATATGTAGATGTAACAACCTACAGAGGCATGATTGGATCACTACTGTATCTAACCGCTAGTAGACCAGATTTATGTCTGCTATATGTCTTTGTACAAGGTATCAAGCCAATCCTAAGGAATCTCATTTCTCTGCAGTCAAGAGGATCTTTAGWTACCTTAAGGGAACCCCTTCATTGGATCTCTGGTATCCTAAGAACTCTGGCTTTGATCTAATAGCCTATACAGATGCAGATCATGCAGGTTGCAAGCTTGATAGAAAGAGTACGTTTGGAAGCTGTCAACTCTTGGGGGACAAGCTGGTAAGTTGGACATCCAGAAAACAAAATTGTGTTTCAATTTCTACAGCAGAAGCAAAATATGTTGCTGCTGCTAGTTGCTGTTCACAAGTTCTCTGGATGAAGACTCAGCTTAAGGACTATGGCTTTGAATATGAAAAAGATTCCAATCCTCACTCCAAGAGTGCCATAGCCATCTCCGCAAATACTGTGCAGCATTCCAAGACCAAACACATCGATGTGAGGTACCACTTTTTGAAAGACAATGTCGAAAAAGGTACAATAGAAATGTATTTTGTTCCTACAGAGATTCAACTTGCTAACATTTTCACAAAAGCTCTTGATGAGAAAAGATTTTTATTTCTTGTCAGCAAGATGGCTATGCTGAATCTCACCACTTAGAGGCAATCTATCGATAAAAACCAGAGATCCTCAATATCTCTTGATTGTACCTACAAGTGATACATAATTATGGCCATAATCCCCAAGTACTCTAAACCAGAGCCTCTGGTTCTAAAGACAAGAGCCCCTGGCCAATTAGAAACACTTGTATAATTTTGGCCAAAAAAATTTCATCGCCTTTGGAACCAAAGCCCCCTGGTCCAAAGAAAATACTTTGTGATTCCTCACTACGTATCCCCTCTCCAACCAGAGCCTCTGGTTCTATAGACCAGAGCCTCTAGATTCCAATCCTTTGAGACCAGAGCCAGTTTCGTCCCAAAATTGGTCTCCTTCATTCTTTCACACATATTACTTAGTCATATTACTTCATTCATGCAACCAGAGCCTCTGGTTCCAAAGACCAGAGCTTCTGGTTTCCAAGTCCTTTGCGACCAAAGCCCCTCTAGTCCCAATTGGACTTCACAAAGCATCTTTACATTACTTTCATTCATCATTTATGCATCACCTTCTCAACCAGAGCCTCTAGTTCTAAAGACCAGAGCTTCTGGATTGGAAGTCTTTGGAACCAGAGCCCTCTGGTCCCAAAAGCCCATCCTTTTCATATGCAATTACATGAACTTAACCATATTTCATGTGTTTGTATCATCATTCACAAACAGAGCATCTGGTTGTATAGACCAGAGACTCTGGTCATCCAATTCACCCTCCTTATTGATTCTAGGGGGATTTTTTACTCATTGTACAACCCTATGCATCATTTGAGGGGGAGTTTTGCATTCATCATCATGCACCCATATTGCACAAACTATGCATTTTCCCACCCAGAGCCTCTGGTTCGTCTATCCAGAGCCTCTTGATCTCAAAAATGCTATATCAATGATGAATCATCCCTTGCATTCAACCAGAGCTCCTCTGGTTCTGCATAAAGGGAGTGTTTTTCCAAAAAAGGTTTCCAATGTTTAAACAGAGCCTCTGGTTTGTCTATCCAGAGTCCCTAATTCATAAAACCCAACATTCCATCGATGAATAAATTCATCACTCATAACCAAAGCCCTTTGGTTCCCCTCCAAATGTCATGACCAACCAGAGAACCTCTGGTTCCATGACAAATCCAATTTTTACCAAAAACCTATCTTTAATTGAAAACCTTTTTAAGATTATACAAAATTGTAGCTTTTGTGACTAAAAACCATACAACATGGGTTTTTAGAAGACCAAAACTTCGTAATTAGTATTTATCTTCCAATTAGATGGAATTTTAAATTCATATATTTCTTTGGGGAGTATATTCTACAAGAGTTATCCTTTGGGATAATTATTATTTTTTTAATTATCCCTAATCACCCAAACGTCATCCTTCACGTGCCTGACACTTTCAAAAGGATGTTCCCTAGAAAACCCTTCATTTCCCAAACCATCCATCCCAATCTGACATGTGTCCACCTGCATTTATGACAATGTGCAGATTTACGGCCCACGATCACCATTATGATCACCTTTTTGCCAAACGTCCTTTTTCACCATAAGTACAATCTAAATATTCCTTTTAAAATACAACCCTTTCCACTTGCCCACCTATAAATACTCATCTTCCCCAACAGGTTCTTCTTTACGCTCACAAAACCTTCAAAAGATTCTACAAACAAAACCTGCAACTCCTTCTCATTTCTAACAATGGCTTCCACCGTATCACACGAATCTCACAACAATGATAGCCTTGTTCAGTCGACCGGTGCAGATAGCCGAGCCCTAGTTTTCTTGCCCATCAAACCCAACAACCATGCTATCGACCTTCGCACAAACCTGTTTGAAGACAGGTTCGCCATCATGATCGAGTTCTTTCAGAACTGTGTTCTCCAATCGACACTCACCCTTTCTGACAACGGGGTGCTATTGAAGTATGTGCAACTGTATTGGCAGACCTGCGAGTTCTTCCCGGAGAATCGTGGGACCATGGGGGACATTGATGTCCCAAATGACATGGTTTGCTCGGTGAATATTTCCTGTGCAAAGGTGTCAAAGGTCCTGTGTATCCCAACTAGACAAGAGCTCAACATCGACAACTACACCGAGCCACCTACCAGTTCAAACATCCTCCGTTTCATCAAGATGCTGGGTTACAACCGTGATCTACGCAACGCATCGGACTTCAAGAGGCAGTTCTTGCCTATAATGTGGAACATGTTCTTTTCGATTCTTAATCGATCCCTCACCTGCATGCTCGGAAGTATAGATCAAGGGAACATCAACATCATGACCATCATGTATGGTCTATTCTTTAACCTACTGCTGGATTATGCACTCCTCATCTACAATGAAATACATGCAGCGGTCATCAAGAAATGCAAACTCGTGGCCGCTGGAAAGCCACTATCCTCTGTCCCCTTCCCATGCTTCCTTGCTTTATTCATAAGGGACGCGATGAGGAGGCACAATCTGCCGGCTGAAGAACCGTTCACTCCACAATACCTAATGAATGGCCATCGACCAACCATCTCTAAGGATGGTTACACAACAGAAAGGACCATCTCAAGGACCATGCTCAGCGTAATTCCAGAGATGTTTGAGATACGTAGGAAATATAAACGCTCTCTGCTGTCCCAAGAACCGAGGGAAGCTACCCCAGTGCAAATAGAGTCTTATCCCGATGCAAGCGAGGGAGTGCAGGAGTCGTCTTCATCGGATGATGATGATGACACTCCTCACGCATCCCCCGGCCCAATAAACACAACTCTCCCATCCACCTCCCAAAGGGCAAGGGGGTATTGAACAAGGACGGCCCAGTCCGATCCCAACCCAAGCCAGCCATCTAGAGGCCACTCTTCAGGCCTCTGAAGATGAATCTGCCGAGGAACCACATCATCCATTGCCTCTCTCCCAACATGGAGGCAATGAAGAAATAAAAGCACATCGCCTCACAGCTCACCACAACCCACCACACAACTATAAGCATGTGTTGCTTCTGACATTGAAGCTCCCAAAGATCGTTCAGAGCGATCATCTATTCATGCACAACCCCCTTCGATTCTTGATCTAGCAAAGGGGACACACATCTACTTCTCTTACTCGGCCTCTGAATCCGAGGAAGAAGAAGTTGATGTCGCAACATCAAGAGATAGCTCCTCATTAGAGGGCTATCGAGGACTCGATGTAAGTCCTTCATTGCCCACCTTCACACAAGGCAATGAAGGCGCCTCTAAAATTGAGGCACAACCTGCAGAATCCGTTGCTGCAAGGGTTACCCTCTTGGCTGATCTGGTCACAAGGCAGAGTTCCAAGCCTTTGTCGACTCTACTCAGCGGTCATTGGATGACCTTAAACTCACTTTAGCAAGGATTGTCGAATCCACCCCCTCCATCAACCTTACACCCATTCGACAATCTCTTGCCACCCTTGAAGCCCATGCCAAAGACAAAACAACCCACCTCCAAATGCTTCAACAAACCGTCCAACAACAACACAACGCCGCATCCACCCTCTCCACCATTCGAAACCAAACCATGATGAACACCCTTGCCACCCTCACGGCGCAAGCAACTGCGACCGATGAGGCCATAGCTTCCATCACCACCTAACTCAATACCATAAACACTACCCTCACCACACTCCCAGCCACCATACTTTGCCCAAATCCCTCAACCAACCCCTCAAACCACATCATTCGATGAAGCCATCGCCTCTTTCTCCAGCCAAATAACCAACATACATACTACCCTTACCTCACTTCCAGCCACCATAATTGCCCAAATACCTCAACCAACTCCTCCTCCACCCCCTCTACAACTCCATCATTTGATGAGGCCTTTACATCCTTCGCTGCAAAGGTGAGGAATATGTTAGCCTCCCTCATCATCCCACCACCTGCATCCACCTTAACCTCAATACCTCCTCCCACATCGATATCCACCTCCACCCCAGAAGGCTATGCCACCAGAGCCAACTTGAGGGCTCTTTCAAAGGCACTTATCTCCTCATTCAACGAGATAAGTGCAAAGTTTGCACATAGAGCTACACAACCAGCCAAGGCTCTCTCCAAGAGCCTTGAAGAACAACAGGCTCGCACTAACTCCTTTCTTCACTCGATAGAGGAGAGTCGAAGACAGAAGGCCCTGAGGGCGTATTTTGCGACCTTCAGGGAAAGTAAGAAGAAGAGGAGCAGAGCATCTTGCTCATCGAGCCGCCCGCAGAAGAGGCCAAGGCATGAGGATCCTGACCAAGATGATCATGGTCTAGGTCCTCATGAGGGGGAGAACCTGGCTGCTCAACTGATGGAATCCGCTACACCACCACCTCCAACACCTCAAAGTCATCCAACCTCTACATCCCAAGGAACCCAAGCTAGGGAACTAGTGGCTCATCCCTCTAAAGATGTACACGATGTACATGTTCCCATAGCTAGCACCCAAGAACCCATAACCCAAACCAATGAGTTCTCACCAATTGAGGTGAGTTCTTCATCCGATAAAAACCCATCTACCCCTCAACCAGAAACTAACCTACCACTTACTCCATCACCAACCCCTTGTCACACAGAACCTTCCATCACCCTACCCATTCAACAAGAAGCCATTATCACCCAACCTACCTTACCTTAACAACCACCAACCATTGAACCAGAAACAACCCAACCAGAGCCTGCTAAACTAGAAATACCCCAAATCGAGCCAACCCAACCTGAACCATCACAATCGGAACTCATTCCATCTCTTCAACCCTCAACCCAAACACAACCCATCACCCAAAATCAACCACCCATCACCCAACCATCACAGGTGCTAGCGGACATCCATTCCTCATCAAGGCATCCTCCTCAAAACGTAATTGATGAGATCATTGCAAATTTCGAATCGCTGAGGAGACGTCCAGAGATGGCACCAAGAGAGACAGTAATGATGGAGAATATCCATCAGTATCTGTATCACGATCGCGATGAAAGTTTGGTACTCAATCCTCCCATGCTATTACTAGAATCGATGAACTCTTGCACCATAGGTTTGTAAGACAGACGACCTCTCCACCACAAGTTGTCTTCTCAAACGATGGAATCAAGACGGTTATGGATATCAAAATAAGGACCTTCACTAACAGAGCAATCAAATACATCGAGTACACAGTGGAACGAGCTCATAGACAGGTCAGCGTCTTCAATGACAATGACTTGATCAATCTCAATCCATGGGACATGATTAATCTTTATGCACATACAGCTCAGTGACAGGATCAAGGAATCAGATTTGGGATGGCAAACTGAGCGATTGTTCAAGCAATGGAGACCTTGGTGAAGCACAGAGCAAAGAACGACTTTCAAATTGCTCTTAATCTAGGGATCGACAAACTATCCTGCACTCCTCCAGATGAAGACTTTCCAGGCCTGCAGGAGAAGAGATCTGCGTCAGTCTTAACTCAACCAGAGCTCGGATTGGTGTTCAAGAACGAGTTTGGTGTGAAGAAATTTTTTAGACTAACTGAAGCCTTCAAGTATTCAACTACAACACTTGAATGGTTTCAGAAGGTCATCAGAGACAGATTGGGCAGACCTCATGTGCCGATAAGAGAGAGCCAACAACCTATTCATGAGATCTCCACAGTCACTCGATTTAGAGGACTGTTGATGCGCTTCTGGGAGATATCTCAAGGAGATCATGAGTAAATTATTTTGTTTTGTATTGTAATGTCTTTTTGTTCCATCACTTGTAAGAATTCATCCATTACATAGTCCAATGCATTTTTTTTGGCAAATGATGGTTTTCTTTAGTTTAGCCTCTGTCTTTCACTTATGCTTTGAATGTTCATAGATTAGCTTATGTTTGTTCTTTTATTACTTAGGGGGAGATTGTTAGACCCCATAATTCACATTCGTAAAAGTAATGAAGAACAACAAGTGATGAAGAACCAGAAGGACGATGGAAGACTTCAAGGCAAAACAACTAAGTGTTCAATAAAACAAGAAGGTCGATGAATCGACTAGAGATGCGATGAATCAAGCATCTTCATAACCCCTCTAGTTACCAACACTTAGAGTTTTCTACAATAGTTCAACCAGAGGCATACGATGAAGATATCAAGATATGGTTGAACAACGTCCCATATAACACAGCTGGAGATGACGAATCGACAGCTGGATTCCACAAAGTTTTATCTTGTTTGATTTACATTACATGTTTAGATAAGCTTTATCTTTTTTAGAAGATTTGCTAGATATTCTCTCTAGATAGTTATCTTAAAATAGCTTTCTAGTATTAATAGGTGTTAGGCCTATTGTAATCATTGACGCTTTTCATAATCATTTGGAATAAAGTGAATCATCCGACACTCAAGTATATTCTTTGAATATTCATATTTTGTTCTTGAGTGTTCGTCATTTTATTCATCCACACGACATAATTAGGTTATTTTTAACTGAATTATTAGTGTTATTGAGACATCTGGGATCAACAGATACGCTTAGCGATATTTCTTTTGTGACGATGATTAGTTATAAATAATATTTTGATCGAAATTATGTTATCATCGTCTTTGTAATTAGTCGTATAAACTCATATTTTCCCCGTTATATGGCTTTTGTACAAAATCATTTGGGAAATTGATATATGTATATATATATATATATATATATATATATATATATACAGGTTAGAAAAAGGTAAAACATGAATTTACAAATGGGTCATGCCGAATTTTTGCTAGAAATATCAGTCTAAAGGTTAAGGTGTTTCAAGAATACAATAACTGAATGTATAAGAAGTGAATGATAATAAACACATAAACTAAATCTATCAACTATGATAATCAAAAGTGATGTACTCAGGGATAGTATATCCAACATGGTATATTTGTTTAATCAACTTCCTTCTGATCCTTCTATCAACAGATAGTGCAAGAAGGTCTTTGGCATCGTAGAATGTTAAGAGAACCACCAAATGATCACGGGTGCACGGTGAAGTTTCGAGCATCATTTCAATCTTGTAACTCCATTTACATTGATAAGTGAGGATCTTTAGAAGGAAGAAAGAGGTTAAGCATAAAGATATTGGGGATAGGCACTCTGGATAGAAACTTATCAAATGAAAACTTGTTTTGATGCTTATTTTTGGAGGAGGGGCCATCTTCAATATTTTTGCTTCAACAAGTAGTCTTCACTGGAAGTGGAGGTATACTTGTTGGGTCATTGACTAACATCTTCGTAAGTCGAAACGTGGCACTGACTACTATGCTATAAGGAAATAATTTGTGTCTTCTCCACCAGCAATTGCTTTTAGTGTAGTGGTAAGCGCTTGGATCCTACAATTGGTATCATAGCAGGTCACGGGTTAAAATCCCATGAGGTGCATAACATTGCCAAAGGCATGCTATGCAGCCATTGTCTTCTAGCGAAGATCTTGTTATTGTCCAGGCAGATGCTAGGGGGATTATTGAATCATTGACCATCATCTTCCTAAATCGAAACGTGGTGTTGACTGCTATGCTATAAGAAAATAAGTTGTGCCTTCTCCACCATCAATTGCTTTTGGCATAGTGGTAAGTGCTTGGATCCTACAACACTAATGATGATTGACACTTTATCCAGAAGTCTCTTTAGTTCTTTTTGGAAATATCCCTTGTATCCAA
The DNA here is from genome assembly GCF_001531365.2 of Cynara cardunculus var. scolymus. Lineage (NCBI taxonomy): Eukaryota > Viridiplantae > Streptophyta > Magnoliopsida > Asterales > Asteraceae > Cynara > Cynara cardunculus. The sequence goes on from NC_037535.1 coordinate 9,539,198, forward strand.
ACTTGGATTTTCGAATGCAGTTTGAATGTCCAGCCATTCGTTGTAACCATACAAGTATAGAAATGAAGAATAATCAATGACCCAGTCTCCATCCTCTCTAAGGATGTACATGCTGATGAGGAGCTTTCTGTCCTTTGTTCTTCTGGAGAATGTGACATCAATGATGTTATCCTTGTAAAGGCCTTGATCCACTTCCAGTCTACACTATTTGTCTTATCTTTCTTTAACATCTCTCCCTTTCCTTTTTTTTTCTTCAGCTTATCTGAGAAGAATGGCTTGAGCATCGCTTGGGTTGTTCTTTTTGAATTTTCTGTCAGTGTTGGTGTCAATTAAAACTACATTTGCTAACTCAATGTAGGAACCCATATTCTTCTTAAGTATCAATAAACAGAGTAAAATCATAGTGAATGGAAGCAAGAACTGTGTAGTTGATGACGGTTAACAGAATTATTCATGAAAACAATAAGAGTGAGAAATGAGTCAGATGCTTTATTTAGATTTCGATTAAAGCAGTAAACTCTCAATCTAACAGTACTCTCACAATAATTCTTCATAATGGAGCGTAGTCAAATTTAGCAATCTATCAGGTAATTTTTGTTGGGTTCAAGTTAGTGCTTAATGTTGTATTCAAGTTTCTCCTTAGTGTAGTTTCATTGTAATAGCTTAGCCTTTACAATTTCCCAGTATAAATAGGATTTACCTTGTAATTGTAATTAAAACTTTTGTCATTAATCAGAATTCAAGATTTGCTGATGTAATTTCTCTCTCTCTCTCTCCAATCTAATCATCTTCTTGAATATCTTCTTTCTACCTTTATGTTCATCAGAATCTATGAAGATTATATCATGTTTGTATGAAATCTGGACTCATCAATTGGTATCAAAGCAAGCTGCAGCAGTTTGGATTTGAAGATATCCATTTTACACATTTTTGCACGATTTTTTTAAGATTTTCGATCTGATTCTTCACTGTTCTTGAAATATTTTTTTACCGGATTGGTTTTTGTGCCAAAATTGTTCAATTTTTGGGTGTTATTGGTAAAGATTTG
>NC_037535.1:9540540-9562032 GCF_001531365.2 Cynara cardunculus var. scolymus
GGTTTAGCTAATCCGGCTAGTATACCGGTGATAACTTGTGCGGATTAGTTGATAAACCGTGTAACACTTGAAAGGTTTAGTAAGCGGTTTAAAAGTATCCGGCTGGTAAGGATTTTGTAACTTGAACGGATATTGACCGGTTTAACCAAATCCGTGTGGTAAGTTTGTGCGGTTTAGAATACGCTTGGTAAGTGTTGGACTTTTGAGCGTTTTATTTCTACAATCGTATTATATCTTGGACGGTATACATTTGAACAGTGTTTGAATTTGATTGGTTTAAGTGTTTGACCTTGATCGGTTTATGTTTGAATTCTTTTGATCGGTTTAATAAGTTTGACTTTTTGATCGGATTATTAAGAGTTTGACTTTTGATCGGTTTATCTTTGTGTGATTTATACTTTGTGCGGTTTATGTCCATGTGTTGCCCGGATTATTAATCTGGATAACGTGTTAAATTCGTCTATCTTTTTGACCGGACTTGTAAACCGGACAACTTGTGCGGACTACTAATCCGGACAAGTGCTTGGGTGCTTAATTGTCTAAGTGTTGAATGTGTGATTATTCTAGTTTACACTTTAGCAGATATATCTTTGCAAACTAATCTTTTAATTCAAACTTTGAACTGCAGTTGATCCTATTTTCATACAAACTGATAAGATGAGTTCAAAAGAAGCAATGGCTACTGGTACTGATACCAAACCACCAGTTCTTTTTCGAGGAGATTATAATCAATGGAGAGACATATTTCTCAACTTTATTGAAAGAATGAAAGAAGGAGAACTGATCATGCAATCTCTATTGGAAGGTCTAGCTGAATTCTTTATAGAAGTAGAAGCTGATTCTGTGCAATTGCACACCCTTCCTATCCACTCAGTTGGTTCTCAACAATCAATTGTTTCAATTTCTCACGGGGATTTAGCTCAAACGCTAACTACTTCTCAATCAGAGAATGTAGTTATTGAAACAAGTAGGCCGCTGTCCCAGCCTACGCCTTTGATTCTGTGCACCTCGGGTTTAGAGCCCATACACTTAGGTAGACAAGAGTCAGGAGCATCTGTTGCTCCAAGTGCTGTTCTGAGTGAACTAGCTGGAACGACCAGAGTGATGTCTGTTGACATATCACAAGGACAGGTCGGAAGTCCTACCAATGCTACCATTACGCCAACATTGAACGTAGGCACAACAGTTTACTCAACGGTTGTTTCAACTGGTTTTCTACGTGAACCAGGTGTGATCTTACCCGACTTTGTGTCACGGGAATATTTGGACGGCACCCTAAAGGTTGTTCAAGAGAACTTTGACGCACAAATCGCTAGCTTGAAGAGGTTGATAAAGGGAAAAGAGCATGTTGTAGAAGAGCCACCATCTGCGCCAACACCACCACCTGTACCAGAACTGTCAGTACCAGAACAATCGGTGGATGAGCTAAAATCACTTTTATATGCTAAATTGATGGCTTCTCAAAGCGAAGACGCAGAAGATGCAGATTTGGTCAGACTTCTCCGTCAACAGATTGATGCTAACCCTATGATTCGAGCCTCATAGTTCTTGACTTTTCAGGATGTGATTAGTGCTAATTTTTCTAAAGTTAGTAACTTGATCACATCTAATACCCTAGATCTGAAACGTTCAATGGATGCTCTTGTCGAAAGAGTATCTATACTTGAAGAAACTTGCAAGTCTCAAGCCGAATCTCTTAAACGAAGACATGACGATCAGGATGATCCTGATAGTCATGAGGGGGAGAGGAAAAGGCAGAGATTGGCTGAGACGTCTACGCAAGGTGCAAGAACGGGTGAAGAGTCACTACCTCAGGACGTAAATGTTGAAAGTTCTGCCCCGGAAACAATTCGGGAAAGAATAATTGAGGCTGTTGTGATTGAAGACGAAGATGTGGAGACAAGTCCAATGATCGAGCCAATAAGCCGGCGGACTCCACAGTAGAAACAAGGTTGTTAATGGACTTGTCTGCCAATGTGGGATTGAACAGTGTTTTCTCTACTACCTTGGGTGGAGAGCAGGATTTTGGTGAAGACGATGATAACATTGACAAGTCAACTGGAATGTATTTTGACTTTAAAGCTGACTTAGATGAAGAAGATCCAGTGTTTCCCGTTCAAGGTGATCCTCAGTCTATTCCAGAATCGTCTACTGCTGCTTTACCTGATGTGCCTGAAGTCAGTGTTCCAAGAGAAACTGTTGATCCTACTGAAATCTTCACGAAGAATTATATTCCTTTCCATATCAGAGCAAACTTCTTTGGTTATGATCGCGAAAGAATCCAAGAGCCATACTTGGAAGATATCTACTTTGGGATTTTCATTCGTCACAGAAAATTGCTAAGTGGTGATAGAGTTCTTGGGATTCACAAGAAGCCAAAAGAGTACCGAATTGAATATCATCACCTTCTAAAAGCCAAGTGCCAACCAGTCAGTGAAGTACGTACCAAGCACCGAATTGTAACGATAAAACAGATAGATGCTCAGAAGTTATTGAGAATTTGGTATCATGTCTTCACTGTTACTAGACAGGATGGCCAGATTTGGAGGTTTAGCGAAGCTGACTTCTCGAACTTGTATTTGGATGACCTTGAATACATGTTCTTCAAACTCAAAACATGACAATTAGAAAGGAAGGAGAAATAGTAGCTCTTGAAGCCATCAAGAGATTCATTCGATGTCATGTAAAGCTGGCAATGGTCACAGATGTACAAATGGGTCTTGAAGACAATCAACGCATTATCAACCTCAAAAGACCAAACCAAGAACTTGAAGACATTGACGGCTATCCAGTTTACATGGTTCTAGAGAATCCAGAGTTCGGGGTCATCTACTATGCTCAACCTCAAGTCAAAAAGTTCATGAGGTTCAGCSAGTTGAACAAGTATTCYRACGGTACGATYARGCTTGTAAGGAGGGCACTGGATTTGAAGAGGGTGATGGACGAAAAGGCTACTGAATCTGAACGAATGAATTCCAAAGAAAGATACTTGCTCGTCAAYGCTATAAATTTGCTCGAGGAGAAGATTCAGTACAGAAATGCTCTGAGAAGGTTAGAGAAAATCCTTGGACTACGCAAAACGAAGTTTACAAGAGTCCAAACTTGAATTCAAAGGGGGAGAATGCTGGGTTCAAGTTAGTGCTTAATGTTGTATTCAAGTTTCTCCTTAGTGTAGTTTCCTTGTAATAGCTTAGCCTTTACAATTTCCTAGTATAAATAGGATTTACCTTGTAATTGTAATTAAAATTTTTGTCATTAATCAGAATTCAAGATTTGCTGATGTAATTTCTTTCTCTCTCCAATCTAATCATCTTCTTGAATATCTTATTTCTACCTTTATGTTCATCACAATCTATGAAGATCATATCATGTTTGTATGAAATCTGGACTCATCAATTTTAACCTGAAGAGGATGCCTCCTTTTATACGACCATGCTAAATAGAATCTCCTAAATTCTAGGATTCAAACTCTGACTTCTTGTTCATCGTCCTCAGCCTTCACGTTCCTTGGAAAGTGGAACGACTTGCGTGTACGTGGCGGATTCTGTTAAGAGTCTTGGAAATAAGTTTGAATGACTTGTGCACAAACCATGGGAGTAGGAGACTCAGAGGCTCTACATGTATTATGCAGAGGCTCTGTGTCTTGAATGTAGCTCTGTATCAAGTACTTAAGCTTTTCGACGCTTAAGACTTGATTTTCCTCTAGGTTGAGCACGGGCTCTATATATGAGATGCTTAGGTCTTTGAATAAAAGCTATGTCTTTTAGTATTTTCTACATAAGAACTCTTAGTCCAGACTGCTTCAATCGACTAAGTCCTAAATGACTAGAGTAAGAGACTTCTTACTTATATGTTTACAAGAGGGGTTCTAACAATCTCCCCATAAGTGTAAATAAGAGGACTCTTACTTGAATGAAAAAAAAGAATTTGATCGAAACCAAAGGTCAAAGAGAACCTTTGTTTTTATATTGACTATGTAATTTGTTTATAATACTTAGAAAAGAAATTACATGAAGTTCAAAAAAACAAAAAAAGATAGATGGTACTTTCAAGAAAGAGACCTAGAGATGTTGAAGTTTCATGAACCTCCTTAGAAGTTCACGAACTTCAAGTACATGATCTATTGAGCGCACTAGGTTGTTGGCTCTCTCTCTTGCTCCTGGGGTAGAGTCTACACTTCTTAGGATGTTGTTCTTTATGTAATGCAGAGTGGAGTTCAAATACTTGAAGCGCTGGTCTTCTCGAAAGAACACTTTCTTGCCTTGTTCATTTCGGAAGACCACCCCATGTTCTGGTTCTACCAACACCGTCAAGGAAGGGATGTGCTTGATACCTTCAAATTCTTTATTAGGTGCTGTGACACTCAGCTGATCGATCTCCGTGTCTAGGGCTATTTGAATGTTGAGCTTGCTCTGGAAGTCTAGAAGGTCAGTCATCGTTTTCCTGATGGCAGAGTTTGCATAGCGTACTTCATGCTTTTATCTTTCTTATGATTAGTGAAGAAATATAGAGCAAGAAGATCCCAGGGGTTAAGATTTATTAGATCGCAGTCCGTAAAGACGCAGATCTGCCCATGAGAACATTCCACTTTATATTCATGGAAGATAATCTGATTGTAGGTGAAGGTTCTCTTTTTGATGTCGAGCACTTGCTTGATCCCATCCACAGAATGAACTGTGGTAATGGGCTGCGTATACTGATGGAGAAACCTCTACCTAATGTTCTTTTTTGTCATTGGATGGAGGTTGATCTTTTGCGTTGGTACCTCATTCCTCTGATTATAGAGGTGCTGAAAGATTTCTTCGCTATCAGTCGTGTCTTTTTTGGTAGGGCCTCATCATTGCATCCATTTGATCTTTGATCTCTTGAACGAGATCATAAGATGGTTTGGAGCTCTGAGGCCTGCTGCTACTTGCCTCTTGATGGCTTTCTCTGATTGGACCTCATGTTCTCAGGATACGCATGACAACTCTGGTCCCTTGGACAGGGACCTTTGCTCTATGCGTCTGACGGTGTGGTGGAGGTGCGACAATAGTTATTTAACAGCCCAAACTCCACATTTGCATATAACACATATTTTCTTTCAAAGAAATATAATTTACACCACATAGGTCCCATTAGTACAAGGATTCTTATATGTACAACATTTACATATGAAAAATTCCAAAATAAAATCCATATACTAACACATGTATAACAACATGTATCTTCAAAATATGCAATCATCAATTTGATCTTCATAAGCAGATAACATATAATAATATACTTTACATTTTCTTTTTCCCTTTATTATCTCTTGACCCCGCGGTTCCTGCAATGCACATTTTTTAAACACAAAATGAGGGTTAGACCAGAGGGTCTAGTGAGGAAATCTCTTCTTTGCAAATGCAGAGCGATGAACACCAAAATCTGATAAAATATCTTTTACACATAAGTAATTGCATTTCAACAAAAGAATGTAATTTGATTGGATAATCAAAATATGTGGCCAATAGTTAACTTCAACACATCATCCAAATGCACTCTCTAAAACCCCGAGTTCAAATAGAACTCTTAACTCAACAGGCCAGAGCTCCTCTGGTTCCACAGACTAGAGCTCTTCTGCCTTTATCAACCACAGCCTCTGGTTCTACTAACCAAAGCCTCTGTATCTAATTGAAACAATAACCAACCAAAGATCCTCTGGACCAAATAAAACATCTACTCCAAAAGAATATATATTACTTTTGAAAGATGGTTAAACTAGAATCAGAGTCCGTTTGACTCTTAAGTTTTGTTTATAAATATTTTTGAAGAAACGATAGTTTTAAAGAATAAAATTATGATACATAACTAAAATGCAGAGCTTATGTATGAAACATACAGAACCTTTGGTTTATAATATTTCCAAAATATTTAAAGCCTTTTTCACATAACCAGAGGTCCTCTGGTTCTTGTGTAAGACCAACCAGAGCCCCTCTATATGTACTAAAACTTGATAGAAAACTTAGGCAAGGAAAACTTTGGATGACAAATCATTTTCCCCTTCTCAATAGCATTTAAATTATTATTTCTAAATAGAACGATATCTCTAATTCACCAAGTCACAAAGAAATGCTGATTTAGAGTTATTTTATCTAATTAGTGATAATAACAATAGCTATAATAATATTTACATATGACATTGCCACCCTTATTCAATGGTACACCTCTCCTTAATATGCCACCCTTATTCCTTCTTTAAAACAAGGATACTTGCGAGAACAGACAAAAGTCACCACGTCTGGAAGTACCCAACACCTAGTTCGAAGCCAGAACAGACAAAAGTCACCACGTCTGGGGGAACTACCTCTTACAACAAGTTTCATTCCAGAACAGACAAATGTCATCACTCTTGGTAGAAACATTATCTTTTTCACTTTAAAAAAATATAAAATACCCCTTTTCACAATAACAAATTTAAACCCCAAATATATGTTAAATTGTGAAAATCCCAATATTAAAACTTAAATTCAACACTCTGAACATGTGTGGATAGTTTGTATCTGGACAGGCTATCCGGCCAACACCTGTCTGGACAAGCTTTGTCGGACACCCTATCCGGACAACACTTGAATCAATAATAATCACCTTATCTGGATGCATCCCTTATCCGAACAACAAGAATAAGACAATTAACACAAGCATCACAAACTCTTAATCCGTATAACACTTCGGCAGGATATAGTGTTCACCGGACAACAAGGTGTCCAAGTACAATCTTAATTTTGGTCAACATTGTGTCCAGATACAGGCTTCAATTAATATTCTAATTCTTAATCCAGTGAACAGGTGACCGGATACTCCCAATCCGGTCAACAGAGTGACCGGTGAAAAACATAACCCGGTCATTGAATGTGTTCAAGAATAGATGCAATATTTTCAATGCATCATTAATCCCAAGATAAAATCAATATCAAATCGTATTGAAAAGGATGTTTTGAAAATACCGACCTTATGCAAATTGAATTTTCAAGATGAAACACCAAAATACGAATCCAAAACTCTAGCTTTCCTGATATACAAGCAAATTCCACTGAATGCTCTTTCTTACTCTCAAATTTCCAAAAATGGCAAGAAGCCTTACCTTATACTTCCTCCTCTATTTATACCTTTCCTTATTACGAAAGACGATTACACACACACCACATATATGCATGTATATAACCTACATACATAACTTATTCATGCAATAAATTCCTGCACACCCAATCACATCTCATGCATATATATACATAACATGACATATAACCATATGCACCCACATATTTAAAATCATGCATATATTCCCACGTATGAAAATACACATACTCATATATTACACTCATGTAAGAATGTATCCACATGAACAATTATAACAATTAATCATATAATAAATACCTTGGGTGATAACTAGTACCCGATTATTACATTATTCACCCCTCAAACGAATTCAGTCCCATAATTCATTCACTCAAATAGCCACGGATACTCAGTTTTCATATCAGATTCCAACTCCCAGGTTGCCTCAAAACCTTTGTTATAATGCCACTGAACCTTTACCAGACTGATCTCTTTATTCCGCAGAACTTTGGTTTTCCGATTAATTATTGCTTATGGTGTTTCCACAAAGTTCTGCTTACTGTCTAGTCTGACTTCTGGTAGCAGAGCTGCTAGACTCGGATCTGCCAAACACTTCCGTAGATTAGACACATGGAAAGTGTTATGAATGAAACTAAGCTCTTCTGATAGCTCCAACTGATACGCAACCATTCCGATCCGCTTGCAGATTCTGAATGGCCCGATGTATCTTGGACTGAGCTTACTTCTCTTACCGAATCTGACTACCCCTTTCCATGGTGAAACTTGCAGCAATTCATGATCTCCCACAAAGAATTCAATCGGCTTACGACGTCTGTCAGCATAACTCTTTTGACGGTCATGAGCTGTTTTAATCTTTTCTCTGATTTGCTCAATTTTCTCAAAAGTGACTTGAACAATTTATGGCCCTGTTAATCGTCTTTCACCCACTTCTTTCAAACACAGCGGCGTTCTGCACTTATGACGATATAAAACTTCATACGAAGCCGCCTGAATGCTGGAGTGATAACTATTGTTGTAGACTAATTCAATTAATGGCACATGATCTTCCCACAATCCTCCAAAATCTATAACTGTAACACCCCCAAATCCTTATATTGCATATAACACATATTTCATACATAGAGTACATGTTTTCCCACAAAGGTCCATAATACAAGAGTCTGTAATGTAAAATACGCAACTCAAAAAATCCAAAAGTACATGCTCTTGTATCCTAGCATCTATGCTCCGAAACATGGCTAATTAAGATCTTCACACAGCTAAGCACATAGGGAAGTAATTCACATATTGCTCTTTCCCTTATTATCATTACCTGCACACATATTTTTGTAAAACATAAAATGAGGGTTAGACATGAATGTCCAGTGAGGTTCCCTTTTTATGTAATGCAGGGTGAAGATCACCAAAACATTTATTTCAAATAATTCATTCCATGTATCAAAGACTTGAAAATCATATTCTGTTTCGGTCCATCGAGCCTTTGGTTCCAAACCATACTTGGAATATATTTCAATAAACAGTACTAGAGCTCCTCTGGTCTCTCTACCAGAGCTTCTGTTTAATTGACCAGAGCCTTTGGTTGTACTAACCAAAGCTTCTAGGTCATATAATTTCTTATAATGTTCTTTAGTTAAGCTTCCAACCAATAAGATATCCTTTTTCGTAAAAAGAATAGTTATACAGAGTTCTTATTCGACCAGAGCCTCTGGTTGTACTAACCAGAGCTTCTAGTTCAAAAGTTATGACCAACCAGAGCCTCTGGTTCAACGTGTGAGTCGACCAGAGCCCCTCTGGTCTGTCTTTCGTAGAAAATACTAAGTATAAAATCCTTTTTCTTAAAACTTCTCAAAATGTGATTTTGACACAAAAGCACTTATCAATAGATACAAAGCCTCTGGTCCAATTAATACGTTTAGTAAAACCAGTGCTCCTCTGGTTCCTCATAAAATGTACATTCTGCTTCCAAAACACTTTTAACCAAAATTAATGACCATCGGCCATATTTTCCCATAACCATAAAATCAATACTACTATTTCTAATAAGAACAACATCTCTGAGTCCTCAAATAACCAAGAAGAGAGAACTTCTAATCTGTTGTAATCTTAATAGATTTAATTGCAAGAGTTGTACCATGCATACACACAACGACCATCCTTATTACATCCATAAATCCCCTGTTTATAACAATAGCTATTCATCACACACAACGATCATCCTTATTTCTCCTGATATTCATATGAACGATTTCATCCAATGACAGGCTGCAGACCTTTTTCTGTTAGAGTGAACCTCGTTCATAGTTTTTAACCAAATCATAATCTCAAAATAGGTTTATATTCATAAACCTTCCAAGCCGTAGAACAATCTGTTCTGTGGATGATTTCTCAAATCATATATTCCTTTTAAAATCCTCAACACAGGATATCATTAACAAAACTGATTTTTAAAGCACAGTTTCTGCTTTAATCTTTTCCAAATAGTTTCAAATTTCAGGAACGCAAAACATTTCCTCCAAAACTGTTTTTAAAACAGTTTTACCAAGTTCCTTTAAATCCTTAAATCATCAATACTCCACAGTACTTATAAAAATCAAACAGTAGATAAAACTCGCAGTTATTAAATAGTAGTAATAAAAAACTCATCTTAAAATCACAGATTCTGCAAATACTAAAACGTAGGTTCTTTCTTCAAGAACACTTTCAAGAATACCTTCACCGCCTTTAAATTTCTTTCTTTCTTAAAAACACTCAATTTTTAGAAAAACATATAAGATTTTTGCCTTATCTTCTTTCTTTTATATCTTAATGAGGTGGTGATGGATTTTTATCTAATATAAAAGTCTTTTGGGAGGTGAAGATAATATATTAAAACCAAACATTTCTTAATCATGAAGTATTGGATTATATAGATAATAATCTCCTAACACATAACCGCCTACATTTATGTACTGCTTCCATTTGTATGCATAATATCAAATTACCACATATATACACATAATCCATGCAAGTTTTATCATAATTATGCATGCTATCGCATAATTCATAAAATAAACACATAAGGTTACCTTGACCTAGGTTCACAGAAAACCCGGTTATAACAATAACACAAGCCCTTAACATATCTTCGAAAGTCTGAACAATTTTTTCACTCTGCCCGTCAGTCTATGAATGATACGTCGTACTTAACTGAATCTGAGAACCCAAAGCTTTCTAAAAACTTTCCCAAAATTTTGTTGTAAACCGACAATCCCTATCTAAGATAATAGACAATAGAACCCCATGTTTTGTCATAACCTCCTTAATGTAAATCATTGCCAATCTTTCTAACAGATAAAGAAGAAAGTGCGCTGATTTCGACAAACGATCCACAATTACCCATATGGCATCATATCCCTTTGGTGTTTGAGGTAACTTTATAATGAAATCCATCGTGATATGATCCCATTTTCATACAGGAATCTCTAAAGACTGTAGATTCCCATATGGTCTTTGATGTTCAACTTTTACTTGCAAACACGTCAAACATCGCTCCATGTACCTTGCTATGTCTTGCTTCAGTCCAGGCCACCAATAAAATGGTTTTAAGTCTTTATACATTTTATTGGTACTAGGATGAATAGAATACCGGGATTTATGACTTTCATTCAAAATAATTTCCCGGGTATTCCCATAGCATGGTACTCAAATTTAACCATGAAAGCACAAAAGTTCTTTATCATTCTTTTCCAAGGTAGAAATCAATTTATCCAACTGTTCATTTATGAAATTATCTTCTTTGACAGCTTCCCCTTGACATTTTGCAATTTCACTGTGAAGATCCGGCAACTAATTCATTCTCATAGCTACAGCCCTGATCGTACCACTATTTTTCTTTCTCTTCAAAGCATCTGCTACCACATTAGCTCTCCCCGTATGGTAGAAAATTTCACAGTCATAATCATTTACCAGCTCAATCCATCGTCGTTGTCGCATGTTTAACTCTTTTTGATTGAATAAATGTTGGAGACTTTTATGATCGGTGAAGATTTGACACTTAGTCCCCAACAAGTAGTGCCTCCAAATCTTTATAGCAAACACTACGGCTACAAGCTCCATGCCATGTGTCGGATACTGTTTTTCATGATCCTTTAACTGCATGGATGCATAAGAAATAATCTTTTCTCTCGGCATCAACACACAGTCCAAACCCAACTTCGAAGCATCACTGTAGACCATGAAATCTTCTGATCCTTCTGGCAATGATAGCACTTGAGCGCTGCATAGACGATCTTTCAACAACCGAAAAGTCTTCAGTTGATCTTCTTCCCACTGAAACTTAACATTTTTCCATGTTAACTTCGTTAATGGCATTGCAACCTTGGACAAATCCTGGATGAATTTTCGATAGTAACCTGCTAACCCGAGGAAACTACGGACTTCATAAGGAGTTCTCGGTGCATCCATTTCTCTACAGCTTCGATCTTAGCAGGATCAACTTTCATTCCTGATTCAGATATGACGTGACCCAAAAATTGAATTTCTCTTAACTAGAACTCACATTTGGATAATTTGGCATACCACTTTTCTTTCTTCAAAAGTTCAAGGATCAGACGAAGATGCTCAGCATGTTCTTCTTCAGATTTCGAGTATATAAGAATATCATCGATAAACACAATAACAAACTTATCGAGATATTCACTACATACTCGATTCATTAGATCCATGAAAGTTGCAGGAGCATTGGTTAAACCAAAAGGCATAACCAAGAACTCATTACGTTCATACCGAGTTCGGAAAGCAGTCTTAGCAACATCCTCTTCTCTAACTTTTATCTGATGGTATCCTGACCCCAAATTGATCTTTGAGAAGTAACTGGCTCCCACCAGTTGATCAAATAGATCACTGATTCTTGGTAGTGGATACTTATTCTTAATTTTCAGTTTATTCAATTCCTGATAATCAATGCATGTTTGCATGGATTCATCTTTCTTCTTGACAAACAGAACCGGAGCACCACAAGATGAGGTACTTGGTCTGATGAAACCCTTGTCAAGGAGATCCTTCAACTGATTAACCAACTCCTTTAGTTCCTACGGTGCTAGCCGGTATGGTGCTCTTGCCACTGGCACTGTCCCGAGTACCAAATCAATCCTGAAGTCGATATTTCTATCAGGCGGTAAACTAGTCAAATCGTCTAGGAAGATTTCTGGATAATCACATACAACTGGAATCAACTCTTGTTTTCCCTTTTTTTTCCTGAATCTACCACATAAGCCAGATAACTTTGACATCTTTTCTGAACATACTTCCGGGCTTTCAAAACTGATAATAATTGGTATGGTGATCCTGCCGATAACCATAAATAACAATCGGTCATTTCCCTGGCAGATTAATACTGATCATTTTCTTATTACATAGAATACTAGCCCGATTCTCTGCTAACCAATCCAGACCCACCACAACGTCGAATTCTTTCATCGGCATAGGGAACAGTCGAAAAGGTAGCCCACAACCCTCAATTTCAATTTTGTAGTTATTGAACACATAAGAAACAGATTCTCGACTATTAGCAATGTCAACTACTAATATATTATCAATTAGTACATAAGTCATGCATGCAATTTCAGCAAATAAAGGTGATACGAACGAAAAGTTCGCACCCGAATCAAACAATACCTTAGCAGATATGAAATTGACAAGAAAAGTACATGTTACCACATCTGGTGTTGTTTCAGCCTTATTCTTTGTCATTTAAAAGTATCGGCCCCGTGCCCCACTCTAGTCTCCTTTTGGTGCACTAGGTCTCCCCCGAGCACTTAGGGTATTTCCTCCCATTGTTAATCGAGGAACCCTTAATTGTGGACAGTTCGGCCGAATATGATCAGGTGAATTGCACTGAAAATACCTTTTAGGTATAGTGCAATCCCTTGACAAATGACTTTCCTCGCCGCATCGATAACATCTTTTCGGTTCCAGTTGATAGTTTCCCTGGTGCACTTGTTGATACTGCAGACAAGCTCTAACAGGTGGTTGTTGAAAAGGGCGGTTATCTGACTTTATTAATTTGGGTCTTCGAAAACTAGCTGAAGTCCCCTCCCATTTTCGTTTCTCTACCACTTTCTCTTCACCCTGCCGATTCTTATTTCTTTCCGTAACGTCGACAACATTTACAGCTAGAGAGAAGGTAGTAGGGTCCATAGCAATCATAAACTCTCTGATGGAAGGTTTCAGACCCCAAATATATCTTTTTACCTTTTGGGATTCAGAAGAAACGTAATGCTCTACAAATCGAGAATACTCGATAAACTTTTCAATATAATCTCATACAGACCTACTTCCTTGTTCCAGTTTTAGAAAATCTTCTCCATCAGCCTCACTGTAGTCTTAGGAAAAAATTGTGTTTTGAATCAAATCACAAATTCTTCCCAAGACATTGTTTGCAGAATATTTGGTTAAGTTGCGGATTCTACAACCCACCAATATAAACCGTTAGATTTCAGCATTGAAACTGTAAATCTAACTTTATCCTCCTCAGAACACCTACTGGTATTAAATACTGATTCAATTTCTTTTATCCAGTGCATCGCCTTTTCTAGATCTATCTCTCCTGAAAAAGTTGGGGGTTTGCATGTTAGAAATATTTTTATATCCCCACCCCTGTTATTACTGCCTGCTGATGGAGCTGGAGGATTCATTCCAACTCGTTTAGTTTCTACTCTGGCCGGCAATCCCATAATGGATATCAGAGTCTCTCTCAATTTGCCCATTTCTTCAGCCAAAACATCCATAGTTATGAATTCTGGTTGAGGCCCACACTTCTGATTAAAATCTCCCGAAATAGATTCCCCCTGATCAGGACGAACCTCAGTCTGACTTCTCCATTGGGCCTGACTCCTCCCTCGGCCTCTACCCCTGGTTCTTCCCCTGCCTCGGGTCCCAGAAATATTGGTTGGAACATTATCAGGAGATTCTTCTCTTTCTTCTGAATTGGGGCAGGTGATCCTCTCAGATCTTCTTGATCGACTAGCCATCTGTAGATATTTTAGTATTAAATATCACGTATTCACGTGTCCAAGTTCAAATATGTACTTGTAAATTCATAATTACATTGGCCAGATGTAATTAGAATATACCTTACACACTGTTCTCTTAACCCATCATATTTTTTCCTAGTGATACTATCTATGTCCAGGACCCTTAATATGCAAATGACAGTTCAAGTCTAGGCATCATGTTTTGAATACCTAAATCCCTTAAACTCAGGCTCTGATACCACCTTCTATAACACCCCAAACTCCACATTTGCATATAACACATATTTCATTTCAAAGAAATATAATTTACACCACATAGGTCCCACTAGTACAAGGATTCTTATATGTACAACATTTACGTATGAAAATTTCCAAAAAAAAAAGAATTCCTACACTAACACATGTATAACAACATGTATCTTCAAAATATGCAATCATCAAGTTGATCTTCTTAAGCAGATAACATATAGGGAAATAATTTACATTTTCCCTTTCCCTTTAATATCTCTTGAGCCCGCTATTCCTGCAATCCACATTTTTGAAACACAAAATGAGGGTTAGACCATAGGGTCTAGTGAGGAAATCCGTTCTTTGAAAATGCAGGGAGATGAACACCAAAATCTGATAAAATATCTTTTACACAGGAGTAATTGCATTTCAGCAAAAGAATGTAATTTGATTGGATGATCAAAATATGTGGCCAAAAGTTAACTTCAAAACATAGTCTAAATGCACCTCTCTAAAACATAGGGCTCAAAATAGAACTTTTAACTTAACGGGCCAGAGCTCCTCTGGCTCAATGAGCCAGAGCTCCACTATTTCCACAGACCAGAGCTCCTATGGTTCCATAGACCAGACCTCTTCTGCCCTTACCAACCAGAGCCTCTATATCTAATTGAAATAATAACCAACCAGAGATTTTTTGGACCAAATAAAACTTCTAGTCCAAAAGAATATTGTTAGACCCTATCATTCTTATTGTAAAAGCAATGAAAAACATACATGTGTGAAAGTACAGAAGGTTGATGGAAGACAAGCATGAAGAAGTCCTAAGTGTCTAGTTCAACCAGAGATGCAATGAAGGTCCATAGGTGCGATGAACAGCGCATCTCCATAACCCCTCTGGTCCTTAACACTTAGAGAAGTCCTACAACAGTTCAACCAGAGATATCCTTTCAAGAAGACTTAAAGACTCATGGTTGAACACGCCTCCAAGAAGACAGCTAGAGATGGCAAATCGACAGCTGGATTTCCATTGCTTTATTTAGATTGATATTGTTTTCGTATTTCTAAATTACTATCTTCCCTTAGAAGATTTTCTAGATATCTTCCTTAATCTCCTTATTTGGATTACTAGTATAAATATGTCTTATATTTCTTGTAATCGTTTACGCTTCCATTCCATTAAATCAATAATAGTTTATCATTTGACGCTCCAATTATTCTTTGAATGTTCTTGAGTTTTTCTTCACTATTATTCATCTATACGATTTATTTAGGTTATTCATAACTTGAATAGTCGTGTTAATTGAAAGATCTGGGATCAGAGCTCCTCTGACTCTTAAATTTTGTTTATAAATATATTTGATGAAAAGATAATTTTAGAGAATAAAATTATGATACAGACCTAAGATACAGAGCTTCTGTATGAAACATACAGAGCCTTTGGTTTATAAAATTCCCAAAATACTTAAAGCCTTTTTCACATAACTAGAGGTCCTCTGGTCCTTGTATAAGACCAACCAGAGTCCCTCTGTATGTACTAAATCTTGATAAAAAACATAAGCAATGAAAGCCTTGGATGACAAATCATTTACCCTTTCTCAATAACATCTAAATTGTTATTTCTAAAAAGAACAATATCTCTAATTCACCAGGTCACAAAGAAATGTTGATTTTGAGCTATTGTATCTAATTAATGATAATAACAAGAGCTATAATAATATTCACATCTAACATTGCCACATTTATTCGATGGTACACTTCCTCCTTGATATGTCACCCTTATTCCTTCTTTAAAACAGGGTTATTTGCCAGAACAGACAAAAGTCACCATGTCTGGAAGTACCCCTCAGAACAAACAAAAGTCACCACGTCTGTAGGAATTACCTCTTAAAACAAGTTTCATTCTAGGACAGACAAATGTCACCACGTCTGGAAGAAACATTTCTCAAAATATAGTTTCATACCAAAACAGACTTACGTCACCACGTTTGGTAGAAACATTTCCCAAAATATAGTTTCATACCAAAACAGACTTACGTCACCACGCTTGGTAGAAACATTATCTTTTTCACTTTAAAAAGATATAAAATACCTCTTTTCGCAATAACAAATTTAAACCCCAAATAAATGTTAAATTGTGAAAATCCCAATATTAAAACTTAAATTCAACACTTTGAACATGTGCGGATAGTTTGTATCTGGACAAGCCATCCGACCAACATATGTCCGGACAAGCTTGGTCGGACTCCCTATCTGGACAACTCTTGAATCAATAATAGTCATCCTATCCGGATGCATCCCTTATCCGAACAACAAGTATAAGACAATTGACACAAGCATCACAAACACTAAATCCAGATAACACTACGGCCGGATATAGTTTTCTCCGGACAACAAGGTGTCCGGGTACAATCTTAATTTTGGTCAACATTGTGTCCTTATACAGGCTTCAATTAATATTATAATTCTTAATCCGGTCAACATGGTGACCGGACACTCCCAATCCGGTCAACAAAGTGACTGGTGAAAAACATAACCCGGTCATTGAACATGTTCAAGAATAGATGCAATATTTTCAATGTATCATTAATCCCAAGATAAAAACCAATATCAAATCGTATTGCAAAGGATGTTTTAAAAATACTCACCTTATGAAAACTGAATTTTAAAGATGAAAACTCAAACTACAAATCTGAAACTTTAGCTTCCAAGATATGCAAGCAAATTCCACTGAATGCTCTTTTTTACTCTCAAATTTCCAAAAATGGCAAGAAGCCTTGCCTTATACCCTTC
This sequence comes from Cynara cardunculus var. scolymus, assembly GCF_001531365.2. Taxonomy (NCBI): domain Eukaryota; kingdom Viridiplantae; phylum Streptophyta; class Magnoliopsida; order Asterales; family Asteraceae; genus Cynara; species Cynara cardunculus. The sequence goes on from NC_037535.1 coordinate 9,557,673, forward strand.
CCCTTCTATTTATACCTTTCCATATTAGGAAAGGCGGTTACAACACACCACATATATGCATGTGTATAACCTACATACATAACTCATGCATGCAATAAATTCATGCACACCCAATCACATCTCATGCATATATATACATAACATAATATATAACAATATGTACCCACATATTTAAAATCATGCATATATTCCCATGCATGAAAATACACATACTCACATATTAGACTCATGTAAGCATATATCCACATGAACGAATATAACAATTAATCATATAATAAATACCTCGGGTGATAACTTGAACCCGGTTATCATAAGTTACTTGGGTGGTAAGTGGTATGGCCATTGGAGGAGCTCTCTTTGCTTTTCGTATAGCCTCCTCTGGGTCTATGACATTGACCATTACCACCTCTTCTTCATTCGTCCGTGTAGGCTGGGCCGTCTCCATGAAGTAGTCGGAGGATGATGATTTTGAGAGACTTAATGAAGAGGCATAAGTTGACAAGAGTTTGATTGAGAGCTCTCCATCAAGTGTTGGCTTTGCCTCCACAACTACTTCTCGTTCAACTGCCATTGGTTCCTCTCTTGGGGCCGCCTCTTGCTCTTGTAGCGCCTTTGTGGTGGTTTCTTGACTGGTTGGAGCTGGGGCTTGAGGTTGTTGAGTAGAGGCAGAGGGGGCAACAGTTTATGCTTCAGATTGCTATTTCTCCCCCTGTTGACGATTTTGAGGACTAGACTGATCTGGGTCCTCATTATCGTCAAGTCTTCTTTTCTTCGATGACTCGCCACAAATAGAGGTGAGCTTGACAGGCTTGTACTTTGGCCTCTACACTTCTGTTGGGGCCATGGCTTTTACTTTGACGTCAATTAGCTCCACAATGTCTGTCGCTGCCTGGGTGGCATTGTTGATCTGAATGTCTGCTCTGAATTTCAAAAGGGCTAGGGAGCGTCGCTTTTCTGCAGCCGCTTGTTTCACCGTATTGTTTATATCAGAGCTGAAATCAGCCACCTTTTGAAGTAGACGATCACCCAGAGCTTGCATCTCTGTTTGGGTGATGTAGTTGGCAAGGACGCTCAGAGAGACGAGCACTGTCTGATCTTCTTGAGTTGCAGAAGTGGAGGCCGCGTCCCTCTGGATGTGAGTAAGAACCCTTTGCAGGGTTTCTGCATTTATTGTCGTCAACTCTTGGATATTTTCGAGACGAGAGGCATTCGTCAAAGACTCAGCTCTTAATACTGCAATGGATGATCGAACTTCATCTAGAGCAAGGGCATAGGGGGATGGCTTTGCACGAGACTGTTGAGTTTTAGCTCTTCCAAAGAGCAAAGCACATTGGTGGCAAAGGACTAGAACTCGTCCCTTGTGCCGTATGTTGTAGGGGTAGCCTTAGGCTCAACACATGGGCTGGAATTAGTCCTTGTTCCAAGGACACCTGCATTCATGACATCTTTAGCGTTGGTCATGGAAGGATTTCCAGCCGATCCTCGTGCCTCTCGTGGAGGAGACGACACTACAGCCGTTCCATCAAGAGGAACTTCATCACCAGATTTAGAGTCTGATAAGTGCTAGACTCCAACTTGTGAAAGTGTAAGTAAGAAGTCTCTTACTCTAGTCAATAGGACTCAGTCTAGTGAAGCGGTCTGGACTAAGAGCTCTCATGCAGAAGTTCAAGAACCAGAGCTCTTACTCAAAGTGTAACAACCCGCATATTTGCATTACATATACTTCACATCATCATACTCATAATACTCAAAAAACAGTATTATTACAAAACATGAACTATCAAAATGTATCTTTAATACATATGCACACAAACTAATATCATCATTTRGACTTTTCCCTTGCCTTTATCTTTCAGAGTACGCTGACCTGCAAAACAGGTTAGTCCAACAATTGAGCGTTAGACCATATGGTCTAGTGAGTGTATAATCTCATTCAACAATATACATTCCAAACAATCAGTTTAGAATCAAACCGGTTCTGAAACATAATTATATTTATGTTTCTCGCGGTTACACCGCCATCTCATCACTCTCCCGATTACACCACCATCTCATCACTCTCGCGATTACACCGCCATCTTATCACTCTCGCGGTTACACGCCATCTCACTCGCAGTTACACTGCCATCATATCACTCTCACGGTTACACCGCCATTATATCACTCTCGCGGTTACACCGCCATCTCACACGCAGTTACACTGCCATTATATCACTCTCGCGGTTACACCGCCATTATATCACTCTCGCGGTTACACCGCCATTATATCACTCTCACGGTTACACCGCCATTATATCACTCTCGCGGTTACACCGCCATTATATCACTCTTGCGGTTACACCGCCATCTCACATGCAGTTACACTGCCATTATATCACAAATATTTTCAAAACATTCTCTTTTTCACCCGGATTAGAAGTTCGGTCTAACCTGTCCGGATTAGAAGTCCGGTCAAAACACTTTGAAAATAACCAACTCCCTTGTCCGGATTACAAGTCCGGATAATACCTCAAATATAACGTTGCTCGGTTTAGACTAAACCGAACAATACACCGTTCACCCTTTGTCCGGTTTAGAGTATACCGGACTACACATCATTTAGCCTTTTGACCGGTTTAGAGTATACCGGTCACCCTTTAGCCGGTGTATAGATTTAAACCTTTTGATACAAGCGGTTTAGAAATAAACCGCTCACCTCTTGGCCGGTTTATAAGACACACCGGTCACCTCTTGTCCGGTTTAGAAGTTATCCGGACAAAGCACAAGCGGTATAATTGTCCGGATTACAATCCGGACAACTCTTGAACGGTTTAATCAAGATTCAACATAAAATGCAACCAAACTCATATTAATCAGTTCTAAATGCTTATCAATCTATATGTAAGCAATTCATATTCAAAGCTCAAATACACTCACCTTTATGAAGTTGAAATTCAAAGCTTTTGTAATCTTTTCTTCTTCCTGATGTGCAAACTTCAGAATCTTCAGAGAGTTTTTAATTCAAAGTATGTGTATGTGTGTGTTTCTTTTCACCAAAAACTTATTTATACAAACAAAGAAGAAGTGAGGGGCGGCTCACTAGCCGACTCCCCCTCTTTTCTTTATAATATTATCCACACACACACCTTACACACATATATATCATACACATGCATATCATATATATATATATAACCGAAATAATAACCAGACTATTAAAATATTCCCTCCTTTAAAGAATTCCGTCCTTGAATTCACTTAAGCAAACAAATAGGGATATTTCATCCGCATTTTCAACTCTGATTCCCAGATGGCATCTGATCCTTTATGATAACGCCACTGAACCTTTACTAACCCAATCTCTTTGTTTCGTAACTTCTTTACCTTATAGTCAGTAATCTGCTCAGGGGTTTCTTCGAAACATAACTTTTCATGTACCTTAATCTAAGGTAATGGTACCGCCACATCTGCACTTATTAGACACTTCCTCAAATTTGACACATGAAACGTGTCGTGAATTCCACTTAATTCTAAAGGAAGTTCTAACTTATAGGCTACTTATCCAACTCTTCCAATAATAGGAAATGGTCCAACATATCTTGGACTTAACTTCCCTCTTTTTCCAAAACGCACTATTCCTTTCCAAGGTGATACTTTCAACATTACTTTATCACCTATTTGAAACTCAATCGGCTTTCAACGTTTATCCGCATAACTTCTTTGTCTATCTTGTGCCGCTTTCATTCATTCCCGTATTAACCCAATTTTATCTGCAGTTTGCTGAACTAACTCAGGCCCAGCTAACTGTCTTTCACCTATTTCATTCCAGCACAAAGGAGTTCAACATTTTCGTCCATACAAAACCTCAAAAGGTGCTGCCTGAATACTCGAATGATAGCTATTATTGTATGCAAATTCAACCAAAGCCAAATGACTATCCCACGACCCTCCGAAATCAATAACACAAGATCTCAACATATCTTCTAAAGTTTGGATAGTTCGTTCACTCTGTCCATCAGTTTGAGGATGATAAGCTGTACTTAGCTTAATTTGTGAACCCATTTCCTTTGAAAACTCTTCCAAAACATAGAAGTAAAGAGACTATCTCTTTCAGAAATAATTGATAACGGAACACCATGTCGTGTCACCATCTCATCAAGATACAACTTTGTCAATTTCTCCATCGAATATGACTCTTTCATAGGTAAGAAGTGTGCAGATTTAGATAACCGATCTACTATCACCCATATCGCATCATACCCTTTTGACGTTCTCGGTAATTTGGTTATGAAATCCATAGTAATATGATCCCATTTCCAAACCAGAATTTCTAAAGATTGCAACTTACCATAAGGACGCTGGGGTTCAATCTTTACTTGAG
>NC_037535.1:9563367-9576598 GCF_001531365.2 Cynara cardunculus var. scolymus
AAATAAGTAGCCCCAACCAATTGATCAAATAAATCATCAATTCTTGGGAGAGGATACTTATTCTTAATTGTCAATTTATTCAACTCCCGATAATCAATGCACATTCTCATTGATCCATCCTTCTTTTTCACAAACAAAACCGGTGCACCCCATGGAGAAGTACTTGGTCTGATAAAACCTTTATCTAACAGTTCTTTTAACTGAGACATTAATTCCTTTAACTCATAAGGAGCTAATCGATATGGAGCACGCGCAACAGGTGTTGCTCCAGGAATTAATTCAATCTGAAAGTCTATCATTCGATCCGGAGGTAGATTTATCAAATCTTCCGGAAATACCTCAGGAAATTCCCTTACAACTGGAATATCCCCCATCTTTCCCTTCTCTTTCTTCAAATCTATAGCATATGCAAGAAAACTTGCACATCCTTTCTGTAGATACTTTCTAGCCTTCAAAACTGAAATCAGGCTAGAATAACGATCACGCTTATCCCCATATATCACAACTCTTCCTTTTTCAGGTAAGTCTATATGAATCATCTTTTCATTACAGACTATATTGGCTTGATTTTCAGCTAACGAATCCATGCCTATGATTACATCAAATTCCCTCAAAGGTAAAAGAAATAACTGTATAGGCACCTCRCATCCTTCTATACTTATAACACATTCATCAATTCTTTCCTTCACCAAGACCTCACTATCATTTGCTGTTTCCACAATTAGATCCTCACTTAAAGCTTTAGATTCTAAATGTGCGCAATTAACAAATGATAGTGACACAAAAGAAAGATTTGCACCCGAATCAAATAAAACTTTGGCACATACTGAATTAACAAGGAATGTACCTGTCACCACTTCAGGGTGCTCTTCCGCCTCACCTCTCGTTATTTGAAAGGCTCTTCCTTTTGCATTACCCTCTGTCTGTCTAGTTCCTCCTCGTCCACTTGGAATAACACGACTATCCATTTGCCCACGACCTGTTGGCACATACCCAGATCCTCGGCCCCCAGAATATCCAGATCCCCGTCCTCCAGGAAAACCAAATCCTCTTTTCTTTGCTTGCGGACAATCAGTACTTATATGTTGGGGTGAATTACAAATATAACATCTTCGCATCATCCGACAATCTCGAGCTATATGTCCAGATTCCTGACATTTAAAGCATACCCGAGACTCTGTATTGCAATTTCCCTGATGTATTTTATGACATCGGGTACAAGCTTTATCATTAAACCTTGAGAGTGGTCGATTCACATTTTCCATAAACCTCGGTCTACGGAAATCAGCGACAGTAACTTCCCCCTTTATTTTCTCTCCAACCCTTTCTTGCGGTTGTCGGTTAATATCCTGTTCCAGTATTTCAGCAGCATCAACTGCCGCTTGAAATGTTGTCGAATTTCTGGATATCACATATTTTCGAAGATTTGATTCCAATCCCTAGATATACTTTCTCACCCTACTGTTTTCAGATATAATATAGGCTTCAGCAAACCTAGATTGTTCCATGAAAACTTCTGTATACTGRCRRACYGACATGTTTCCTTGTTCAAGACGAAGGAAATCATCTTCCAACTTTCGAACTGCATCTTAAACTTTACCACAAATTATTCCCAAACCATAGTTTTCAGAATATTCGGGTCTGAACTAGACATAACTTCCCACCAATACAAAGCACTTGATCTCAAACGAGATACAGCAAACATAACTTTATCTTCTTCTGCACTTTTACTGATTTGCAGACTCAATTCAATCTCTTTAAGCCAGCATATAGCTTTAACAGGATCTCGTTCACCAGAAAATTTAGGAGGTTTACATGCAAGAAACATCTTGATATCTCCTCCCTTCTGCTCTGAAAAAGCCGTAATAGGTATAGATGTACCAGTTATCGGTGTACTTGCTCCGACTTCCTCTTGCTCAGAATTTCTTTCCACATTTGGATCAATTTGGTTTGTATGTTTCAACAAATTTACCAAACTCTCCTGAAATTTTCCCAGCTCAGCTGCCAACATATCTTGAGTAATATACTCGGGGTCAGAAATATTATGTCCACCCCTAGCTCTTCCTTGACCACGGCCAGACATTGCACTTTCTTGAGCCGTCAATTCATGTTCCTGTCTAGTACCTCTACCTCTTCCTCGTCCTCTACTACGACTTCGTGTTTCAATTACATTTTCTGGATTCCCTTCTTGCATAACATTCCTTCTTCCCCGACCTCTTCCATAGCCATCAGAGGTCCTTTCTGATTGATTGGGATTATCTGCCATTTCTCAATATGTAACCTTTTCTGTCACATTTAAACACACATGATTATTCTCATAATCATAACATAATAACACATTTATCCTCATGCCTACTCATAACTTAGATTATATCAATCATATATAATCTACCTTTCTCATAATAGTTTCAGCTATAACATATYCYYATGTTCATAGACCCAGTGAAACCTATTATCTTAACTTTCCACACCACTAGTTTAAGTCTAAGTATTTCGCAAATACCCAGATAACTTAAACTAAGGCTCTGATACCAACTGTAACAACCCTTATATTTGCATTACATATAATTCACATCATCATACTCATAATACTCAAAACAGTATTATTACAAAACACGAACTATCAAAATGTATCTTTAATACATATGCACACAAACTATTATCATCATTTAGACTTTTCCATTGCCTTTATCTTTCAGAGTACGCTGACCTGCAAAACAGGTTAGTCCAACAACTGAGCGTTAGACCATATGGTCTAGTGAGTGTATAATCTCATTCAACAATATACATTCCAAACAATCAGTTTAGAATCAAACCTGTTCTGAAACATAAGTATATTTATGTTTCTCGCGGTTACACCGCCATCTCATCACTCTCGCTATTACACCGCCATCTTATCACTCTCGCGGTTACACCGCCATCTTATCACTCTCGTGGTTACACCGCCATCTCATACGCAGTTACACTGCCATTATATCACTCTTGCGGTTACACCGCCATTATATCACTCTCGCGATTACACCGCCATCTCACACGCAGTTACACTGCCATTATATCACTCTTGCGGTTACACCGCCATCTCACACGCAGTTACACTGCCATTATATCACTCTCGCGGTTACACCGCCATCTCACACGTAGTTACACTGCCATTATATCACTCTCGCGGTTACACCGCCATTATANCTCGCGGTTACACCGCCATCTCACACGCAGTTACACTGCCATTATATCACTCTCGCGGTTACACCGCCATTATATCACTCTCGCGGTTACACTGCCATCTCACACGCAGTTACACTGCCATTATATCACAAATATTTTCAAAACATTCTCTTTTTCACCCGGATTAGAAGTCCGGTCAAACCTGTCCGGATTAGAAGTCCGGTCAAAACACTTTGAAAATAACCAACTCCCTTGTCCGGATTACAAGTCCGGACAATACCTCAAATATAACGTTGCCCGGTTTAGACTAAACCGGACAATACACCGTTCACCCTTTGTCCGGTTTAGAGTATACCGGACAACACATCATTTAGCCTTTTGACCGGTTTAGAGTATACCGGTCACCCTTTAGCCGGTTTATAGACTTAAACCTTTTGATACAAGCGATTTAGAAATAAACCGCTCACCTCTTGGCCGGTTTATAAGTTATCCGGTCACCTCTTGCCCAGTTTATAGGACACACCGGTCACCTCTTGTCCGGTTTAGAAGTTATTCGGACAAAGCACAAGCGGTATAATTGTCCGGATTACAATCCGGACAACTCTTGAATAGTTTAATCAAGATTCTACATAAAATGCAACCAAACTCATATTAATCAGTTCTAAATGCTTATCAATCTATATGTAAGCAATTCATATTCAAAGCTCAAATACACTCACCTTTATGAAGTTGAAATTCAAAGCTTTTGTAATCTTTTCTTCTTCCTGATGTGCAAACTTCAGAATCTTCAGAGAGTTTTTAAATCAAAGTATGTGTATGTGTGTGTTTCTTTTCACCAAAAACTTATTTATACAAACAAAGAAGAAGTGAGGGGCGGCTCACTAGCCGACTCCCCCTCTTTTCTTTATAATATTATCCACACACACACCTTACACACATATATATCATACACATGCATATCATATATATATATATAACCGAAATAATAACCAGACTATTACATAAAGAGTGAAGGTTCCATTCATACAGAGCCCGTGCTCTATCTCCGTGGACGATCAAGTCTTATGCGCCGAAAAGCATAAGCGCTTGATACAAGCTACAACTCCAAGACACAGAGCCTCTGCATAATACATGCAGAGCCTCTGCATATGCAGAACCTCTGCATAGTACATGCAGAGCCTCTGCATATGCAGAACCTCTGCATAGTACATGCAGAGCTTCTGGTCACTTTCTCCATGGAATGCGCATGCAAGTCCAGACATTCTTGTGGGCATCTAACAGATTTGAGGCGGCTTGACCAAGTCTGCTTCGCTTTTAAAGGGAAGTCAAAGATAAGGATGTAGACTTGTCAACTCAGAGTTTCAAGCCTAATTTATGGCATAGTTGTTAGACCAAGGCGTATATAAGGAGGCTTCCTCCTCGGGTTTAAATTATATGAGAGTGCCAACTTATACTATGCATGTTAATTGTGAGATTACGTTTTATTTGATTGTTCTTTACTTTCATCAAATAAAAGCATTCGACATATTCAAGTATTTTCATTGTTCTTATATACACTTTGAATATTTCGATTAATAATTTGTGATACACTATTTGTTTTCATTCTTATTATTCATAAACTATGTTTTCTACAAATTAAGAGTATCTAGGTTCCAACAATTGGTATCAGATTCTGCTAACCAAATTCATTAATTAGTCAATCGATATCCGTCTAGATTCTACTCTTAATTCTTTTTGATTATTCGTTTTAAAAATGAACTTCACTCCTATTTTTCTCCATTTAAAACGTCTGCTTTTACGTAATCTGGAAATCATTTTTCTGTCGTTCAACTTTCTCGTCACTCTTCAAAAAATTTAATCAAAAATGTCGTCTCAATCATGGTACTCCATGTATAGTGCCGGTTCGTTGACCAAGCCTCTGACTCTCATTAGGGAAGAATAATCTCCAATGGAAAATTTGGATGATAAATTTTTTGATGAGGGTCTTGACCTCGAACTCTACGAGTCAATTTTAAATGGACACTATGTCCCTACCACCATTATTCCTCGTATTCCTGCTGCTAGTGATACGGTTGATGTACCTGCCAGGCGAATACCCAAACTTCGTCGTGACTGGAACGATGAGGATAAATGTAGAATGGAGGTGGATCAAAAAGCCAAAAGGCTTTTGATCATTACACTTCCCAATGAGATTTTTCAATCTCTTGATGCGTGCGACTCTACCAAGGATCTATGGGATCAACTGGCAAACCAGTTGGAAGGAGGTATAAAGATGAAGAAAAACCGTCGTGCTCAATGCTTGAACGAGTACAACAGCTCCCTTGCGCTTCCCGATGAGTCTTTAGAACAGACTTATCACAGGTTCAATACTCTGATCAACAAATGTCGCAAATGTGACGTGATCAGAACTCAAGAGGAGAACAACATGCTCTTCTTGAAGAGGTTATATTCGGAATTGGAAAACCTGACGATGTCTCTCCAGGCGAATCAAGATTTGGAGCAATGGATGTTGCACGACGTATATGGGTCTCTGCAAGCTCAAGAGCAAGAGGTGCAGAAAGCCAAGGTCGCTCTGGGTGGACCTCTGACTCTTTTCTCTGATTCAAAAGAGACAGGATCTAACCAGCCAAAAAGAGAGCATAGATCTAAGGAACAAAGGATGAAAGGAAAGAAGGCTCTCATCATGGAGAGCGATGAAGAAGACAGAGCTTCTAGCTCTGAAGACGATGATATTAGTGCCTTTGCACAATCCTTGGCCGTGATCACCAAGGAAATCCAAAGGAAGTTTGGGAAGAAGGTCTTCGAAGAGCGAGGAAGACAGAGCGATAGAATTATAGGTAGAGCTTTCGAAGGAAGAAACCCTCCTTCTGTTTTAAACAAGAAGAAGGAAGAGCCATCAGACCAGAACAAGCAAGGTGTTCGATGTTTCAGATGCGGCAAGATGGGGCACTACTCTAAAGAGTGCAGAGGCCCTTTGATGAAAGATGAACTGTACTACAAAAACAAGTACAAGTACAATCGATCCCAAAGGAGCCTCATGGTTGAACAGGAGATCTGGGTCTCTGATTCCTCATCTGAAGAAGAAGACCATGCCCATTTCTGTGGGATGGCTGTCGAGAATGACATAGAAGAGTTTGGATCTAACTCCAACTCCCAGGTATGTTCCATCTCTGGCTATTCTCATTCTGACCTGGAAGAAAGCATCTCTGCTCTGACAAATGATTTCGTTAATCTGCAACAGAAGCTCTCTGTCAAAAAATCCAAAAGAAAATATTTGGAAAAAAAAATAATTTTTGAGCGTGAGGTAGAGCTACTAAATGTAGAGAAACAATAACTATCAGTGGAAAATGAAAAACTTTTACAAACAAAACAATCCACTGAAACTAGTCTTAAATCAGAGTTCTTGGAATTAAAAATGGCTATACAGAAGAAAGAAAAAGAGCTTATAGTAAAGGAACGTGATAAATTAAACTCTAAGGCCCTCAAAGATTATTTTCAAAAGAAAAGGGAGTTCTTACACCAGAGCTTACAAAGAAAAGAGCTCTTGATCAAGAAATATCAAGATGCTCAACAGGGGTATGAAAAAGTAAATTCTCAACAGGATAGAGCAGGGATAGGTTATACAGACCTAGACCTCACCTGGAAGAGGAAAACTACTCTTGATTCTGTTTTAAGGTTAGGCGAAAAGCAAAAACCAAATTTTCCTATTTTATATACAGCTTCACCTTTCAAAAGATGTAGGCTTGAAAGTGGAGCCAGAACTCAAATGTTGAAATTTAATAATGTCTCTTATTCTTCAAGATGTATGCCTCAAGTTCATTTAAAAAGCATACATAAGACAAACGAGATTTTTTGTTTTGGCTCTACAAATCTTGAACATCCTAAGACTGAGAGTGAGGCTGTGAAACCAAAACCAGATGAAATCAAGAGTTCATCCACATAAAATTTTCTTAAAACTATGGATCTAAATTTATTGGATGACTTCACAGAAACGATAAGGCAGGTTTTCAAGAAAGATCTGCTTGAGGCTTTGAATTATCCTCCTAAAGGTCATACAGATTCTTCTAAGTGTAACTCCTCGGATACTTTTGAAAGTTCCTCAAAACAAAAGATGGAAGAAGCTTCTAGCTCATGCATACGAGAATCTCAAGTTCTTAATGATACCTCTGTATTTCTATATTCACACAAGGATTTTCTTGACTCTGACTCTGAGTCAGAGGTGTACTCGTTAAAGGAGCAAGTTGAGACAGAGATTGTAGCCAAAGAACCAGAGGTTGCAAAACCTTCCAATGAGAAAACGATTCTCCTTGGTTCTGGTCGTGTAAGCATGACACCAAGTGCTAAATCCACTCCCAAGTTTGAATATAGGGCAAAGAGTACAAAATATGTTTCTTCTGCATCGAAGGGATCAATTTCTAAATCTAAGCCAATTAAGTTCACTCCAGAACAGAAGGGAAAATCCACTACATGCTCTAATGTTAATTCCTCTGTTTCAAAGAGGCCTTCAAAGGCCAAAGGAATAGGAAAAAAGAAATATGAGAAGATTTATTCATTGTCAAAACAATCAGATCTACATAGGAAGTTTGTTAGAACTACCAATGCTAGGACTGATTGTAATAATATGTTCTTCAAATCTAATAAATCATTTTGCCATTCAAAATGTGTTCATAATTGCGAATGTTTCTCTCTGCTGCATAGGTTAAAGAAACATTTCTCTGACCCTAACTGTATTCTCTCTGGCTCATCAAGGATGAAATCCAAGAAGACCCAGAAGAGAAAGAAGGCTCCTAAAGCCAAGTCTGGTAACTCATGTGATGAGATGAAGCCTCTCCTTAACCCTAAAAAGAAATCCTCTATCCCTAATCATCGATCTCCCCCTAAGTATGAAAAAGTAAACTAGGAATGGAAAGAGCAAGACATTACGTGAAAGAAATTACAAGAAGTGATTAAACATCAACCTCTGAAATGAAATACTTGAATGTAAATTTCAAAGCGTTAAATGTAAAGTTACAACTAAAAAAATGAAAGTAACAACGATTGTGAAGCTATGCCAAATTCAAGAAGAGTCAAACAACAGACTCTGGAAATTCATCTATTGGATTTACAAAGTCTGTCTTGATCGTTCTGTAAACGTTGAAGAGGAACTCCCTGAAATTGATTTGAGCTCTGATTGGTTCCAAGAGATCAGAAACCTCATCAACCCTTAACTTTCCATTTGCCACCTCTGCCRTGATGCAMTTRAATATCCATTCCAATGTCTCGGTTGAGAACTTGTGCGGTTCGATTGGGTCAAAGAATCTAAGTATCTGATCCTTGTCCACATACACAAACCCAAAAATGGGATTGTGTATAATGGTGTTCGGATAGTACCTAGCGACCCAACTTGGTCTGCTGTAAGGGGGGGTGATCTTCAGACTCCTCTGTCCAAATCGCATGGCCAACTCGAAGTCTTTCTGGCTGCAATACATAACGTGTGCGTGCATAACTTGCATCAACCTTCTGAGTGAAATTGCATAAGTGGACCTCCTCTCTGTGTAGGCGTTTAATATTTTGTACATGAAAATAACGTCGAACACACAGAGGTTGTGAAGATCTGCATCCGTGAACATGTATACATTGTTGTCTTCCCTCCTDACAACGTATTGAGAATAAGATACAGCCTTCTTTAGCATAGTCTTTGGTGAGATCGACACCAAGGAGATGATTTTGAAGCGCGAGAAGACTTGTTCACGTGGCTTAGTCAATCGAGAGAATTGGAATTTGGCAGAAGGAGATGGGATGTCAGTCAGCTCGGGATCATAGGCAGGCTCTATGTTCGTGACAGAGTATTTCCAGATGAGCATTTCCTCTGGAGTGGTGACGGTCTCTATTTGAGCAGGAATTGAGGGAAGCTTGCTCATAGATTCCTAGATAGCATCGACGGGTCCTTCTCCTCTGTACTTTGGAATATGCTGTTCATGTTCTTCAAGAATTGGCATCTGGGTTGATCCCTCTGCAAGAATGGGCTTGACGGTTCCTTGCARAGCATCAAACGTACCCGTGGACGTTGTTTGGACTGTTGGGAACACAGAAGAGGTTGCCTCGCCCTCTCTGTAGTGCATATGGACCTTTCGCTTTCGAGCCTCAGCCTCTGCCTTAGATATCTTTAAAGCCAGTAAAAATGCAGGATCATTACGGTGCTCTTCTTTATTGATCTGGACAGATGCTTGAGTATCTGAACTTGATGACCCTCTCTTTGAAGTTTCCACAGCAATGGCCTTTCCTTTGTCTTTAGGATCTGCAGCCGTTTTCTTTGCTTCTGTCGCTGTGGGCTCTCCGATTCTGATACCCTTGGCAGGTGCTCTGGTAGGAGCCTTTTTCTTCTTTGTTTTTGGGGCTGGGGCCTGCTTCTGTGGGGCTTTCTGTGTCTCCTGTCTCTCCTGTCTCTCCCCCTCAGGATGATCATTACGAGTGGCTTGATCATCATGGCTAGGGTTGGCGGTAGAATAGGGAGTCCTCTTTAGATGACGCAGAATCCATGTTGCTGCCTTATACATTTTTTTGATGACCTGTTCAGCATTAGCAGAGGCATTCGAGATATCAAGGTCTGTGGCCCATTTGAGTTTAGATATGATGCTGAAGACCTCTGCACGTAGGTTGGCACCTTCCTTCGCAAGCTTGGTCATTGATTCTTTGAGGTTATCATTTGATGCAAGAATCTCTAGCTTCAGCAAAGCGATATGGTCGATCACATAGTTCTCTAGCGCGCTCATCATGGCTTCCACGTCTCTGCGAGTAGCTAAGTGATTAACATTGGCACTGGAAGACTGGGACTGAATGCCATAGGTGACTGCAGAAGAAAACATTTCTTTGATCTCGTCACCGAAGGAGGAGTAGTCTGTGTAACCCGCAGTGACGAAGTCTCCAGCAAACTTGGCTGCCATTTCTGCAAGTTCATCCTTTAAAGATTTGATGGAGGAGGGATTTARAGAMATCGCTTGAAAGGCCTCTGATAAATCATCCTTTTGAATGACAGAGTTCTGTAGGGTTGTCARAGAAGTCTTCAGCTCTGTAGTAGTAGAAGACAACACCTTCAGAGCTTCTGTAATTGGTGTAAGATCCTGAGGTTGTGAGCGAATGATAAACAAGCTTTTCAACTCGTCTATCTTTGTGAACACTTCTGTGGCAAAGGTTTKAAGCTCCCCCTTTGTCACAAAAGCATTCTCGGTACCCAAATCACCAACACATGGTGATTTGTTAGCCTCGGAGCCTGAGGCGCCGTCTGCGGCTGGCATGGTGTAGCCTGCATGGGGACTTCCACCGTGTCCTTGGTCATCTCCTTGAAGAGAGCCTAACGGTGTTACGAAGATGTCATGTCCGGTAGTTTCAGAGCCTACCCAGACATGTTGATCTTGTGGAGACTGAGGGTGTTCTAGACCTACAGCCTCTTGTGTCCTCACATGTGCCTCTGAAGCACGTTTTGGGAAATCACACTCTGGTGAAGAGGCAACAAATACCTCTGTGGTTTGTGGCGAGTCAATGGGCGAAGTGACTCTTGTGDTAAAACCTTCATCCTTTTGAGAGGATAGAGGAGTAAAGAGAGGCCGCCCAGCTGTGCATTCTACAGAGGAGGAAAGAAGTTCCACTGTGGGGCTAAAAAGGATAAGGTTCGGCATGTGCTTACCTGATTCAATAGGGGTTCCCTCTGGAACAGGGCCCCTAGTAACGTGGGTGGCACTGGGAGTTTGGCTTGGGTGTGTGCCCTCAGCATCTTTTTCTCCCACAATAAAGGCTTCTTCCTCTTCTTCTTCGTCGTCATCTTGGATGACTTCGGTTCCCATCATGGATGGATCAATTGGAGCACTGAACTCATCTTCGATATTTTTGAAAATATCTTCGATTTTCTGTGATGGGGATGGGGAACGATCATGCTTGCGCAATCTTCTGCGCTTCTGTGGAGTAGCTGTAGCCTCTGCGATAGTTTCTTCTGCAATAGCCTCTGGTGTCACAGGCTTTGATGGTGCAGACTTAACTTTCTTCTTCTTAGATTTGTGCAGAGGTACAGTTGGGCCCTCTTCCTCTGCGGGCCTCTTCTTCCCCTTCTTTGTTTTCACAGAGGAGTCGTCACCCTTCTGTGTCTTCTTAGAGATCTTTGTTGGGGGACATGGGATTCTAGGCGATGTCTCACTCAACTTGCCAGCCTCTGCGGGCTCCTCCATACGTCCCTCGAYTCTCATTTTTTCAATCTTTTGGCCTAAGGGAATTCCTATGGGTGGAGGGGTCTTAGGGACCGGTTCTGGTCTCCTGAATCCACGTCTGTACTCCTTCCTATCACTATGGCTAAGAAAACGAAGCATGGCTCTTGAAAGCGGTCTTGGGTTTTTGTACCCATGCTCATGCTCTGTTGGATGAAATTCCTTTAATGGAAATAGCCTGGCAAGTGGCTCAGAAGAGGGAAGCTTCTCTGCAAGCATATCCCCAAATGCAAGGCCAAAGAAGSGTTGCAGAATCAAGTTGGGATAATTAATTTCAGCCTGGGTCTTCTTCTGTGCCTTGATCTTCGATTTTTCACCCATCTGGCTTGACAGCTTCTTTTTGATAAGCCCAACCATGTCCTCAAAGATGAGTTGGGCATAGTCAAGAGGCAGATTGAAGAAGATTCCATAGACAATTGAGAGCATAGCATGTGAAGTCTGATCGTGACTTCCTACCTTTCCAGTCAAGCAGCAATTTACGATTGAAAAAAGAGTATTCCAAACAGGTGGAAGGCATTTGCGCCTGAATTGGGTGCGTTTGGTAATTGGAATGGCATAAGAATGGAATTCTAGGAATTCAATCAATTCCTTTTCTGTGGGTGTKGCAGCAAAAGAAYTAAGATTMAGGGATKCAAGGGAGGGCAAACGCARGGCAAGCCTAAGTTGGTCCACATTCAATTCCAGTGGCACCAAACTTTTATTGAAAGGGTGAGAAACATATCCAACAATAGTGAGACCAGAGTTATCTAATGTTGTAATGTATGAACTTAAAAGAAATTGAGTTAAATATGATTCAGGAGTGGGTTTAGTGGCAGACAGGGCATAGAATAATGGATGATTACGAAGAATTTCAATTAAAGGGAAGGTGGATTCGGGGAAACCTGAGCTTGAAGGAACGAAGTAGTAGTTATTTGGCTTTTTGACGAGCATTACCTTCTCGTACCGATTCTGGATGAACGATAGAGTGTGAGAGGTCAACGCTTGAGCTTGTGTAACTACGTTGTCGCTGGATTCATTTACGGACTGGGCGGATGCGCTTGAAGACGACATGATTGCAGGTACTTGGAGAAGGTTGCAGGTTGCTTGAGAGAGAAGTAGGTTATCGGTGTTTAAAGGAGAACGAGAAAGTTGTAATTTGGGGGGAAAGGGATGTATATATAGGTGGAAATTTGAATTTGAATCGACTAAGACACGAAGGGTTGTCTAAAACAATTCAACAATTTCTGACACGTCGTCTGGGAAAAACGCATGATTGATGACATGCGCCCCCTGTATTCTGACACGCGCGTAAGAATTTAACCCTTATTCGCAGAACCACGCGCACCATATCAATAGACAGAAGCTATTGACAGAGCTTTGTCAGAGACCTAAGGGTAGAAAGGCCTCTGTGATATGTGCCGGGTTTTCTTAGAAGTTACACCTTTTATTACCTAAACAATTTAATTAAATCCACAGAGAGATGAGTATGTTTCTCAGCTCAACTCACAGAGCCTCTGTTAGAAGCACCAGAGGTTCTGTTGAGATGACCTCTGAGAACGAAATACTTTAAACGATTTTGCAACTTCTGTGGTTTTAAGTTTTTGAAAACAACCCCCTTAGCCAGCTTCCATGGCTCCCCCTAGAATAATCATCCTTAAGAGGAAGTGTTCACAGAAGATCCGTTCATATAGCCTCTGTATCTGGTCACAGAGATTCTGTGAAAAGGCTTCTGTGAACTAAAACATTTTATTCTTCAATAGGGTTTTTTTTTTCTTTTGAAAACACAAGCTTCCCTTTGAACCCTGCAATCCTCTGCGAGGTTATACCTGAGGACTAAAGAATCAAGTGACAAG
>NC_037535.1:9580277-9582265 GCF_001531365.2 Cynara cardunculus var. scolymus
TGTTTTTGAAATCCTTTTAAAGTCCTTCTGTATTTCCCCCTTCCTTGGTTTTCCTGCAATTACTGCAACAGAAGACTTGTGAGATAAAAGCCATTTTCCTTTTTGTTGCCAAGTGTACTTAGACTTTCGTGTCTCGGAAATAGAGCTTTGAGAGTTACCGTGCTGTGGAGTTACTTTCGTACATTTCTCAAGAACATTGGCAGTCTCTACAACCTGTGTAGGATTGACTTTATGATCTGAGGCATTTACATGCTTGGGAGCGGCTGTTTCAGAGAGCTTAGAGTTGTAAATTTTTTTAAAGGGAGACTCAGTTACAGAGGGCTCTGTGATGAAAGAWGGAAAGAATTCCAGAGCCTCTGCAGACAACTTTCTTTCAAGAGGTTTTCCAAAGGAACAATTTGCTTGAGATTCTGGTTGACCAAACTTAAAAGTTCCTATTTGATCCTGTCTCAAAAATTTTCTTTGAATGAAGTCCTTCTTTGCAGAAGGTGAGAAGGAGTCAATGTAGTCTTCGTAAGCTATATTTTCAAAAGATAAAAA
This sequence comes from Cynara cardunculus var. scolymus, assembly GCF_001531365.2. Lineage (NCBI taxonomy): Eukaryota > Viridiplantae > Streptophyta > Magnoliopsida > Asterales > Asteraceae > Cynara > Cynara cardunculus. The sequence continues at coordinate 9,580,818 of NC_037535.1, forward strand.
CGGTTTAGTTTTAGGTTCAACCAACATTTTTCTTCTCTTGAAGCTGGGCTTAATTTTTAAACCTTTGCTTTTCAAATTATTGGGGGATCTAAAGGTGTTCTCAAGAGTTTTGTTAGHTTTAAAAACGGGTTTATTGTCAACCTCTGAGAAACCTAGACCTCTTCTGCCCAAGTTGACCTTTATCTTTTTATAAACGTTTTGAGCCTCTTGAAATTTCTTTATTTTGAGCTCTCTGTCTAGCACGTCTTGATGTAGAAATTCCCTTTCTTTTTGAAAGAACTCCTTCACAGAAGTAGCATTGCATTTCTCATGCTCCATTTGCCTCAACTCTTCCATTTTTAATTTTAAATCCTTTTCAGCCTTGGCGAGCTGTTGTTTGGAAGAAATTTCAAGATTTAAAAACTTGGTTTGCTCTTCTTCAAACATTTAAAAAAAACGATTTCTCTCTTCTGTGAGCAACTTGACTTCTTTTTCACAAGCTGAAATTTTTTCTTTTGAATCATGATGCTCTAAGTGACATTGATCAAGATTTTCAATAATCTCTGTAAAGAAATTAAAGTAAATAAAAGAAGTAGATACCTCTTGGTCATTTCTCACAGTTGAGTCTTTTTCAACATCTGCCATTCCACAAAAGTATTCATCCTCTGTGTCTGAGTCTTCCCAAGCGAAAAGACCCTTCTGCTCATCATCATCAGAGGATTCATCTGTGAAGCTCTTGGTCCTGCGGACCAGCAATCTGCAGCGATGTGACCAGGTTTGCCACACCTGAAGCAGCCATCCTTAGATCCTTCTTTCCTCTCTTCTTCCGTTTGAAAGGGCTTCTGCTCCCTTTCTTTCTTTTCCGATCTCTCTCCTTCAGAGAAACTTCTTCGATTGAAGCTTTGGTACTCCTTCCTTTCTCCTCCCTTCCTGAATTCTCTTGTAATTAAAGCAAGAGTCTTCATCATCTCCTTCATAGAGACCTCTTCTTCCTCAGAACTCTGGTCACTGTCAGCAATCAGTACCATCTTCTTCTTCTTTTTCTCCTTCTTTGCCTCCTTAGCTTCCTTCCCTTTACCCGAACCTCCCTCTTCTGCAACAAAAGCCAGAGGACCACCTAGAATCTTCTTCTTGCGTTGCATGACTTGATTTTCTTGGCTTTTGAGAGATCCAAACACGTCAGCAAGCGATAACAATTCAAGATCTAGAACAGCCTTCATGGACATTGTTATATTCTCCCATTCCTCTCCAAGACTCTTTAAGAACAAAGAGTTRTTCTCCTCTGTGGTTTTGGGAATACCATACCTTTTACAATTGCTAATCAAAGTGTTTAATCTAGCGTATGTTTCCGTAAGGGATTCATCTTCTTTAGCTTTGAAGGAATGATATTCATCAATACAAATAGAGCGATTGTTCTTTTGTGTCTTCACTCCTCCTTCAATCAACTTTTCCAGTTCTGACCAAAGATC
>NC_037535.1:9583790-9590932 GCF_001531365.2 Cynara cardunculus var. scolymus
ACCTTTGAAAAACAACAGAACAAGATCTTCACAGAAGACGAATCCGCAGACCCTCTGTGAGCCACCTCAGAGGCTCTGCTGTAGAAGACTTGTAGGTTTTTATTGCCAGAGGACCATTTTCCAGAACCTCTGTGAGAGACAACAGAGGTTCTGTCATCCTTGGCTTGCACGAAGAAACAACTTCTGTTGCTGGTCCTCTGTTGTCTTCTGTGGAAGATACCCTTCTGTCAACACTTGCGGAAAACTTTTTCATACTTTTACATTAAGTAAATATTGGAGCTAACAATTTGTTTTGCAGAAGCCACATGTTTAAGATTTGGTATCTTGACTCCGAATGCTCGAGACACATGACCGGTAATAAGAGGTTGCTCTCCTCATACAGAGAGAAGATTGGAGGAAAAGTAACTTTTGGGGATAACATGCAAGGAGAGATAATTGGATATGGAAATCTTCTGCAAGGTAAGGTTTCTGTCTCTAAGGTTGCTTATAGCTCTACACTTAAACATAATCTTTTGAGTATAAGTCAACTATGTGATTCTGGATACAATTTCAAGTTCCAAAAAGAAACTTGCTTCATTATGTCAAAATCAGGCCAGGAGTTGTTAAGAGCCAAAAGAAAGGGAAATCTATATCTCATGAACTTCTCACCAAGAGATTATTCAGAGACTCACTATCTCGTATCTCATAAGTGTGAAGAAGCTTGGCTCTGGCATCACAAGCTGTCTCATTTAAATTTCCAAAATACAGAGAAGCTTGTGAAGAATAATCTGGTTGACGGACTTCCTGCCATAAAGTTCGAAAAGGACCATCTCTGTTCTGCTTGTGAAATGGGAAAACTCAAAAGAGCATCCCATAAAACAAAGACAGATGTGTCATGCGTCAGACCTCTACATATGCTTCATGTGGATCTTTGTGGTCCAATCTCTGTGCAGAGCTTGTCTGGTAAGAAGTATATCCTAGTTTTAATTCATGAATACTCACGATATACTTGGATTGAGTTTGTAAGGAAGAAATCAGATGTCCCAGAGCTGCTGATCAAGTTGATGACGAAGATTCAAGTACTTCTACAAACCAAAATTCAAAAGTTGAGGTGTGATAATGGAACAGAGTTTAAGAACGCAATGGTTGATGTGTACTTAGACACATAAGGCATAACTCAGAACTTCTCTGCAGCAAGAACACCACAGCAAAATGGTGTCGTAGAAAGAAAGAATCGAACTCTGGTCGAAGCAGCAAGAACCATGCTAGCAAGCTCTGGTCTTCCAACCCATTTTTGGGCTGAAGCTATCTCTACTGCTTGCTTTATTCAAAATAGAGCAACCATAGTGAAGAGGCATATGAAGACGCCTTATGAATTAATCAACCAAAGAAAACCTAATGTTAAATTTTTTCATGTCTTTGGTTGCAGATGCTTCATTCTGAATGATCGTGATCAACTTGGCAAGTTTAATAAAAAGGCCGATGAAGGAAAGTTCCTTGGTTACTCCACAAAAGCCAAGGCATACAGAGTCTTCAATCAACAAACCAAGACTGTCATGGAAAGCATCAACGTCTCGTTCAAGGATAAAGAACAAGTGACTTCAGAGTACCACAGCTCTAGACTAGACCTTAACCAATAAACTTCCAATTCCCAAATAAAGTCAAGGGAATTGGAACTTAAGATCTTATTTGAAGACTTCTATGGCAATGAAGACATCTCTATACGTGCACCAAAAGATGAGTCTGCCCGTGTAAGTGAAGAGCCACAAACGACAAGTACATATGACTCTGGTCCTTCACACACCTTTGCTTCCTCAGGTGATCATGCTAATCCACAACCAGAGTAAACAAGCTGATAGGATCGATTTACTCAGTTTTGGATATTAATCACTTACTCTGGATGATCTATTTGACAGTATTAGTGCAGCGAAAGCAATAAGAACAAACAGAGTAATAATCAATGAAGAACACAGTTGATGAATGAAGAACACGAGAGAGACGCAATGTTTACAATACAATATGGAAGCACACTGAATTACAAAGGCCTAAGCTGCTATTTATACTCGTTCCTAACGGCTTTTCTGACATGACCTAGACGTACAAATTTATCTAAGCCGTTCAAATAAAGCAAATTACAAACAGTCACGTGATAAGCACGAGTAGCTAACTAACCTAAGTAAAACAGTAAAGAAGTTCTTCACAGAAGATAAAACTGCAGACCCTCTGTGAGCCATCCCAGAGGCTCTGCTGGATGGGACTTGAGAGCACTTGATGCCAGAGGATCATCTTCAAGAACCTCTATGATAGACAACAGAGGTTCTGTCATCTTTGACTTGTACGCTTTGATTACAGAGGACCAGTTTCCAGAACCTCTGTGATAGACAACAGAGGTTCTGTCATCTTTGACTTGTATGATTGAACATCTTCTGTTGTTGGTCCTCTGTGGTCTTTTGTGGTAGAACCTCTTCTATCAACACTTGCAGTATTTACTTTTTCCATACTTTTACATTAAATGAAATGAGAGCCAACAATCTCCCCCTAAGTATGAAAAAGTAAAATTGGAAATTTAAATGCAAGAAATGACTTGATTGAAAGAAAATACAAGAGGAGATAAAAGTTCATCCTCTTAAAAGAATTACAAGAATTAAGAGAAATTACAAAACTGTGATACATAGGCCAAAAACTGGTACAGAAGGTTTATTCAACAACAGATCCTGGAAAAATCATCTACTGCATATAACATATCAGCCTTGATCGTTCTGTAGATGTTGAAGATCCATTCTCTGAAGTTGATTTGCATCTTGATCGCCTCCAAGATGCGAGACACTTCGTTCATCCTTAGATGTCCTCTTTCCACCTCTGTTGCTGCTCTTTTGAAAATCCATTCAAGCGTCTCTGTAGAGTACTTATGAGATTCTGTTGGATCATAGAACCTTAGGATTTCATCCTTATCCAAGTACACAAACCCAAAAGTGGGGTTGTGAAGAATGGAGTTTGGATGATACCTAAGTATCCAACCAGGCTTGCTGTATGGAGGGGAGATCTTTAGATCTCTTTGGACCAACCTTACCGCGAGCTCGAAGTCCTTCTGGCTGTAATATCTTACTTGTGCATGCATGACCTCGATCAGCCTTCTGAGCGATATTGAGTAGCTTGACCTCCTCTCCATGTAGATGTTGAGAATTTTGTACATGTAGATAACATCAAACACACAGAGGTTGTGGAGGTCAGCGTCTGTTAAGGTATACAGGTTGCCATCTTCCCTCCTTACTGCATACTGAGCATAGAGCACCTTCTTCTTTAGCAGACTCCTTGGAGAAATTGTCTCTAGGGAAGTAATCATGTGCTCTGAGAAGACTTGCTCACGAGGCCTTGTGGGCTTTGAGAACTGGAACTTGGCGGCGGCAGAAGGGATCCCTGTAAGTTTTGGATCGTAGGGAGGCTCTGTGTCTACTGCAGAGTACCTCCACACTAGAATTTCTTCTATAGTAGAAGCGGGCTATGTTCTGACTTTTGGCATTGGAATCTTGTTCATTGATTCAAAAATTTCAGACACCCTTCCTACCGTGGCAGACTCTGGCACCTTGGCTTCTTCTTCTTCAAGAATTGGCCTCTGGGTTGACCCCTCTGCAAGGATGGGTTTGACGGTTCCTTGCAGAGCATCAAACGTACCCGTGGACGTTTCTTAGACTTATGGGAAAAGTGATGAAGGACCCTCTCTTACTCTGTGAGGGATGGGGCCTCTGCACTTCTTTGCTTGAGCCTCTGCCAGAGATGCCTTTAAAGCTTCAAGGAGTGCTGGGTCATCTCTGTATTCCTCTTCGTTTATTGGCTGTGGAATCTTTGTACTAGACGACGATCCCTTCTGTGGTGACTCTACAACTTTGCCTTTACCTTTGCCTTTAGGCTCTGGTGCCTTTTCCTTGCCTTTTGAGAACAAGGAAGCTGTACAGTCCACAATCTTGATGCCTCTGGTAGGAGTCTTATTTGGCTCTGGAGCTTTCTTCTCAGCCTTCTTCTCCCCCTCATGACGATCACGATCATCACCCTCTTGATCATCATGGTTCCTTTTGGCTTCTGCCTTGCATGTAYCCAGGGGAGCCTTCTCCAACCTCTGCAATATTTTGGTGGCCGCCTTCTTCATCTTCTTTATTGCCTCACTTGCAAGCTCAGAGGCGTGATTAATGTCGATCTCTGTCGACCATTTCAGCTTGGAGACGCTTCTGTAGATTTCGCTTCTGAGGAGGTCACCCTCTTTCACGAGCTGTGATGTGCAGTCTCTGATTTCTATGTTGGAGGCACGGGCCTCTTTGAGAAGTTTATCTGTATGCTTGCACACGAGATTACCCAAAGCTTCAACCATAGCATCAATCTCTCTACGAGTAGCTAGGTGATTGATGTTGGCCCTTGAGGACTTTGTATCAATACCGTAAGTCACCGCAGAGGAAAACATCTGCATGATTTCGTCTTTGAGAGAGGAGTAATCTGTGTAGCCTGCAGAGATGAAGTCGACAGAGAATTGGGCGGCCATTTCTGAAAGTTATGTCTTCAACGTCTAGATGGAGGAGGGGTTGAGGCTTAGAGCTTTGAATGCCTCTGTGAGATCATCCTTCTTTAGGACAGAGCCCTGAAGAGTTGAAAGAGTAGACTTGAGTTCTGCTGTTGTTGAGCTCAACTCCTTCAGAGCTTCTGTTATAGAAGAAAGGTCTTCTGTCACCGATCGGGAGATAAACAAGCTTTTCAACTCGTCTATCTTTTTGAATACTTCTGTGGCAAAGGTTTGAAGCTCCCCCTTTGTCACATACGTATCCTGGGTACCTAAACCACCAACACATGGTGATTTAGTAGCCTCGGAGCGWGAGGYGCCCTCAGCGACTGGTATAGCATAGTCTGCTCGGGGACTTCCACCAGATCCTCGAACATTTCCCAGAGGAGAGCCTACTGGTGTTCAGTAGATTTCGTGCCCTGTAGGTTCCGAGCTTATCATGGCAGAGTGATCTAGTAGGTACAGAGGGCGTTCTAGACCCTCTGTCTCTGTGTGCCTCACTTGTGCCTCTGAATCACCTTTTTGGTGGTCACTCGCGTGTGGAGAGGCAACGGATGCCTCTCTTGGTTCTGTCGAGTCCTTGGGCGAAGGGACTCTTGTAGTAAAACCTTCATCCTTTTGAGAGGATGGAGGAGTATTTTGTGGTTGCCCGGCTGTGCGTTCCACAGAGAACGAAAGAGTGTCCTCTACGTGGGTAGGCTGGTTTGGGTTCGGCATGTGCGTGCCTTGTTCAATAGGGGATCCCTCTAGAACCGGGCCCCTAGAAGCATGGGATACACTAGGAGGTGGGCTGGGTTGTGTGCCTTTGGCAATTTGTTCTCCCTCACCTATCTCTTCTTCCTCTTTTTCTTCGCCGTCTAAGACGACCTCTGTTCCCAACTTGGATATGTCGATTGGCGCTCTGAACTTTTTTTGGATATTGACGAGAACATCCTGGATTTGTTCTGTTGGGGAAACATCAAGAATGACTTTGCGCAATCTTCTGCGCTTAGGAGTGGTATCCTCTGCCGGGCTCTTTTGTGCCTCAGCCTCTGTGACCACATGCTCTGTGACCACAGGTTCTGTGACCACAGGCTCTGTTGGTTGAGCCTTCTTGGCTTTCTTCTTCTTAGGTTTTGGCAGAGGAACACTTGGGCCTTCTTCTTCTGCAGGCCTCTTCTTCCCCTTCTTTTTCACAGAAGAGTCGACACCCTTCTGTGTCTTCTTAAGCTTCTTGGATAGGGGACTTGGGTTTCTAGGGATTGCCTCACTTATCTTACCAGCCTCTGCAGGCTCCTCCGTACGTCCCTCAACCCTCATTTTTTTGATTCGCTCTCCTAGGGGTTTTCCTATTCGTGGTGGGGTCTTAGGGACCGGTTCTGGTCACCTGAATCCATGTCTATAGGCCTTCCTGTCTTCGTGGCTTAGAAACCTGAGCATGGCTCTTGATAAGGGTCTTGGGCTTCTGTACCCTTGCTCATGCTCAGTGGGGTGAAATTCCTTGAACGGGTAGAGCCTTGCGTTTGGCTCCACAGAAGGAAGTTTGGCTGCTAGGAGATCGCCAAAGACTAGACCAAGGAAACGTTGCAGAATAAGGTTGGGTTGGTTCATGTCCTCTTTGGCCTTCTTTTGTGCTTTGACCTTTGATTTTTCGCCCCTTTGACTCGCGCATTTCTTCTTGATTAACCCGACCATATCCTCGAATATTAACTGCGCGTAATCCAGAGGAAGGTTGAAGTAGATTCCGTACACAATGGACATCATGGCGTGTGAGGCCTGGTCGTGACTACCTACCTTCCCTGTCAAGCAACAGTTGACGATAGAAAACAGGGTGTTCCAGACAGGGGGTAGTCCTTTGCGCTTGAATTGAGTTCTTTTGACGATAGGGGTCGCATAGGAGTGAAATTACAGGAATTGAATCAATTCCTCGTCAGTGGGGGTCGCAGCATAGGCATTCAAATTAAGTTCCTCCAATGTGGGTAAACGCAGGGCAGTCCTTAAAATGTCCACATTCAATTCTAAGGGAACCAGAGATTTATTGACGGGGTGAGAGGCGTATCCAATGATTGTTAATCCAGAATTGTCAAGGGTTGTAATGTAGGAACTTAGGAGAAATTGGGTTATATATGGTTCTGGGGTTGGTTTGGTAGCAGATAGGGCAAAGAAAAGAGGATGGTTTCTTAGTATTTCAATTAATGGAAAGGTAATATCAGGAAAACCTGTTGCAGATGGGGCGAAGAAGTAGTTGTTTGGCTTTTTAACGAGGACGACCTTCTTATATTTGTTTTGAACGAAGGATAGGGCGTGGGATGTCAGGGCTTGAGCTTGGGTCACTTCATTGTCGCTCGAAACATTCACTGATTGAGCAGATGCGGATGAAGAAGATATGTTGCAGGTTTTGCTTTGAGAGATTTCTATTTGCAGGTTCGCCGGAGTATTTGTGAGTGGTAAAGGTTTTTGATTTGGGGGAAAGAGGTATTTATAGGGAGGGATTTAAAATGAACCGTTTTATTGACGAAAGGTCGTGATGAGTGGTTTTTGGGTTGAAACGGCTCAAAAAGGTATGACACGCCGTGTTGGGAAGACGCACGATTGATGACGTGGGCCCCCTTTTCTGACACGCGCGTGTTGGTTCTAA
>NC_037535.1:9591032-9595034 GCF_001531365.2 Cynara cardunculus var. scolymus
TAATCGATCCTATCAGCTTGTCTGATCTCCATCCATTCGCTGTATCCATAACGGCCAAGGTAGGAAGGGTACTCGGTAATGTCATCAAGATTTTCCTTGGTGATGAACATTGAGACCAGCGTTCCACCGTCTTTAGAACGTCCGCTGATGCTGACGTGGATAATCGGGCGGGGACTGATTCTTTTTTTCAGCTTTGCTTTGCTCCATCGCTTGTCCTTTTCTACCAACTTCAGGTCCTTCTCATGCTCAGCTTCTGCAATAGAAAGAAGTTTAGCCTGGGCTTGGACAGCGTTCACTGTTTTCTTGGACTTTTTCCTGGGGAGGACCTTCGCAACTAGTGACTTGGCCAGCTTCAAGCTGTCTTCAGTCTGCTTCTTTTGAAGCTCTAACTCTTCTTCAACCCTTAATGCCTCGAGTCTTTCAGCTTCAGAAAGAAAGTCGAACTCACCACCACAAGAGATACAAAAAGGACTTTTTACTTTAGTCTGGTCAAGTGACTCATTTAGCTGAGACATCTGCTAGTCGGTAGGAGCACAAGAGACGGGGTGATCAGGTACCCGCTCAAGTCGACCGCAGGTTGTTGATGGAATATGAAGTTGATAGTTTGAAGTAATCACTACCTGAGAGGTAGAGTCTTCAAACAAAGGTTGTTGAGGGATATTGAACAATACCTTCAAGTCTCCTTCTTCAGCGACTGCCTTGCCTTTCGACTTGGGGTCCTGGTTCCCTGATGGAGTAGATTCACCTTGCCTTTGCTCCCCCTGGGATGCAGAATCCTTGAGAGCAACTCCCTTGGTGACGGTTGATGGCTTCTGGTAATTGATGGTAAAGTCATCTTCATCATCGTCGTCGTCGTCGCCATCTAGATCACTTTTGGGGTTTGGAATGGTAGGTTCATCATCATCTTCATCATCATCATCACCAGTAGCAGTGATGGAAAGGGCATCATCCCTAGGGATGGCATCGACATCCTCAGCTGGAGCAGCTTTGGTGGTCGGGATTACAGGAGCAGCAACCGCTTCACCTCTAGGAGCCTCAACTTCAACTGCAACTGAAGCTGATATTGGACCAACAGCCTGAGAAGAAGGAAGAGTAGCATCGGATGATTCACCAGTGTTGGACCTTATCTCCCCCTCTCTGGCTAAAACTTGAGAGAATTGGCCAGAGAGTTCGTCCAAGCACTGACGCTAGAGAACCATTATCTTCTCTAGCCTTTGCAAGCACTGGCTAGAGTTGTCGTTGCCTCACGCGTCTCATGGAGCTAGGCGCAATCACTGGTAGAGAAAGAAGGTGGGATCACTAGAGCTGGTTGACGACAGCATCCAGGATCTATTGAAGAAGGCTAGTCTGCTGATCAGCGATAGCCTGAGCATCGTCAGCCCTGCTGTGAAGAACAACAATGGCATCGGTGTTGGCTTGAACAGCTTCTTAGAGAGTCTAGAGATGACTCTGAACTTCTTGAACGTCCGCCTGGATGGCAAGGAAGTTCGCATCAAGATCACCCTGGTGGGGCATCTCGTGGTGGACTTCATTGATCCTACAGAGGACGGTATCAACAGCTGGAAGGAGAAGTTTGATATCTGATGAAATATCATAGTCATCATCAATTTCTTCATCTCATCCATCATCTTTCTCTCCCCTGTCCTCTTTCTCTCCCTGAGCATCAGGTTGATGCATCGAAGAAGGACCTGCAAAAGAGGAAGTGTGAGCTGAAGGCTCAAGGTTAGAAGAAAAGAAAGAGTAGGAAGATGGAATACCTGAGGGGCCATTAGTGACATCAAAAGGATTGTCATTGCCGTGAGCAAAGATGTCATCGAGAGGATGGACATCTATATGCTGAGGAGCATCGAGAGGAGCAACCTCAGGTCTAGTGGTGCGCGTCTCAGTATCAGGAAGGACGGTCACTGATACATCATCGACATGTGTAAAGACCAAAGAAGGAGGAGAAGAGAAAATGGTCGAGAAGAGACGTGGGTGTTCAGTGGTGGCGGCGCTGATATTCGCACCTTCAGTGATTTGGCTCACTAAGGCGGTTGGGGTAGGTACCACTGATACGACAGTGATGGTTTTGATGGGGTTTTGGTGGCTTGGCTAGACACGGGGGGGTTTACCATTGTCGTGGCCATCGGAGCAGAAGAGGTAGTAATGGACACAATAGAAGTTAGTGCCACATCACTGTCTCTCAACTTATGATCCAGAATCCTGGATCCAAACTTGAAAACGTGAAGGTTTCCTTCTTTGGGGTAGAGATCTTTAAATATATTTGCAAACACCATTGAAAGAAACCTGGTGTAAGGCACCACCTTTTCTCGCTGGCGCTTGTTCAGCTTGAGCACCAGGTCATCAAAAATGACCGCCGCATAATTTATATTGCGATGCTGAATCACGGATACGCCTATGGTTAAGGCGATCCTAAAGGCTTGGTCTCGACCTCCAGTTTTTCCACCCATGCACTGGATGAAATGAGAAAACAGGTATTGCCAGATGGCTGAAATCCTGTTCTTCTTAATCTTCGTCAAAGACTTCAGAGGAGCATTGGAGTCCTTCCTCATTGGCCACTGATAGCCAATGGCGTCGAGAAGCTCGATGATCTCGGCGGTGATTGGTTCACTGTCGAAGGGGTCCCTTGGGAAGACGGAAAGCCGACCGGAGTGTGGATACACCAAAGTTTACTTCTATGCGATTAAAAGTGAAGTTGATCTGCTTCGCTTGGCGTCCAAGCTTAACCTCGACTTCAACAACTTCAGCAGTGACCAGAACTGCTGAAGGAGTTCTTTCACCATAATGGGCTCATGCTTGAGTGCATAACCCAAGGACGACTGTTTGAGAAAGTCAGCCGCATCTTGGTAATACGCCATTGAAGAGGGTATCTCCAACAAGGCAATGTGGTTGTTGGCCTTGATGGAGATCTCGTCGATGGAGAAGTTGACATTCTTGGCTGCCATCTGTTTGTATCAATAAGAAGTAGAGCAAACAGGTTGTTAGAATAAACCAAAAGTTTTTGGGTAAGAGTATAGAATTTTTTTTTTTTTTGAAACAAGTAAAAACTTCTTTTGAAAAATCCTTAAAAGTAGTTAGGGTTTTTCAAGTAGAATGTGTTTAAAGAAACAGGATTATAATAAAAAAAAAGATGATTAAAAGCCTTTATTGTTTAATGTATTTAAGAGAACAAGATTCATAAAACAGATTAAACGTTTCTTATAACAAAAAAAGAAGAAGAAGATATCGACCTTAGTTGTAAGAGAGAAGAGGTCGAAAGAGCTTTGAAGATTTTAGAGGGTTCTTGCTTTGGGAGAATTCTTGCAGAGGTTCGTCTAAGAATTTTGAAAGCGTAAAGAGAAAAGTGGAGAAGAGGTCTCATATTTGTAGGTAGGAGGAGAGAGAAGAAATATGAGAGGGAAAAAGACGATGGTTCGGGAAAGTGGTCATGATGAAAAAGATATCACGTTCTCATCCATGATTGGATGGCATTAAATAAGGTAGCGTAATGATAGAACCTTTTGCGCGTCTCAAAGCGTCGCGCATAGTAAATAGAGAATCTGTTTAAAACATTTTATCACTGAAAAGAAAGATTCAGTGAGGGTTTTAGAACATCAGTGCCAGTGATAAGAGAGTCACTGAAACTGGCATTTAAAAAAACGTTTTAATCACTAAAAGAAAAGGTTCAGTGATCGTTTTGAATTTTAAGAGAAGTATAAAGATAAATTTAAAAATGTGGTTAGTGACAAGAGAATCACTAAGACCACCATTTAAAAACATTTGTCACTAAGGATGAAAAAGCTTCAATGAAGGTTTTAAGTTTTAGAAAAAAGAAAAGTAATCATACCTGAGAGAGAATATATATATATTTACTCAAAAGTTCAATGTTAGAGATAGAGTACTGAATCATTTCACTTACTAAGTGATGTTTAATAGCTGAAGATTAATCTTCAGTGTTCAACATACTTAATTCGTTGATCAAGATGTTAAATCTTGTCTCATCAAGAGGCTTGGTGAAAAGGT
>NC_037535.1:9596204-9602659 GCF_001531365.2 Cynara cardunculus var. scolymus
TAGAAAGAGTCGAATTACTTCGAGTCTAGCCACTGGTGCGAAGGTTCCGTCAAAGTCTCCATGGGTAGCAAAGGCTAGAAAGAGTCGAATTACTTTGAGTCTAGCCACTGGTGCGAAGGTTCCGTCATAATCGATCCCTTCTTCTTGTCTATAACCCTAAGCAACAAGTCAAGCCTTGTTGCGGGTTACCACACCATCTTCATCCAACTTGTTGCGATAGACCCATTTGATGTCTATCACTAATTTGTCAGATGGACATGGGACAAGGTACCAGACTTTGTTCCTATCAAACTCAACGAGCTCTTCTTGCATAGTAAGGACCCAACTAGGGTCAGAGATAGCATCATTGATTTTCTTGGGATCAACTAAAGAAAGAAAGTTGACAAAGAGACAGATATTACCTAGACCATGACGTGTCTTGATACCTGCATTTGGATCACCAAGAATTTGATGAATTGGATGACTTTTAGTCCATCGCTGAGCCGGTAGAGGAACTTCATATGAATATGTGAGTTCAGGAACAAAAGATGAGGCTTCAGCTGCAGTATCTTCAGCAATAGGGACTATTGCCAAAGGAGCCTTAGATTCAGCCACTTAAACGGATTCAGAAACTAAAGGCATTTCATTCACTGATGGATCAGTGTTTGAAGTAGAAGGAGGGACACAACTAATGGCCACTGCAGCGATCTCTAAAGAAGATGTTGTGGAGTGACTAGCTATAACTGGAATGATGAGTGGATCATCTACAGCTTCGGGAGATTCAGTGTTGAGAGGAGCAGTGTAAGAAGATTCAGGTTGTCCATAGTGAGAGAACATCCAGTTTTCTTATTCATCCTCATCATTTAAGATGGGTTTTAAATTAGGTGTGTTGATCCCAGATCTCTCAATAACACTAATAATCTAGTTATGAATAACCAAATTATAGTGATTTTATGAAGGAAGTTATGAAGACTCGAGAAGAAAAATAAGAATATTTATGAACAGTCTTGAGCTTCAAAAATTTCACTTTATAAACTGAGAAACGTAAAAGCGATTCGTAAAAGCGACTATTTTTACAATAGGTCTAATCACCTATTTATACTAACCAGCTAATAAGAAGATAACTATATAATGCTACTTTCTAGCAAATCTTCTATTAACAGATGAGGTTTATCTTTTATATGGATAAGCGTTAATATTAAGATAAACTCGAATTCCAGCTGTTGACTTGTCATCTCCAGCTGTCATTCATGATATGATGATTTCATCCTTATATTCGAATCTTCATTGCATGCTTGGATGAATTGCTAGAAAATATTCTAAGGGTGCGTTTGGTTTGCATGAATGTTTCTGAGGGATTTGGATTCCTGAAGGGATTTGGATTCCATGGGATTTGGATTGGATTGGATTTAAAATCCATTCCTGTGTTTGGTTTGCAGGATTTGGATTTGATTTGAAATTCATTCCTCTGTTTGGTTTGTAGGATTTGGATTTACATTTGAAGTAGAAATGTTGTACACAGACAGTCCCTGTTGTAAAAATTGAAGTATTCACGTTATAAATTCAGAGAACACAGATACATACAAGCACGTATCAGATTTAATGTAGCGCGGCTATGACTCAAAACGCTTCCATTTTGCAAATTGGAAGGCGATCTTAAGGGCTGCGAATGAACAAATTCATACAAACACAATTCGATGGCGATCATAGAGTTACCAATGACAGATCGAAACCCTAGATTTATTTAAACCCTAATTTGGAGAAGATGGCCGAGGAATGGATAGAAGGGGCAAAGCGCTTTTACCGTGAATGCATGTTTTTACCAGTCTCTTTTAACGATTGTGTTTCTAGGTTGGTGAGTTGTAATTGATTAAGCATCGTACACTGTAAATATTGGAAAGGGAAGTTTTATTACCTGCTCAAGCGGGACGAAGAGGCGAAGAGCAGTGGGGAGTTGGAGGTTATCTCCGGCGAGAGCAGTGGGGACTTGGAGGTTATCTCCGGCGAGAGCAATGGGGAGTTGGAGGAGACCGGCGAGAGCGATGGGGAAAGCGACGAGAGGTGGGGAGTTGGCGGAGACCGGCGAGAGCGATGGGGAAAGCGACGTCGAAGGTTAGGGCATGAAGATGATTAGCGTGGAAGGGAGATGTCTATCGGATTTGGATTTCAAAATCCAGCCCATTTACTATGGATTTCAAATTCCCTTGTTTACGGGATTTGAAGATGTACACGGGATTTTAAATCCAGCCCATTTAGCAAACCAAACATGGCATAAGTGTTGATGACCAGAGGATCGATGAGAATGCTCTTTTCATCGCATCCTTGGACTGTCCATTGCTCCTCTGGTTGAACTCCAGACTTAGTCATTTTTGCCTTGATGTCTTCATTGGTCTTCTGGTTCTTCATCACTTATTGTTTTTCATTACTTTTTACATTATAAATTGTGAGGTTTAACAATCTCCCCCTAATTAATGAAATAACAAACATAGTCTAGTCTAGACACACTTGTGAAGAACAGAAACTAATCTAGTAGAAAAACATCAAATTCCAAATTTTCATTGGATGATGAAATTTCTTACAATACTTGAATCAAAATACATCAAGGCAAAACAAACAAAAACTTTTAACTCATCACGAGCTACCTGAATATATTTCTCTGAAGCGCAGGAGCAGTCTTCGATATGCGATGACTGTCGATATCTCATGAATGAGCTAACTCCCTACTTCCCTCGGCACATGGTTTCTGCCTAGTCTTTCTCTAATAATTTTCTGAAACCATTCAAGTGTATCCGATGAATACTTGAAGGCTTCAGTCAGTCTGAAGAATTTTTTAACCCCGAACTCATTCTTGTAAACAATTCCAAGTTCGGGTTGAGTTAGAACTGAGGCAGATCGTTTCTCCTGCAGGTCCTGGAAGTCTTCATTTGGAGGAGCGCATGATAGTCTTTCAATGCCTAGCCTAAAAGTAATTTCAAAATCACTCTTGGCTCTGTGTTTCACCAAGGATTCCATCGTCTTCACTATTGCTCGGTTTGCCATTCCAAATCTTATGCCGTGATCCTATCTTTAAGCTGTGTAAGCATATAACTCAATCAAGTCGTATGGGTTGAGATTGATGAGGTCGTTTTCGTTGAACACGCTAACTAGCCCATGTGCTCTCTCCACGGTGAACTTGATGTATCGGATAGCTTGGTTGGCAAATGTCTTTACTTTCAAGTCTGTGACCCTCCTTATCCCATCGTTCGAAAAGACAGCCTGGGGTGCTTGTGTGGTCTGTCTGATGAATCGATGGTGTAAGAGGTCCATAGACTTAGGCGATAAGATTGAAGGGATGGTGGACAAACTCTCATCGCGGTCTTGGTACATATATTGATGGATCTTTTCCATCATGACTGGTTCCCTGGGCGGCAGTTGAGGACGTCTCCTCATCGACTCTATGCTTTGTATGATTTCATCTACCAGGCCCTGTGGAGGTTGCCTTGAAGAAGAGTGAGTATCTGCATGCACCACGTGTTGATGGGTTAAGGGTTGTGTATCGGTTGGGGGTTGTGTTTTGGTTTGGGTTTGTGTATGGGTAGAGGGTATGGTTTCTTTGGTTGGCTCCGTTTCATGGGCTTGGGTGGTTTCTGGTGTATAGGTTTCTATTGGTGTTTGTGGTTGTTGGGGTGATGGTTGGTTTGTTATAGGTTCTGGTTGTGTAGAAAGGGTGAATGGTTGAGTTGTGCGAGGTGTTGGTGAAGGGGTTAAAGGTAAGTTTGTTGTGGGTGAGGAAGTGAAAGTTTGGTTTGTTTCTGTTTGTGGTGTGGTTGGCTCTTCATCGATTGATGAACTCAACACGATGGGTTTTGGGGTTGTAGCTAAGAGAACATGTATATTTTATGCATCATCAGAGGGCAAAGCCTTTGGTTCCCTCGCTTGGGTTTGTTCGGTAGAGGGTGATTGTTGTGATGGTGATGATTGTTATGGTGCAGCGGATTCAGTGTGATGTGTAGCCGCCACCTCTTTCTCCCCCTCATGAGGTCCAAGACCTTGATCATCAGGGTCTGGATCATCATGTCTTCGTCGTTTTAGGGGGCGGCTGGATGAGCAGGAGGCTCTTGATCTATTCTTCTTCCACAATTGAATGTGGTCAGCGAGAGTACGCACCCGATCCTTGTTGTGCCGTTGTTCCATGGTGCGAAGGAGAGTGTTTGTTCGGTCTTGCTGTTGTTGAAGACTCTTCCTCAGCGCTATGGTAAGTTCAACGGATCGGGCAGCAAACTTTGCACTGATCTCATTGAAGGATGAGATGAGTGCCTTAGACAGAACCCGAAGATCGGCTCTGGTGGCAAAATATGTGCTTGTAGTTGGTGGTGGTGGCACAGAGGGTGTAACGGATGTTGGAGGATGGGGAAGGTTTGCAATGAGATTCCTCACCTCTGCAGTGAAGGAGGAGAAGGTTTCATCAAAGGATGGGCCTGCAGAGGGAGGTGGGGGTTGACTTGGTTATGGGATTTGGGCAAGTATGGTGGTGGGTAGCTGGGTGAGGGTGGTTTGTAAGGTGGCCATTTGGGTGGTGAGTGTTGCGAGGGTTTCATCGAGTGATGAAGTGGATGGTGGTTGAGGTTGAGGGATTTTGGAGATGATGAAGGTGGGTATCTGATGAAGGTGTCGAAGGATGGTTTGTAGTTGGGTAATGATGTAGGTGAGGTTTTCATCGGCCTCAGTTGCCTGAGCCGTGAGGGTTGCGATGGATTGGATGAGGACTTGGTTTCTTTGGGTGGCTAGGGAGGATGTGGTATTGTGGTGTTGGGTGACGGTTTGTTGGAGCATTTGTAGGCGGGTTGTGTTGGCTTAGGTTTGGGTTTCTATTTGTGTGAGATGGTGTTGGAGGATTGCAAGGGATTGGTGGAGGTCTGAGGAATCGGTTGAGGATTGGTTGTCTACTATCCCTTGTATAAGGAGTTTAAGGTCATCCAGGGACCGCGTCACTATATCGACATAGGCTTGGAACTCTGCCTTTGTGACCAGATCGGCTTGTTGGGTAACCCCTGCAGCAACGGATGCTGCAGGTTGTGCCTCTGTTCTTGAGGCGCCTTCTTGGCCTTGTGCGAATGTAGGCCTCGAAGGACTTCCATCACGTCCTTGATAGCCCTCGAGAGAAGATAGCTATCTTGTGATGTTGCGACATCCTCTTCCTCTTCCTCAGATGAGTAAGTGAAGTGGATGTGTGTCCCCTTCGGTAAATCAAATACCGAGGGGGTTGTGCACGAATGAAAGATCGCTCTGAACGATCTATGGGTTCAACGTCAGAAGCAACACATGCTTCTATGTGTGTGATGGGATGTGGCGAGCCCTAAGGCGAAGGGGCTCTTATCTCGTCATCACTTCTCTGTTGATAGAGGGGTGATGGTAAACGTGGTTCCTCGGCTTGTCCATCTCCAGAGGCCCAAAGAATGGCCTCTGGATGGCTGGCTGGGGTTGGGGTGGGACTGGGTCGTCCTTTTTCAATACCCCTTTGGCTTTGATCGCCAGGGGTAAAAGATGTGGTTGCCCTTTGGGTAGTAGGGAAGGAATAGTATGAGGAAGGCTGGGGGAAACACGAGTAGCATCATCATCATCATCATCTTCATCATTCGATGAAGATGACGCTTGTGCTCCCTTGCTTGGAGGGGGGACGGCTCTAAATGCTCCGGGGTAGCTGCCCTCGGTTTTTTGGGACAGCATGGAGCGTTCATAGGTCTGGCATATCTCATTTGTCGATGGTATGACAGTGAACATAGCCCGGGACAGCGATCGATTGATGTTGTATCCCTCCTTCGAGAGGGTTGGTCGGTGTCCTTGCATCTTGTAGACCGGGGTGAAAGGCTCCGTAGCAGGTAGACCGTGCTTTCTCATCGCATCCCCAATGAAGAGGGCGAGAAAGCGGGGAAAGAGAACTGCAAAGAGGGGCTTTCCTGCGGCTTGAAGTTTGCATTTTTTTATCACGGCCGCATGAATCTTGTTGTAAATGTGGAAGGCGTAGTCGAGATTTAAGTTGAAGAATAGCCCATATATGATTGTCATTATGTTGAGGTTCCCTTGGTCTAGGGAACCCAGCTTGCAAGTAAGGGATCGGTTTAGTATGGAGAAGAACAAATTCCACATTGGCGGGAGGGATTGTCTTTTGAAGTCCGAAACATTGTGTAGGTCACGGTTGTAACCTAGCATCTTTACGAACCGGAGGATGTCGTCGGTGGTTGGTGGTTCATCGTATTGTTCAATCCCGAGTTCCCGTCTGGTGGAAATGCATAACACCCTAGAAACTTTAGCTCATGATATCTTTAGCGAGCATATCATGTCATTTTGGGCGTCCATATCCCCCATTATACCGTGACTGGCGGGATGAAATTCGCAGGTTTGCCAGTATTGTTGTACGTACTTTAATGGTATGCCAGGGTCCACTAGAGTGAGAGCGGGGAGGAGGATGCAGTTCTTGAAGAACTCTATCATTATTG
>NC_037535.1:9603744-9617407 GCF_001531365.2 Cynara cardunculus var. scolymus
GGAAAATCTTCTAAGTGTTGATGACCAGAGGATCGATGAGAATGCTCTTTCCTTCGCATCCTTTGATTGTCCATCGGTCCTCTGGTTGAACTCCAGACTTAGTCGTTTCTGCCTTGATGTCTTCATTGGTCTTCTGGTTCTTCATCACTTATTGTTTTTCATTACTTTTTACATTATAAACTGTGAGGTTTAACAAGCTGACTGAGATTCATCAAAGGTGACAAGAATAGATTCCTTTATTGTCTGTCTTCGTTTGTTAAATACTCTGAAGCCTTTGGATACAGAAGAATATCCAAGAACGATTCCTTCATCAGCTTTGGGATCGAACTTTCCAAGTTGGTCGCGATTGTTGAGAATGTAACAAGTACAACCAAATATGTGAAGAAAGCTTATAGAAGGCTTTCGTCCATGGAAGAGCTCATAGGCTGTCTTCTTGAATCTTTTCACAATCAACAATCGGTTTTGAGTGAAACAAGCGGTGTTGACAGATTCAGCCCAGAAATGAGTAGGGAGATGGGATTCGCTGAGCATTGATCGAGCAGCCTCAATGAGTGTTCGATTTCGTCTTTCAGCGACCCCATTCTGTTGAGGAGTTCTCACTGAAGAAAAGTTGTGAGAGATTCCCTTGTCCTCAAAAAAGTTATCCATAGTACTATTTTTAAATTCAGTGTCATGGTCACTTATGATAGATCGTACTTTAACATTGTTTAGTGCTTCTATCTTTTTGATGAATGAAATGATTTCTTCAGGTGTTTCATCTTTGGATCTGAGAAAGAATACCCAAGTGTACCTGGCATACTCATCAACAATGACGAGTGTAAACTTCTTTCCAGCTAGGGATTGCACATTGACTGGACCAMAGAGATCCATATGCAATAGCTGAAGAGGCGCAGTCTCTGAAGAGATTTTCTTCGACTTGAGCTCTTGCATGTTTTCCTTTTTCACTTGCTGAGCAAAGAGATTCCTTTGCAAAAGAATGTTGAGGAAGACCAGTGACGAGATCATTTCTTGACAGTTCACTGAGTGTCTTGAAGTTGAGATGAGATAGTCGTTTGTGTCATAACTAGTTAATATCTGACGAGGCTTTAGAGAAGAAGCAGCTATTCTCGGTGAGAGAAGAATTCATATTGATGATGTATACATTCTCTAGATGAGAACCGGTTAGAGTAACCTTATCATCTTTGTCAAGAACATGACATGAATTCTTTGAGAATTTAACTGTATAATCTTTATCACACAGTTGATTGATGCTAAAAAGATTATGCTTCAATCCTTCAACATATTCAACGCATTTGAAAGTTGTTGCACCATTGGTTAATATACCAAAACCTTTGGTATATTCTTTTCCATTTCCACCGAAGGTTATGGAAGGTCCTCTTTCTTCCTTGAAATGAGTTAGAAGGGATTTATCTCTAGTCATATGTCTTGAACATCCGCTATCAAGATACCATATGCCTTTGACATTCTATACAAGGAAACAAAATAAGAATGCTATTGGTACCCAACTATTGGGGTCTAGCTTTGTTAGAGGCTTCATCCTATGATGCTGAAGAACCAGCATCAGTAGATGGCATCACTAAACCTGAAGAGGTTTGAGTGGGAAAAGGAACAACCTCTGACACTACTAAGGTAGTTTCAGTGAAAGTATTCACTGAGCTTGACAAAGAGGCTTTAGTGGTAGGAACTACAACGTCTGATGCTGAAGATTTTTCAACAGGAGTTGTCTTCGATGAGCCTAAAGAAGAGGCTTCAACGGTTTTCTTCACTTTGGTTGCTTGTGTAGCCTTTGTGGATGATTTTGCCTTGGTTAATTTCTCAGCCTTGGCTACTTTCTTGCCCTTAGCTGGCGAACCAGCTTTGGCTGCAAAAGGACACTTGCTGGCAATATGTGTTTTCTCGCCACAGTGTTTACACTTCCTAAAGATGAGAGTAACTTTAGGGCCAGGAAGTATCAGACTAGAAGCGGGACCAGCTCCAAGAATTCCCTTCTCATTGGTTCTAGGAGGAACCTTTGAGGAATTGGATTCCTTAGGTGAAAAGTTCACCTTGAGCTGTGACTTGGATTTCTGATGGGATTCAGATTTCCTAGTCCCTGAAGAGAAAGAAGCTTTACAAGATGAAGAAATAGACCTCGATCTATTAGACTTGTTAGACTTGTTGGGAAGGGATGTCGTGACAACGGATTTACCTTTGTCTTTGCACCCAGAACTCGAAGGAGTTCCTTCAAGATGACTCTCAGTAAAAGAAGAAGACTGAGAGGAAGAAGTGTTAGGAATAGAAGATACGAAGGTGCCAAATTTGAGCATGGACCTGTCTTTAACACATTCTTCCTGATCATAGGAGAATCCTAGACCAGTCGTTATCTTGGCAGGGATCTGAGCGTTAATGATCTCAGAGGTCTTGATGGAAGTTTTGCACCACCCTTCAATGGTAGCTTCATGGCCTTGAGTTCAGTGCTTGTTCGCTCACGCTCAGCGATAGCCTTCTCACGTTCAACAGTGATGGCTTGGTTTACAATAACCTGATCTTTAAGATTTTACTCGACAGAGGTCAGTTCTTTGATCTTATAATGGAAAATCTTCAATTGCTCTTGAAGATCAACGTTAACCATTTCTGCTTTCGATTTCCCATTGAGGGCATTGTAAAGGTCAACCATCAGCGTATCCAGTGCAGAAAGACTGGAAGAAGAAGAGGGTTCATTCAGGAAATATACCTGAGTAGAAGAAGAAGATGGCTCAGAAGAAGTAGATGCTTCTGAAGATCTTTCATCTGCATCTATGGCCATCAAGCAGATATAGGTTGTATCCTCTTCATCTGAGGATGATTCATCGGATGACTCAACACAGTCATGCTCTTCAGCAACAAGGCCTTTAGCCTTTTCCTGGTTGTTCTTCATCTTCATGTACTTCTCCTTCAGTTTTGAATATTTCTCATCTTTGGTTCTGAAGGAGGAAGGAGCTTTGGAGGATGGCGTCGCAGTCTTCTTTGATCTGCATTCACCTGCAAAGTGTCCGGGCCAGTGACAATTGTAGCAGACAGCTAAAGCCTTGTCTATTCTTTCAGACTTTGGCTTTTTCCCGGAGGGATAGCTGAGGAGATCTGCGGAAGTTGCTCTTACTGGAGAACCTCCTAAATGACTTAGTCGGAGTGCCAGGGACTCATCAAAATCTGTTAAATCAGATTCTAGAATATCCTCAGAGATAGAAGAGTCTATCTCCGTGATGGAGGAAGAGAAGAGACAAAAGGGGTAGAAGAAGTTTCAACTGAAGAAGCTTCAGATATCAAAGCCAAATGAGAGCTTTTCATTTCCCTGGAATCTTTTACAAGATTTCTCTTCAGTTGACTAGATTGCTCATGGTTAAGCAGAATCTCGTATAAATTAGAAAGAGAAAGAGTGGACATGTCATTGGACATCTTGAGACACATGGAAAAGGTGTCCCAAGACTCAGAAAGGCATTCTAGAAACTTGGTTAAAGTTTCAGAATTAGAATATTCCCTGCCGACAGCCCTAAGATCAATAAGAAGGCAGTTAAATCTTTGATGTACTTCAGACAGCGTCTCGGACTTTCCATAGAGAAAGCTTTCATACTGTCTTACTAGATTGATCTTTCTGGTCTCTTGAACCTGAGTGGTTCCTTCATATTGGACACAAAGTGTGTCCCACATGGATTTTGAGTTTCATCACTGAGTGATAAATCTCATCAGGAAGAGACATAGCTATTATAGACCGAGCACGCGTGTCTATAGCTATTTTCTTTGCTTCATCGCTCCATTAATGTGGAAGCTTTGGAATCTGCCGTTCAGGAATCACGGCAGTCGTAGTTGTTGCTGGAACAGCCGGAGCAATAGCGAATGGAATATATGGTCCATTTTCTATATAATGTGGAATTTCAGGATCCACACCTTCAAGAAAGAGGGACATCCGGTTCTTCCAGAGACTAAAATTGTCACGGACAAACCGGGGAGGTTTGGCAAGAGAGCCATTGTCTTGTATGTGTGTTTGTAATTTGTAAAATCATTTGTAAGCGGTAAAGTTATCTAAGAAAATAGATAAACTAATATTGAAAACAGCTAAACAAAAAGAGAGAGAAGAAAGCACTGCTCTGATACCACTTATTGGTCCCTTGAGGGTCTACAAGAATAGTAAAACAGTTTGTAGAAGGGGGGTGATGAATACAAATACAATATTTTCAAATTTAAAATATATATTGATAAAGAAGATCAATACAGATTTTACAAGATTGTTTGCGGAAAGATAAGGTAATGAAAACCTATCTAAACAATCTTTGGTTACACACGAATTCTTAGCAAGACAAGAAAAGAAATGTTGTAAAGAGGAGATCCTTTACTTAAGCTAGAAAATGCTTGAAGTAAGAATTAGGGTTAGAGAGTGAGTTGCGCGCACTCTGCATGGAGAAGAAACACTTTTATTTATACCCAGTACATTAAATGTTCATTTAATGCAATATAGTAGGGTTAGAGTGTGTGTCAAGCCTTAAGAGGAAGGCTTGTCCTTTGCTACAGTGAATAGTACAAAAAGCACTATTCACGAACAAACATCCTTACCTAAAGTTGGTGGACAATAGAGTCGACTAGTCGGCTCCGTATCGTACCAACTTTCATAAGGGTATGGTGTGAGTCCTTGTTATGATCAATCTTTCATAATATCTTCAATCAACAATGGCAGAAAAGATTTTCTGTTAAGAACCCTAGAAAGAGTAGAGAGGAAAAGTCAAAACTCTAAAACTTGGTCAATCTCTTCTATTACGTATTATGAATTTACAATTAAGCTCCTACTAAGATTACAAGACTAACACCCTATTTATAGGGTCAAACATTACACAAAGGTCAAAGTCAAACTATCTAAGAAAAGTCAAACACGATGACTTTTCTACAATTATAGACAATTTTATCTTTCAAGACGAATACAATTTTACACAGAATTTCATTTCTAACATTCTCCCCTTTTGTATTCAGACTTGAAAGAAGTTCCGCGCTTTGAGTCTCGTTTGAACTTTGAAGCTTTAAGCACTCTAAGTCTTCTTCAAAAGAATTCTTCAACTTGAAATCTTCAGACAATTATGTGTTGAGAAAGATCTTCTAACATTTTCCCCCTCGAATGTAGAACAGTGATGATCTTCTCTTTTGACAATGTAGAACAATATCAATAAAATTCTTCAGAAACAATGTACAAGATGTGATCTTCAAAGAATCTTCAGACAACAAACTCTAACAAACTTTCTCTTTGAAAAGAGAACTCTAATGGTAAACTTTTGAAATAATGATCTTCTCATTCAAAAACTCTCAGACGTTGTGGCATCGGAATAATCTTTCTGTAATTATCTCCAGTCGCACTTCTTTTGAGTCTTTTGCCAAATTTGAAGTTACTCCCCCTTGATCTTTACATCAGATTCCCCTTGTAATGTTCGGAATTGGACATTTCATTCATTATTACATACTCCCCCTTATGATGAAATGAGAATCATTCCATCATACACAAGAATGAATGAAATCCTCCGCGTACACCGTCAATTCAAGAAATAGTAAGTAGATCTTTTCAAATCCACTTGTTTAATCTTTTCAGATTAAGGGAATAGGAAGGTAACAACCAATTTCAACAAATGAAATTGTTTTCAATCTTATAAAAAGATTGGCCTGTGAGTATAACAGATATACTCAGTACAACGGATGTACTGTATATATGAGACTTTTTGATGCTCATCTCACCAGGTCTTCCATTCAATCGTCGATAGCTTAATAATGGCATATCTATGAATGTTTTGGCAAAATAACATATAAAATACAAAATCTGTGTAGTGTAGAAAGATAAAACAACATATGTTTCTATTAAGGCTCAAAAAGATAAACCGTGTGGACTACACAAATTTATCAGACTCAGTTAGTGATCAAAAGTTCTTGAAAGGGGGACATATATCCTTCTGATTCAATATCAACTTTCTCCGAATGAGAAATTGATAGATGATGAGCTGCGTGCCCCAAGTGTTATTGAAACACTTATCTGTTGAGAGATAAATGATTAGCTGGTGGGGTTGTGACAAGAATTGACCTGGGCTTTGCCTTTTTCAATATTAGTCTCGAAAGAATTGAGAACTAATAGATAATGTGGTATGCCCGGATTTTAGTAGTTTGGAATAGGATTTTCGTATTCTTTTAATCCTGACACAACTCTCACCAATTCTTTTGACTCACAACAACTACCCCTCTCTTTTTCATTTTAGTCTCAGCACACAAACCCTTTTGTATATAAAGCTCACTCAGATATGGTTGTCCTCATGGGTAGGTTTGTCGGTTCTGACATTCCATTGAGGTATTTCTGATAAGCACTCAGTCCCTCCTAAAATTACATTGTAAGCTCAGTTTGTTAAACCCCACAATGCAAAATGTAAAAAGTAATGAAAAACAAACAAGTGATGAAGAACCAGAAGACCAATGAAGACATCAAGGCAGAAACAACCAAGTCTGGATTCGACCATTGTATCGATGGACAGACTAACCAGAGGATCGATGGAAAGAACAACCATTGGACCGATGGACGAAGTTAGACCATTGGATCGATGGACAGACTAACCAGAGGATCGATGGAAAGAACAACCATTGGACCGATGGACAAAGTTAGACCATTGGATCGATGGAAGGACCAACCAGAGGATCGATGAACATTGGACCGATGGACGAAGTTCAACCAGAGGACCGATGGACGATGCGATGGAAAGAAGCGTTCTCATCGATGCTTTGGACAGACAAACACTTAAGAAGATTTTCTAAGTATTCATCCAAGCGTGCAATGAAGATTTGAAGATAAGGATGAAACCATTACATTGATAATCAACAGCTGGAATTATAGTTTATCTTGTTAATAATGCTTATCCATGTAAAAGATAAACTTTATCTGTTAGCTAGACTATTTGCTAGAAAGTAGCAATATATAGTTATCTTAGTATTAGCCAACTAGTATAAATAGATGATTAGGTCTATTGTAAAAGAGAGCGAATGTGAGAGAGAAAAAGACTTTTACTCTTTGTTTTACGTTTCATTATTTATAAAGTAAAACCTTTGAAGCTCAAAATTGTTCTTGAATGTTCTTATTTTATTTTTGAGTCTTCATAACTTTCTTCGTAAAATCACTATAATTTGGTTATTCATAACTAGATTATTAGTGTTATTGAGAGATCTGGGATCAACACAGTTGATCACAATGATTGATCAAAATATTATTTCTGTTAAGCACAATGTCCAGATAAAAATTGATCAAGAGATTTGGCTTTAAGCACAATCAATAAAGAATGATGCGACAACGATCAGATTATTCGATATATGAGAGAAATGAATGAAGATCTGTAAGAACGAGTTTACAGAATCTGATATTAAAAAAAAAAGTATTGAATGTATATCAATCAAAGAAAAAAAATATTAGAAAACAACATTTAAATACAAACGAGCGTATTATCACCGAAAATGATTTTCTTATAAGAGACGTGATAATAACAGTTTGAAGAATAGTTGAAACAGGTATTGGAGTTATGTACGACGAGAAATTACACAAGTAAAATCTCAGGAAATATCTGTTCAGAGAATGTACTCGTTTCCAAAAATTTATTTACTTCCAGAAAACATTTATTTAAAACTTCTAGATACTCCCCCTAGAAAGTTGATTTTAGAAATGTTTCAGTTAAGCTCAAAAATTAAAAAGGAAACATTTTAAGCACGGGTTCTAAACTAAGTGTTTAGAAACCACACTAGGTAACGCACGGGTCTTGAACTGAATTGTTCAGAAGCCTTATTTGGAATAGATTACAACTCCCCCTGCATCGGTGTATCACTGATATAATATTCTAATCAGCACAAAACTGACACACCTGCAAAACCAGATTAAGTAGATTTTGGTACCCAAATGAATTTGGGTCCTATTTTGTTAGTATCGGGTTGGGGTACATTGTAACTTCCAAACCATCTATTCTTATTAGATATATTCTTTTTAGCACTATGAACAGGATGATCAGGAATAAAATATGATCCATACCAGTCATTCAGATCATACATGTTCTTACCTTTCAAACTGTTCTGATATCTGTTGTTTGTACTCCATTTGTTATATGTCTTCTTGTTCACAAAATCTGTTGATTTACATGTGAAGCACATGATCCTTTTCTTGCTAAGATTTATCAAATCAGAATTGGATCTCACAAAACAAGGAAGATTATTAGTAGCAACAGGAGTACAAGTTGAAACAGACTCAGATTTACTAACCCAAATGCTTTTAATTTTAGAAGAATGATTGGGTGATCCAATGACGTACCCTTGATAATACTGATTAGAAGAATGAGAATAGTTCTTAGAAACAGTAGATTTAGGGCTGCTAGAATAACTGTTCGATTTAAGACAGTCATAAATGCTAGTTTTACACTGTGATGGAGAACCAATTAAGCTTTGTGCACACGAAAAGTCTTTGACTTTTTTGTAAAAGTTGGTCTCTTTCAGCAGTAACTAAATCAAATTTAATTTTAAGTTCAGTTCTCATCTTCATCTCAGTTTCAAGGTCTATCTTTAGATCAGACAATTTGCTTGTAGTGTCCAGGAGTTTACCTTCTAACTCCTTCTGAAGCATTTCAAACTTCCTCTTCTGATTTATTATTTTCATTTTCCGAAGCGATGTCAAGCCATTTTTTCTTATTTGCAAGCTCTTTAGCAATTGTTGTATACTTCTTTGAAGTATTTCTTTTCTCAAGAGCAAATTGTTTCTTCTCTTTGTCTAAAGCCTTCTGTTTTTTATCAATGCTCTCAGATAATTTTTGTAATTGACACTGACAGCCTTCTGAGATGTCTTTCCTTTCTTTATCATTCTTTGCTCGTTCCAAGATGATCAGCTGCTCAAAATCCGAGATTTGCTTTAACAACATTTTAGCATTCAGGTCAAGAGAGTTTATCTTATCTTCAAAAGATATGCGTTCAGCGCTGAATTTTCTTTCAAATTCAATAAATCTCCTCTTCTCTTTCTCAAATTCATTCCTTTCAGCATTAAAATTCTTGTCCATTTCTAACAGCTTTTCTTTCTCTAGATTCAGAAGCTTTCTTAGTTCAACCATGTCACTTTCAGATTTATGAGTTAAGACCTCTGACTCTTTACTATTTCTCCCAAAAGAATTCCTTTCAGTTTGTAGCTCTTGAAGTTTATTGAACATGTCTTTATTAGCTTTACTCCAATTTCTCAAATCGTCATCATAGTTTTTCCTCACTGAACTCAGAGTTTTCTCAAGTTTATTAATTTTATTCATGAAATCATTCTCAACTTTTTCCAATGCTACTTTATTGATCTTGTTGTAGATTAGCAATAAGTTCCACATTATCATGATTCTCGTAGAACATATTAAAATATTTCTCTTTATATCTCTGTAAGCTCTTGTCCAACTCTGTAAGTCTCTCTTTCAACTCCTTATTCTCTTTCTCAAGAATATCTGCCATTAAGAAGAAAAAAATAAGATTGATCAATTACAGGATCTATGCAGTGCAAGAAAAATGATCAAAGAAATATGAATTAAAAGAATTACGCAATTTCCCTAAAAAGAATTTACAATTCTCAAACAGATGAAAATTTCTCAAACAAAAACTTCAATACTCAACCAAATATGACAATCTTGACACTTTGATTTAATTCAAAACTCAAACCTTTCCCTAGTGATCGATATCTCTCAAGTCAAGCTTCTCTAGAATCTGAATACGTTCAAGACTTCAATCAAAATGATACTAAATCGCTAAGAATCCGGTTAAAGGGTGATTGAATTCGCTTGAGACAGCTTTCCATATTGACCGAATTCGTTCAACACACTGCATAAGTGAAAACACCAAGTATAAATCGCTTAGCTAGTGACCGAATCTGGTTAATCCTCGCTCAAGCCAAACTTTCTCTAATGTCCGAATACGCTTACTACTTGAACTTGATCCGCTCAGGAGGTGATCGATAATGAGATAAAATGCTCAAAGCATGGAATTAAATCGGTCAAGGCAAATCCTAAGTCGCTCAATGTAATACCTTAATCCGCTCAAAGCTAAGATGATAAATTGCTTACTAGATTACCGAATACAATCAAGCTCGCTCAAGGGATGTCCGAGTTCCCTTTAAATTGCTCACACTTGGTCTAACTAGCCTACCCACTGAATAAATCGCTCACTGTGATGATTTAAAAGTTTACTGCTCAATATCCGCTCACTACACTTGCTGCATGAACAAATAAATCGCCTGCTCAAAACTAACAGCCTCTTAATCCTGGTCAAAGCAGCTTTGGAAGAATCCGTTCAAATGACGAGCTAATCAAATAATATTCAACCACTTTTACTGCCTAAACCGCACACTGCATGATCAAGAAATTAGATCACCAAACAGACTCCAATCTGAACAAGACTGTTTACTGTTCAATGCACGATAAAATCTGTTTACTGCATGAATAAGATCCAATCAAAACACAGTTTCTATATTGGACAACTCACAGCTATAAATCAAACAGCTGTAAATTTCAAGAAAGCAATAAACAGTTGGTCAAGACACAACTATTCTCTATTGGACATAGACAGCTTATCCGCTCACTGCATTCTCTATATCCGATCAAAACTTGATTATAAACCACACAAAGTATAGCTTCTATCTGCTGGTGACTGCAATGAAAACCCAAAAATCAGTTAAAACAATTTATATAACAGTCAATACACAACTGTCAAAACAGTTTCCAAACGCACAACAGTTTTTATCCGCTGGTCACAGCGCTTCACAATCCTGCAGCTTAAATCGCTTGAATTCTTAATCCTAACAAAGCAGCCTATAAATCGCTCAAAACTACAGATTTAAATCACTCAATACTAGCTGCTATAAATCGCTCATCATGTGACAGAATTCGCTTAAACATGCAGTAAATCGCTTAAAGCAGCTTAATACTTAGCTTCTAGATTACTTAACAAATCGCTCACTTGATGTTTGTGTATGGTCAAGCCTTGCTCACAGTCTGCTCACTGTCCACTCAAAGTACATAGCTTCTGATCTCCATCTGCACAGTCTTCTAAAACAGCCATCTATAATCCGGTTACTACAAGGTTGGTCAACTCTATTAACCAGTCAATACAAAGCTGCTGTAAGTTAGACTTATAAACCAGTCAAACATGACAAGCTATCCAATCCGCTCAAGACTGTTTGAATACAAGTCCTCTCAAATAGAAGGCTAAATCGCTCAGGAATCCGGTCAAGGGATGTTCGAATTTGCTTGAGACTTTCTTATGACAGCTTGCTTGTTGACCGAATCCGGTTAATCCTTGCTCAGGCCTAACTCTCTAGTGACCGAATTCGGTCAAGACTTCAATCAAAAAAATGCTTAATCGCTCAATAATCCTCTCACTTACTGCAGTCTTTAATCCAGTTTACTAACAAGTTTCAATAGTAAAAGACAATCAAAATAAGATCAAAAACAGCCCACAAACACAAACATTACAAAATTTTATACAAATTTTGGATC
Organism: Cynara cardunculus var. scolymus; assembly: GCF_001531365.2. Classification (NCBI taxonomy): domain Eukaryota; kingdom Viridiplantae; phylum Streptophyta; class Magnoliopsida; order Asterales; family Asteraceae; genus Cynara; species Cynara cardunculus. Next base: position 9,615,261 of record NC_037535.1, read on the forward strand.
AAACTTTACCTTTTTGATGAACTTTCACATGAACACAAAGAACATCAAAAATTTATAAACTCTTCAAATCTCAAATATCGATGATCAAAATTCAAAATCAAAGAAGTAACAATGAATCATTATGTAAAACGTACACAAAGATCATCATTTTAACAATCAAATGTCCAAGAATGAAAGATTTAAGAAAAAATTATGAAGAACATTCAAGAAATTTTATGAACTTCAAGAACATAAAATCATGAATTTCCAGAAAGTTTGAGCAATTCTTGATGACATCTTCAATCAAATTCGCTGTAAACGTGCTCTGATACCAATTGTGAGTCGTTGTTATGATCAATCTTCCATAATATCTTCAATCAACAATGGCATAAAAGATTTTCTTTTAAGAACCCTAGAAAGAGCAGAGAGGAAAAGTCAAAGCTCTAAAACTTGGTCAATCTCTTATATTACGTATTATGAATTTACAATTAAGCTCCTACTAAGATTACAAGACTAACACCCTATTTATAGGGTCAAACATTACACAAAATGTCAAAGTTAAACTATCTAAGAAAAGTCAAACACGATGACTTTTCTACAATTATAGACAATTGTATCTTTCAAGACGAATACAATTTTACTCAAAATTTCATTACTAACATATGGGTTTGTCATTTATGTGCATAAGGACAAGACAATAACAGTCATGCTAAGCAAGCTTCCTTTGATCGCTGAATGCTGGAATGACCTGAAGGTCTCTTCAGCATTCATTGAGGCAACTTTCATAAGGGTATGGGTTTGTCCTTTGTGTGCATAAGGACAAGACAACAACAGTCGTGCTAAGCAAGCTTTCTTTGATCGCTGAATGCTGGAATGACCTGAAGGTCTCTTCAGCATTCGTTGAGGCTTGAGCAGTCTTCACACATCTGTAGACAGGCTTGTAATCACCAAGTACCGCTTTAGATCACGTACTCGCCAGTCTCTAATCTTCAGTTTCAGTCTTCCACATTTGTTGAAGGTTCTTTGGTGTGAGTGTTGTATTCTTGAAGTATCGCCTTATCTGATTGATTTACAATACAAGTTCTTTAGCGATCACTGAACAGACTCAGTGATGATCGCTGGAACTGAAAAGACAGAAATATAAATACAATTATACAACGTATAAGTAAAAAGGGATTATCATCAAATCATTGAGAGAGATGATCAACATTATTATTTATGTGTTTTTTTAATTTGTGCTATTTGAACTAACGTAATCTTTTTAATAGAAAATTTATTAATTAAAAATTTAGCATTTTTATTTTAACATTTCTTTATTATAATATTTATTATAAATTATAATTATTGTTATTAAAAATAGTAAATAAAATATGTTATTTTAATGTGAGGTCTATAAATTTAGTATTTTTTAGAGTATGATTGGATTTGAGCTTTTTTTAGTGTTTATTGGGGCACCATAATTGGTGTTAATTTTATAGGGTTAAATGTATGAAATAGCAACCTACTTTCATAAAAAAAATATTATTATAGCATTCTACTTTTGTTTTTATTTATTACAACAATATATTTTCAAATTATTTTCTATTAAGACATTGTACTTTAAAAAATCTATTCATTATAGCAATGGGTAACCTGTTACCTTTTAAACCGGTTAACCCCTTTGATTTTTTTTGCTTGTGTGGTTTTAATGAGGTGATATGGATGACACATCATTTTGATGACTTAATTAAAATAAAAATAAAAATAAAAACTTATTTTAAATTATTATTAGTGATTTTCATTTTCCATTGTTATGATTTAAAAAACATTTAACTTTTTTGACTTTTTCTTATTAAGTTGCATGCAAATTAAATATTATAGAATAAAATATTTCTTAAAATAATATGCTACATTACTTTTTAGATATATTTTGTTTGTAAAAAAGGTAACACTTCTTATTTTATATTGTTAAAAAAATGCATATATTTTAAAGTTCTCTATAAAATGTTAACGAAATAAATTGTGTTCTATAATTTTTTAATATTGTTACATTAATAAATAATTCAAAAAAATCTAATTTATTTAATGTAATTATACGTCAAGTAAAAGTTTTTGAACAAATATAATATATTCTTTAAAATAAAATATTTTTTTGGTAAAAAATGAACAATTTTTATTTTTTTATATCA
>NC_037535.1:9618821-9620330 GCF_001531365.2 Cynara cardunculus var. scolymus
TCATTCATAACATGTAGTATGCATAAAGTGTCATGAAACAATTGCATTAACATGTACAAAAAAGTCTGGAATAAGGAAACAAACAATTGTATAATTAAACATTTCCATAGTGAAATAAACTGAATTTTTATTTCAATAAACATTTCCATAGTATGAATGTTAATGATTGTTTACCGTTCTACCCTTATTGATGAAATAAACTGAATTTTTATTTTTTATATTTTTTTAATTTCCATAAATAAAGCATACAAATATTGACCATTGATCAAGAAAATGGATGGTTGAGATTGGTTTACACGGTTTACACAAATGGAGAGGGTTTTCATTTGAACGCTCCTCTATATATATAATATATAATATATATATATATATATATATATATATATATATATATTGATTGAAGGTGCTGTTAGTAACCCGAGGGTCCTGGAGTGCAATAGGTTTCCTATCCCTTCCTTTCCAAAAGCTCTTGTTGGGTTGACCAGAAAACGTACCCCAGAAGCTACTATACTAACCGCAATGTCAGGCCCGGAGTGCTGCGAAAACCCTCCTGCACCCGCTTCAGGCGTTGAATCCGGCGACATCCAGCAGATTGCTTCCCTCAATTCCTATGTTTCCGGGAACCCTGATTCCAAAATCGCTGTTCTTCTTATTTCTGATATTTATGGTATTGAGCTCTACTCCACTTGCAGTTTCTTGATTCACCAAGCCTAATTGTTGCAATTTATGTTAAGAGTTCAATTCACCTAGGTGAAATATGATTATTGTATTGTTTGGGTTGTATGTTGATGTTACTTGTTGGTCATGCAAAAACTAGGGTTTAATCCATAAATGTTTTCTTTTCAAGTGATGGTTTCTGTTTTAGGGTTTTGCTTCCTTTTAGCATGCTAGGTAGGGTTAATGGAAATGAACATCTGTTGAATCTATTGCGTCCAATTTTATACCAATTTTGGTGATCTATCTCTGTAGCCTACTGATACTGTTAGGCTGTTAGCAAGAGTATCTATATCCGAAGTTTTTGCATATGATACACTATTACATTTTTGGCAATTAGAAAGAGTTATATTATTGGTCTTATTGTGAAAAATCACCTTGAGGAACCAATCGGTACAGAAGAACTGTTCCTACACAATAATTATATATATTGCTAATTACACAACATCTTTTATTTGTATCACAGCTAATCTATGCTGTCAAAATCACGATATATCGGCGATATATCGGATATCGTTCCTAAAAAAAATCGGACCTTAAATATCGGTCAAAATATCGGGAACGATATTATCGGCGATATTTAGCGATATTTTAGCGATATTTTGAGGATAAAATCGGTCCGATATTCCGATTTTATAAGGGTTAAAATTTGGGCTTTTTTTTATTCCATGGGCCTTATTTTTTGGGCTGCTTACTAAGTTAGGTCTGAATCTGAGACTTAGTTCAACAGTCTTCGACGACCTCTTCTTCTCACAACGTCTTCTCTTTTCACTCTCGGTCTCTCTTCTCGATCTC
>NC_037535.1:9623695-9639503 GCF_001531365.2 Cynara cardunculus var. scolymus
ATAATTACGTGATAAATAATAATTAATATTAATGAGGATTATAATTGGAAAAAGTGACAATAAGTTACCAAAACGCTACTCCAAGTAGCATTTCAATAAGCTAGCTTATGTGCATCCAAATGTGTACTTAGAAAATAAGCTAGCTTATTTTTGCCAAACAGTGCCTAAATCGGAATTAAGACAAACTTCGTTACATTATGATGTATTTTGCCCTTTTTTTAGTAATTGATATTTTTATTGGTTTTGCAAGTCCATTGCAGTTTGTATGATCGTTGTATCATGAACTTGCTCTAATTTGTCCATGTGTGGTATTTTTTGGGCAGGTTATGGAGCTCCAAAATTGAGGTATGCCTTGTAGCAAGACTGCAAGAGCAAGTCCTTGCATTCAACCATTTCCTTTTGATGTTGTTTAGTCCTAATTTGGCTATGAGTTCCTGTTTGGAATAAATGGGAGTACTGGAATGTTTTGGAATTCAATATCTATACATTACGGATTTTACGTTGTTGCAGTTCTAAGATGGCAACTCAAAATTTCCATTGTTGGTTTTTTTTTATTTTTCAACATGTTTCTAATTTATTCTTCTATGGGTTTGGGAGTAGGGTAGCCGGTAGGGTTAGTGGTGTTAATCATAACCTCTGATAGGGGCTATTGGAGTTGCATGACTAGGGTAGCCGACAATGTAGGACGGCCTCTAGCTAACATAAATGTGAGGGGGATCTGTAGTAGATAGAGGGTAGTCAAGGGGGAGGGGCGGCCGGTGGCACTTAGGGTACCAAAGTCCTACTCTAGTTTTTCCTACATTCTATATCTTTTTACTTTTTACTATATGCCAAACTTAGTTTTACTTGCTTTTACAGTTTGGTAGACTAGTGTTCCTTGCTTTAGAAGTTTTTTTCATCGCACTGGACCTATTGCTTGTTTGCACACACTTCACTGCTACTACCGGTTATCACACTTGTTCCCTGTTACGTTTTTTTTATTAACTTGGATATCCAACCCGCTATGCGAGCCGACTAATCCCAGGGCGATCACCTGCTTTGCAGATAGCCCGGAGTCACTGCATTTGAACCTCTGTGGCCACAAGGGGATTTTTATTCCTCCTTGGATTTGAACGACTTCCTGGTACTTTTGACCTTTGGAGTCAAGCTCAAACCAATCAGGCACCACCCTTGTGGTTCTCTGTTATCTTTTCTTTTGCTAGCAAGGGGTTTTCACAGAAACAATCTATCTAGTTTTTGTGGTTGATTTTAGGTCTGCCTACATCCTACCCTCTTCAAACTCTTCCTCTATGTGGGATATATTGGTTGGTTTGGTTTATCTTTAAGTCGCATCACCTGTTCTGAAACTAGAGAAATGTCTTTCGAAATCACATTTTCAAGAATTTAAACTTGGCAGTGATTTGTTTCTCTTTGAAAAAAAAACATGTAACTTTTACACCGTCTACAATAGTTCTAGTTGCATCTACAGAAGCAATAAATTTGTTATAATTTTGTTTAAAGAATTATTCATATTTAGTTTCAGAATTTAAATTTATCTCTAGTTTTGGAATGGATGGACTTCTTTTGGTAGCGTCTGGTATGCATACATAATTGGACGGGACAAGAGGGTAGGATTGGACAGGACTGGACAGAACAAGTGTTTGTCTGGTGTTTGATACGACTAGGACTGGACAGGACAAAACTAGATAAGTTGCCTCCAAAAGTTAGTTTATGATTTTATATATCATATAATAGTTATAATTAACACAAATAAAGTAAATAATTTAATTTATAAACATTTTTACACTATTTTCATATACATAAATATAAAATAGTACCACATTTGAATGAAATTTTTTTATATAATTGATGGTATTTTGAGAAAACCCGATTCATACAAAGGAGAAATTATGTTTTGTTCGGTTTGGAAGATCTTTATCAATTGGTGAAGGCACGGTAAAGATTGTTGCAACAACAATGATTATGGAGGTAGAAGCATTGGTAATTGGTGGACGATGGTGGATGATGGTGATGGTGGCGGTCGACAGTGGTGGAGGAGGTAGTTGTGGCCTATGTGGTGGAGGTAGGTGTGATGGTGGGCAATGGTGGTGGTTATGGTGGAGGTAGTGGTGGCCAACGATACTAGTGGTGGTGGAGATGGACGTTTGTGGTTATGGAGGACATGAATATGGTAGATAGTGGTAATGGTAGCCGATAGTGGTGGCCGATGGTGGTAGTGGTATCCGGTGGTGGTGTTAGGCAGTGGTAATGGTAGCCAATGGTGGAGGTGTGGTGGGCCGTGGTGGTGGCGATGAACGGTGTTGGTTGGTGGCTGATGATGGTTGTGGAGGTGGTGGTGGAGGAGGTTGTAGTAGAAGAGAAAGTGGAGGTGGCAACGATGGTAGTGGTGGTGGCAATGGACGGTGGTGGTCAGTGGACGACGATGGTTGTAGGGGTGGTGGAGGAGGTTGTAGTGAAAGAGAAGGTGGAGGTGGCCAACGGTGGTAGTGGTGGTGGTGGTCAGTGGACGACGATGGTTGTGGAAGTGGTGGAGGAGGTGGTTGTAGTAGAAGAGAAGGTGGAGGTGGCCAACGGTGGTGGTTGTCGAGTTGGTGATAGACGGTGGTGGTAGGTGGCTGATGGTGGTTGTGGAGGTGGTGATAGACGGTGGTAGTCGATGGTGGTTGTGGTTGTGGAGGTGGTGGAGGAGGGGGAGGTTGCCGACGGTGGCTACCAGTGGTGGCGGCAGTCGTAACTAGCGGTGGTGACCACTAAAACAAATACCATGTTAAGGTAATATATCAAACGAGGGTTAGTTAGTAATATTTTAGTTTCTCTCTCATTTTTGTCCCATCTTGTTTCACCTATTTTGGTGGAACAAGAAAAAGCCTTTTTTGTCCCACCTTGTCGCAATTATTGTCCTTGTCCCATGTCACACCAAACGTGGGACAGTGAGTTCTTGTCCTGTCCCATGTCGTGCCAAATGTGGGACAGTGAGTTTTGTCCCGTCCTGTCCTGTCCTGTCCTGTCCTGTATAGTCCCATGTACCAAATGCAGCCTTAATGTCTAGAACAGGATAATTTTATCTTGCTGTTAAACTGCCTTTGGGGTTGCTGATGGAGTTGCACATAAGATATGATGAACTCAAGAAAATGTTGGCTGATTATGGTAGTGATTGATGCTCTACTGCAGAAGACCAAGAATGTTCATTAAGTTAATCTTGTACATAAAAACATTTGTGGCTTAATTTATTGATTAGTTGCAGGTGTAAGAGAAGCTATGCACATAGTGCTGATATACTCTTCTGGGAACTAAGATTACAGTGTTTAATTTATCTTTGTAGGAAAGTTGCAGACAAAGCTGCGTCTGCTGGATATTATGTGGTTGTTCCTGACTTCTTTCATGGGGATCCCATGACTCCTGAAACTCGGATAGAAGATTGGCTCACAAGTCATGCACCGGTTAGTTATCTTTTTAATACACATCTTGTTATCAATTGAATTTTGTTATTCATCCAATTCCCAAATGAAGAGGCAATTTATGATTTACAAGTTCAAATGTTCTAAAGTTCAAAAGATGTTAATTAGCTAAATATTCAAGAAAGAAATGATATCTACATTTAAATTTCAAGAAAATACCATGAATACTTGATTTTAAAATTTTCAATGAAATCCTTATTAATATGGAGAGGGAGTGTAATTTGTTCGAGCCTAGAAGCCAAAATGCATCTCTAATTCGGAATGGAGGATGTTACAACTTACACCCAGATCCTAGCCTTGGGGTATCGTGTCAAAAATACCATTTAACCATGCACAATTACTAATGTCATCAGAGTAAAATATTTAAAGCATATTTTTTACAATCCGTTACTTCTATGCCACATATGCTGAGAATATATAATTTTTGTCCTAATAGCTTTAACATACATATGGTATTACCCGAATCTGCTTCTATAAACACACCTTACGGCTTACACCTACAAACAAAGTTCTCATATGGATTTCCATACATATATTCTATCTCCTAGATCGAAGTTTTATCCGTCTGTCTTGTGCTTTCTAATCTTGTTGCTTTCTCTTTCCCCTTATTTCTTGCTTCGATTCTGGATAAACCCATATGCAACCATTCTGTCCATGTATTCCACTTCTAACCACTACAAGCAAGTGCTGGTCTTCTTTGATTCTTCCTAATCAAAGTGTCTTCATGTATTTCAAACAAAATCTCAACATTTATGCACAAAAGCGGAATTCCAAACTCATCATAAAAATAAGATGTAGCATGACAAATGAATCTTTACAAATACTTTAAAATGGAATCTTAACTTGTATTCCAGTTTTCTAAATCACACATGAAACACATCTGGTCTTGGTTTGACTTGGCACTTGCTTGAAGTTCTTGAAAGTTCCTTCTACCTATAACTGAAAAATATTCTTTGATCAATTTATCATACACCAAGTATATGTGTTATGCGTGTGTGTGTTTGTATGTATGTTATCTCACTTCTATGCATTTAGCCATTTCTTACTTGATTTATGCTTATCAATTACTAATTATATCATCTCTCCGTACATGCATTGTCAAGACACTTGCTCCCCAGAAAAAATGTGAAACCATGCCAAGTAAGACACATGATCATGCCACATATGGTGGTCAATAGTATCCACTACTGCTCCCAGTGGTATCGAATATGGCTTTAACCATTTGCCAATTTCGAATTTTCTTCCTGTTCTGTTCTATTCGTTGAGTTAAATAACATAACCATGTATCCACCCAAATTTATGACCACAAAACATAACCTAATTTTACTCAATTAAATTATTTCTTGAAAATATATGCAATTTCTTATTACCCCCAAAATTTTACACAATTTACCAATGTGTTTCTTCCAAAATAAACATGCAAGGAAACATAACCCAGTTCATTACTTCCTGGGACTCAACACAGGAGACATACCATAAGCTCTAAATTTGATGCATAAAGAACATCTTGGCATCATCTTTACACAAGCTACAACAAATATGCTAGAGTTTCTCAGTTCCTGAACATGCAAGAAGCCTCTAGCCTATATAAACAATGTGCCAAGGTTTCTGTTCACTTTTCAAGAATTAAATTTGGGACCTTAAGAAAACTAAACCTATTAAAGTGTATCTTGACACAAAGTGTCTTTTTTTTCCATTACAATTTCCCCAATGTAATTATGCTCAACATAACTACTTAGGCCCAATGTATTTCGTAATCCAAGAGTACAATCATTGACTCACTTAAATTACAATAAGACGCTTGGCCCAAAATTCTCACCTTTGTAATACACACTATAAAATCCGTGATACATATCTGAAAAATTGAAATACAGGTGTCAAGAGGATTAGTTTTACTTGTGGGTGGATTCCTGAATCATTTTGTTCTCTTTTGATGCTACTGTCGCTTGATTTCATTCCCAAGTTGCATTAATCATATACGATATTAAATACCATTCTTCATTTTCTATGGTGCTTTCTCTTTTTGTAGGATCAAGCAGTTGACTTTGCCAAACCAGTTATTCAGGCTCTCAAAGAGAAGGGTTTTACCAAAATTGGGGCTGCAGGGTTCTGTTGGGGTGGTAAGATTAGCTTCCAAACACGTTGATAAACACTTGCTTCAATTATTGTTTGCTGATCCAATCACGTCAATTGTTTTTAATAGCCAAGGTTGTTGTGGAGCTAGCAAAAGATACTGATATACAAGTTGCTGTGCTCTTGCATCCTTCTTTTGTCACTTTAGATGATATCAAGGGTATGTTTCATTCAACATAATTCATCATAATCCATCTGTTCTAGAAAGGGTTCATGTTTGACTTTTTAATGGTAAAACCTAGTATTTATCTCAAAAAGGTCAATTTGTTTTTGTCTGAATCTTAGCATCATTTATTTGGTCACTTGTAATTTCTATATATGCAGATCGCCCTTTAATTTATTCTAAAGAGTTAGATGAATTTTTATTAGTTTCAACTTTGAAGTTAAGAGCTACTCAATTGGGCCGTCTATGCTTTTCTTTTTCTTCTTTTTTGTGTTTGAACTTGAATTTTTGTCTGCCTGACATGATGAATTTTAGGGGTCAAGGTACCTATTGCAATACTAGGTGCTGAGATTGACCGACGATCACCCCCTGAAGTTATCAAACAATTCGAGGAGGCTTTGGAAGCCAAACCGGAGGTAATTCCTTGTACCCAGTGGGAATGCACATTTTGTGTTTCATAATCCATGCCCATTTATTGGAATACCAAACCAAACGGTTCCAGTTTATCTTGGGGTCTAGCGTCTGTATTTTCTTTTTTTTGGGGAGGGAGGGTGAGATGTACGTAGATCCGTCTTCTACCCTGAAGGATAGAGCTGCTGTTTCCCCCATTTACTGAATGTGAATCGCGAAAACACCATAGATATGTGCATTTATGCTGGTTGAGCACTCTGTATATATAATTTATTTACATTTAGATGGGTATGGGTATGGATATGCAGGTTGATCAGTTTGTGAAGATATATCCTGGGGTTTCACATGGTTGGACCGTCCGATATAAAGATGAAGACGAAGCAGCTGTGAAATGTGCAGAAGAGGCTCATCAGGATCTTTTGGAATGGTTTGGTAAGTATCTTCAGATTAACCATTCCACCCTGTAAAACCGGAAGCTGTAGCAACTAAACAAAGTGATGTTAGGTCGCATCTTCAATTCAATGTATAAGTACGGGCATACTTTCCTAGTCTACCAAAAAAAAGCAGGTAGTTACTCCCTCCGTCCCAATATTACTGTCTTACATTACTATTTTAGTTTGTCTTAAAATAAATGTTGTGTTTTAAAAGTAAATGTCTACTTTCCTATTTCATCTTGATTATGAGACATGGAAAGTCTCTATCTATCATTAAGAGTAAAATGGTCCTTTTGTTAATTAAAACCGTGTGTTTTATTTTATTGTGGACATTTATTTTGGGAGCAAGAGGATATAATTTACTATGTTTTCAACTGTACCTTTATTTAGTTATAAGTTAGGGTTGTCTATTAAATGCTTTATCGATAGCACTTGTTGCTTCTTACTTGGTTTGAGACACTTGTCCAACAATTTTACAGTGGCATTTTGTTATCCAAGAATCTTACTTTGTAAGTCAGGGTGATGATTCTTTGCACAGGGGTAAGATTCTTATATTAAACACTCATTGCCTCTTAATGGGTATGAGACTCTTACCCAATTTGTAGGATTTGTACGATGGAGAGAGAAAGTTTGTCTATATCATTAAGGCTAAAATTGTCATTTGTAAAATAAAGAATATAGTATAAAATTCATTTAATTAAAAATTTGTGTTTTTTTTATTGTGGATATTTATTTTGGGATGAAGGCATAATTCAAGATTTAAAGTATGTCAACTTTAATGGGTAATGTCTTAATGTTTAACGTCGAACAACATATAAGTTTTAAAATGTTACAAATATGGACCATGCCAAACTCGATCCAACCCAAAAAACCGAGATCGAAATTGAGTAAAACCTTAGTCGAATTTACTTCAGACCCAAAATAAACTCGAGCATGTTTATAATATAGAAACAATAAACTCGAACTCTCAATGGAACAACAAACACTATAATCGATCAATGCTAGTGTTGAGAAATGGAGAAAACAATGAAGATGATTCCCATCGTATGCTATAGAAAGAAAAGAATATATATATATATATATATATATATATATATAGTTTGTTTCAAATACAATCTATCGTATTTGTACAACCAATGCAATCTAATAAATTGAAATATTTATGAAAATGATAAGAGTTCATTTATTATGATTTAAATATTTATGGAAGATGAATAAGGTACATTAATTATGATCAATACTTTATATTAGGAAAAAAATAAAAATTTATATGAAATTATATATTCATCAAATTAAATGGACGGTTGAGATTGAGTTGTACAAATGTAAGAGGTTGTATAATAATCCATCTCTCTCTCTCTCTCTCTCTCTCTCTCTCTCTATATATATATATATATATATACATACTATATTACTAGTGATGTACCCGCCCTGCAAAATCGCAACCCGGAAACATTAGTTTGGCCTTGAATCATGAGTTTGTGTGGTTATTTTACAAGTCAACTAATATATAAAGTTGAAGATTAATATGATGTATTAACAAGATTGAATGAAAAAAAAATTGCACACATGTCGGGTTTCTGAACCTATCTACTCAGAGCTCATTACAAAACTTGAAATTTTGACTGAACAAAGAAATACAATCGTTTGTAAAATAATGTTCATCCGTATATCCAAACTATTGTTTGTTTTTCGTGATGCACTCATCCGTAAATATTTCCTGCAAAAAACAGCGCAATAGAAACATATGGTACCAAATGTGTAATAATATAATTGTTGATTATACCTTATTCATCACGTAAAAGTTCTTGATAGGCAAACTGGAATAATTAAGCAGAAATAAGAAAGCATATATTATGTTATCTTCGAATCATGCAAACAACTTGGACCCTAACATGTTTTCCAAACAATGCTTGGACAACATGTTTTCGAATCATGCAAACACAAGAAGAATCATTTCTAATTGGACCTTAAAAAAGAATGCTTGCGTGACTTATGATGGCTTAGGGCCGTGGCTTATGTAGTCTTAAGTCATTTCTAATCACAGCGATGCTAACAAAATGCATGTAGATGGAAAATAGACGGTATTTACCAAATCAATCTCTTTGACTAAGCATTTTCAAGTAAAGATGAAATGGAAATAGAACTTGATCAACTAAGAACTTGCTTATTTCACTCTTTGCATGCCAAGAGTCATATAAGGATAACTACAAATAACAATTTTTTCACAAAGTGTAACAATTCTAATATTAGGAATTGGTTGTCTATGAATTCATGAACATTTTTAGCAAAGCATGAATGAGATCTTTGCATGTAATGAAGAAAATGCATTTCAAAGCATGAAAAAGGAAAACAGTTCACGTACCTCCTGTATGCGGTCCAAGGGTCGAATGTTGTCTAGTGTAGTGTGTCCAAAGAAGGTGAAAGTCCTCCGTGCAAGCAAAAGATCTATAACATATCAACAAACCGATTAATAAGATGGTGTTGTGTGCATTACAGCAGTCACAGGGAGTGTGTATAAGATGAAATGGAAATAGAATGCAGTTTCAAACATGTGTCCAGATGTGCGTGTGTGTATGATATGATGCAACTTGCTTACATGCTTGGGGGGGGGGGGGTTGTTTACACCATCACAGTGTCTGGTGCACATCTAGACATTCCTACGGTACCAAAGTCCATTCATGAATAAGGTGCATATAATCAAGGCATATCACTATTTTAGAAGCTGATTTTTAGCCACAAAACAGCCCCATAGCTGCTGATCTTTAGCAACAAAACAACCCCTTCAGGTGTTGATTTTTACACACAAAACCGTCCCTTTAGCTACCACTTTTTAATACTTTTGAATGCCTAATCTCTAATACTTTTCAGCATTTGATAATAGCTCTTTAGGACAGCTTACACAACCCTTAAAACAGTCCCTTTAGCCGATTTCGGGCCTGCACAGTCCATATAGTTGCTGAATTTTTATCTGCAAAACAGCTTCTTTAGCGGCTGAATTTTAGCCACAAAACAGCCCCATAGCTGCTAATCTTTAGCAACAAAACAACCCCTTTAGGTGCTGATTTTTACACACAAAACCGTCCCTTTAGCTACCACTTTTTAAAAATTAATTGAGGAGTGCAATGTATTATGACACATGTCATATGCTTGCAYTATCCAAACACAATCCCAAAGCATAAGAACATGGATCAATTTTAATGATTTGTTCAAGTAGCAGGATTTGTGCAAGTAGCATTTGGAACTATGATTAAACGATTTTGATCAAGAGAAAGTAGTGACGAAGAGAGAAAGACAGGTACTATAAGCTACTTTTTCCAAACATTTCTTATTGACACATGCACAGGAAAAAGAATGTGTATATATTGACAGCTGTTTAAAAACCATAGTGTTTTTATGCAAATGATTTATCTATGCCACTTTTACACATAAGCATCAACAATCGGTCCATACATGACATAGCAAATGATGGATTTATGGAGAAGCATTATGTATTCATTAGTAACAACCAACTTACCTTTTTACAGCATAAACTTGAATCCCAACTTTTCTGCAGTTAAATTGAAAATATCCAGAAAAGCAGATGATTTGTGATCCTAACAAGTATGTATGTAAATGTGGCCTGCTGGTATTTATAGGCAACATGGTTTTCAACAGACGATGTACAAGTTGATGCAGGGACACCAGCAACCCTTGCTTGACCAACATCACTTAAAACTATAAATACCGCATTCAAAATATCGAAATTGTAATCCCTTCCTCTCTACAAATAACTAAATACAACTATACAACTCGTCCACCAAATTTATGTTTCAATCTATAAAGTTTGTCCATTTGATACTTTTTTCTGCCAGTCATCAACCAAGATGCATCTAGGAAATGCATCAGTCCATTTGTCCATTACCTTCCATTTGGGATGTTTCATGGCCTCATTGATGTTTGTGGGTACCAAGTCAGATCAAGAGAAGAGACAAATGCTCGAAAAGTTGGTGTAAGTTTCTCGTAAGAAAACATACCTTTCTATAGGGTGATTTGTACAGGTTCCGGTACCTTTTCTATGAGCAATAGGTAAGTAAAGATCATCAAGGGACGAAGATTAACTCATGAGTCATAGAGTTCTTACACTATGATCTTCAAGGTTAAAAGGGATCAGAGCAACTTTTGAGCAGTCCTTTACTTGCATATTGGTCTCTATATTCCCAACTTTTCTTCTTTTGTAAACCTTGAATTCTTTGCTCATTGTATTGGGATCTGTTTGAATTTGAGCTTGTGGAGTAGTGTTGGAATCTGTTGTGGAAGAACTGAACGAAGGAGTGGTGTTTTTGGACCAGATTCTGAATGAATAGGCAATGAAGGACTGGTGTTTTCTTTAGTACGATCAGGTTGTATAGGGGATGATGAGGTAGTGTTTCTTGGAGAAGGATTTTGTTGGGTATATATGGAGTGGCGATCCGCTAGAGTTTCCCATGATTGAATATCCTTCCATTGGTCCCCTTGAAGATATAGTAGAAATATTCCTTTCACCAAAACCATAGGCCTAAAATAGCATTTCATCATGATAGATAAATAAATAGAGAACAGCCAAAAAAAGATGATTCTAGATGATGATGACAAAGCATTCAAAGACTGATTCACCAGCTTCAATACCAACCGATCGATTGATCATGATCGACTAAACCTGACAATTCAACGATTCAGATGGTGAATGCTTAATCGTATTTGGGTTTCTTTCCTGATCAAATAACATGTTTTCCCAGCTTCAATTCCTGCATGACTTTTCCCAAATTTTGGTTCTTTGTACTCCGAAAGAAATAACAAGAATCTTGATTAACAAATAAAATGTTACTTACGGTTATAGAAACAAAGACATTTTAGGTGCCGGAACGAAGGACATAATGCCTTCACCAAACAGTTCAAATAGTGAAATAACAAGTTGTCCTGAATTTAGATCTTCATTCCAAACTTGCTTAAGATATGCAAAGTCACAGTTATTTATTTGTCTACAATATCAGTGGTTTTGTAAACATCTTGTTCAGTAACTTACAATCCCACTTATAGAGACAAGGATTGTGCCGGTGAGAGGGCCAAATAGAATACCAGCTGACATCCTAAATGGAATGGTTGGTACCTACCAAGAAAAAGCTTATTTGCATCAGTATTCTATTGCATTGGTTATATCCAATATCAAACAAAAAAGGGGAAACAAATGAAAGGAAAATGTAAGAAACCAACAGTGGTTTGTAAATTAGTACAAGTATTGATATTTGTTACTGAGAACGATCGAACACAAGAAAACCATCTTTAAAACACGAAACTGAAATTCATTGATACACACAAGAGAGTCAGTTGCTTACTTCCAGGCCAGCATAAACTGCAACAAAAAGCGCATATCACCATAAAAACGCTTTTAATCAATTATAATCAAAGCTTTCCAACCAACTAAAAATTCTCTCTGTTTCTAATCTAAATGTAGGTTGTATCTCACATATCAATCATTATTATGCAAATGGTCGCTAAAAACAGGGAATCAAGAATGTTTTTCCTTCAATAATAAATAATAGAATCACAAGTTACTTATATAACAAGTGCTTTCAAGTATGTTTGGATATTTGGGTGGAGAAAGATTTATACATTGCTAATATGTACATACATTACTAATCTGATTAAAAAAGCATGTGTAGAAGTGTGATGACACTTGAATGAACGATATACAAATCTAACAGTGAAGTTTGGCACAAAGGTCTTGATGTCTTTATAAAGATTAGTGTCCATCCCTGTTGCAACCACATTCGTCTCTAAGGACACTCCAACAGATGCACATACACCATAATTCTAGCAGCATAAGAAATGTTACTTCTCGACTTCCTTGTATCTACACGGAATGGGCTTCTCAAAACTGTTACCCAAGACTGTTTTTAGTGGATTCCAAAGGGTAGTAACTAAAACTGCTCAACTAACTGTAGTAACTAAAACATCATCCTACCTAAAACTGCTCAAGTAATTAAAACTAAAAACATTTAATAAGTTTAAACATCAAAAAACAGAAAACAAAGTACTTAATGCATTACCTTCTACAATAATATACAAGAACATCCTCTTTAACACATAAGTCTTTAGGAACAGGGAAATCATGATATGGAGAACCGATGCTAAAACAAGGTTGCATAATGCAGATGCAGAAAGATTTCTTTGTGAGAAAGAAAAAGATAGATGGGATATTTGATAGTGGACAAATAGTAAATTCAACAAAGATTGACATCTTTAATAAATGATGGACTAATGTATCATAGAATATAAACTTAACAAAACATGTCTCACGACAGATGTAAATGACCCTCTAAACATGTCCTAAATGCTTCCCAAAACATTTGTAAAGATCCCCTAGGACAACTTTAAACAGCCTCTAAACAAGGCCCAAACCAGTCTCAAGACGGCATCCAAACAGTCCTTATAGTTGCTGATTTTTATCTACCAAACAGCTCCTTTAGCTACTGATTTTTAGCCACAAAACAGCCCCATAACTGCTGATCTTTAGCATCAAAATAGCCCTTTAGCTATTCTTTTTATCCATGGAACAGCTTCGCTAGATGCCGATTTTTTGCCAGAAAGCAGCCCCGTAGCTGTTGATTTTTAGCCGAAAAAAACCCCTTTAACTTCATATTTCTAAACACAAAACAGTCCATTTAAGGTGTGTTTGGTACGTGGAACAGGGTGGGACAGGACAGGACAGGACACACTTGTCCCACGTTTGGTGTGTTTTTAAATGGAACTAGGTGGAACTAACTGGGACACGGGTGTTCACCCTTACCCCCCTAGAACTAAGTGGAACAAGGTATCTTTTTACAAATCTACCCATCGCTCTCCTCCTATCGCATACGTAGACCGTATCCTTCCCCGTCGCTCCTCCATACGCAGACGCTCCATCTCGCCGGCGACGGAAGTTCTACCTTCATCTCCTTCGTCTCGATGAGTTCTACAGGTACACACACTCCGCCTTCATCTCGACGAGCTCCATACACACAGTCTGCCTTCTGCTGGACGAGCTCTTTAATCGGCTATTTGATTCGATTTAGGGTTTGATATGTATGAATCGATTTCTCTAAAGGTTTGATTCGATTTAGGGTTTGATATGTATGAATCGATTTAAGGTATGATATGTATGAATCAATTGCCCTAAATAGGCTGTTTGATTCGATTTGCTATGTTTGATTACTAGAAATCATACCATGAAGATAATAGTCCAAATTAATTGGCTGTTCGATTTGCTATGCATGATTACCAGAAATCATACCATGAAGATAACTACTGGTTTTAGAAAAGCTGTAGACACCCTTTTTTTTTGAAATATGGTTTCTCTCTCCATACCCATTATTATTCACACCCACACTCTTCAGCAGCACATGGTGGAACCTCCTGATTTGATTCCAAAGTAATTCCAAATTCCCCTTTTTGATTTTCTTTCACTTAGATTCCCAGATGTTAGAAGAATACTTAATGGGTTTGACCTTATCTTGGCTTGATGTTATAGCTAGCAAGGTTGTTTTTCAGAACTTGCAGATTATTACCACCAAATAAGACATCGCTATGTTTACCAGAAAACAGCCGGTTTTGCTGTTTTGCAATGTTTGCTATGTTCAATTACCCAATCTGTTGTTTGCTATGTTTGATGTTGTTTTGGCACTATATGAAATTTTGCTGCTATTTTAGGGGTAAATGGATTAACAGATTATGTGTTAATTTATAGTGACTACATCTCATATTCACATATTATGTGTTAATCTTTTAAGAGAGGGTTTTTGTTGCTATTTTGGTTGTTTTGGTAGTTCAATTTATAGTGACTGCATCTCATTTTTTTAATGTAGAATGGATCGGAACCATCTACTTGTAGTTGTTAAAGTGTTGAAAGCTTACATCGACTTGCTTATACTTTTGGTCAACTTCGCAAATTGGGTAATTGAACATGAACAAAGAGATGATCGGAGGAGAACTTTAAGACAAAGAACATTCACTAGATTGCAAATTAGATCGATAGAAATCCAACGCATCACACGTGAAAGTGACATTATTTGTGCAAATGAGTTGCGAATAGATAGGAATGCATTTGCTCTTTTGTGTGAGTTGCTAAAAACACGTGGTGGACTATTAGATGATGGTAACGTGACAATTGAAGAACAAGTTGCTACATTTGTAAACATTTTAGCACATCACACCAAAAATAGATGTCTTCAAGTTAGATTATATAGGTCGGGAGAAACAATTAGTAGGTATGTTCATCGAGTTTTAAGTGCTTTGTTGCGAGTGCAAGACATTTTGTTTAGCAAACCAACTCCGGTAGAGGATGATTGTACCGACAGAAGATGGAAATGGTTTAAGGTAATCCTTGTTAACTTCTCTCATTACTTGTAATATAAAAAAATTACCATTTAGCTAAAACCAAGTTATTTTCTTTATAGGGTTGTCTAGGAGCAATAAATGGAACATACATTGAAGTGACTGTACATGAGTCCGATAAACCACGATATCGAACAAGAAAGGGTCATATTGCAATTAATGTATTAGGTGCATGCACTCGGAACATGAATTTCATCTATGTTTTATCCGGTTGGGAAGGTTCAGCTACCGATTCTAGGGTACTACGAGATGCAGTTACATAGAATAGTGGTTTAAAAGTCCCAATGGGTAATTACTATTTGGTTGATGCAGGATATGTCAATGGTAACCGATTTTTGGCACCATATAGAGGTACTAGGTATCATTTACGAGAATGGGAACACATTGGTCATACACCTTCAAATAAGGAAGAATATTTTAACATGAAATACTCACAAGCTAGGAATATCATAGAAAGGTGTTTTGGTATTTTGAAGAAACGTTGGGCCATATTACGAAGTCCTTCTTTCTATCCAATAAAACTTCAAGGAAGGATGGTCATAGCATGTGCTTTTGGTGCGCAGACAGGACAGGACAGGGCAGGACAGCTGTTCGGCGTTTGGTAAGACATGACAGGACATGACAGAACTGGTTAAAATAACCAATTTACCCCCAGTGAGTTGTTTAGTAGTTTTTACTAAATAATAGATATAAATGTTTACAAATACTATTTAAAAATACCAAAAAAATTCCAAAATCAATCTTAATTAAAAACTCACATTCATAAAGCAAAAGATTTAAACATCATATTCACCAACAAAAATTGAAATGTTTACCAA
>NC_037535.1:9640924-9644790 GCF_001531365.2 Cynara cardunculus var. scolymus
GATGCATTGGAGCACATAAATCTTGAAAGTGAAGTCGGGGCTGATACTGAGGAATTGAACGTGCCTTTGACTACTCCTTCCAATGGCGCTTCTGCATCATCCATTCCACAAGACGTAGAAGCATCATCTAAAAAAAGAAAGAGAAAAGCGGGTGTTTCTGAAGATGCAATCAAGGTGATTGAGAAGGGTTGAATTCGTTATCCGAGGAAATGGGTAAGTTGGTATCGGTTGTTGGTACTCCGGGTTTACAAACTATGCCCGATGAGTTAACCAACATGAGTTTTCATGATGATCAAGTTATTGTTATTAGCATGTATTTTGCCGATAACCCGATTCAACTACGCCTATGGAATAGCATTAATACTACATTAAAGCCAAAATTTGTGACGACCATCTTAAAAAAGTTAGACATGTGATGTTGGTTGGTAAACATTGGATCTTTTGTGTTTAAGTCTTTTGGTACACAATTGTAAACATTTGATCTTTTGTGTTTAGGTCTTTTGGTAAACATTTCAATTTTTGTTGGTGAATATGATGTTTAAATCTTTTGCTTTATGAATGTGAGTTTTTAATTAAGATTGATTTTGGAATTTTTTTGGTATTTTTAAATAGTATTTGTAAACATTTATATCTATTATTTAGTGAAAAAACACTAAACAGCTCATTGGGGGTAAATTGGTCATTTTAACCAGTTCTGTCATGTTCTGCCATGTCTTACCAAACGTTGAACACCTGTCATGTCCTGTCCTATCATGTCCCGTCTGTGCACCAAAAGCACATGCTATGACCATCCTTCCTTGAAGTTTTATTGGATAGAAAGAAGGACTTCGTAATATGGCCCAACGTTTCTTCAAAATACCAAAACACCTTTCTTTGATATTCCTAGCTTGTGAGTGTTTCATGTTAAAATATTCTTCCTTATTTGAAGGTGTATGACCAATGTGTTTCCATTCTCGTAAATGATACCTAGTATCTCTATATGGTGCCAAAAATCTGTTACCATTGACATATCCTACATCAGCCAAATAGTAATTACCCATTGAGACTTTTAAACCATTATTCCGTGTAACCGCATCTCGTAGTACCCTAGAATCGGTAGCTGAACCTTCCCAACCGGATAAAACATAGATGAAATTCATGTCCCGAGTGCATGCACCTAATACATTAATCGCAATATGACCCTTTCTTGTTCGGTATCGTGGTTTATCGGACTCAGGTGCAGTCACTTCAATGTATGTTCCATTTATTGCTCCTAGACAACCCTATAAAGAAAATAACTTGGTTTTAGCTAAATGGTAAAATTCTTATATTACAAGTAATGAGAGAAGTTAACTAGGATTACCTTAAACCATTTCCATCTTCTGTCGGTACAATCATCCTCTACCGGAGTTGGTTTGCTAAACAAAATGTCTTGCACTCGCAACAAAGAACTTAAAACTCGATGAACATACCTACTAATTGTTTCCCCTAACCTATAAAATCTAACTTGAAGACATCTATTTTTGGTGTGATGTGCTAAAATGTTTACAAATGTAGCAACTTGTTCTTCAATTGTCATATTACCATCATCTAATAGTCCACCACGTGTTTTTAGCAACTCACACAAAAGAGCAAATGCATTCCTATCCATTCGCAACTCATTTACACAAATAATGTCACTTTCACGTGTGATGCGTTGGATTTCTATCGATCTAATTTGCAATCTAGTGAATGTTCTTTGTCTTAAAGTTCTCCTTCGATCATCTCTTTGTTCATGTTCAATTACCCAATTTGCGAAGTTGACCAAAAGTATAAGCAAGTCGATGTAAGCTTTCAACACTTCAACAACTATAAGTAGATGGTTCCGATCCATTCTACATAAAAAAAAAAAAAGATGTAGTCACTATAAATTAACACATAATCTGTGAATCCATTTACCCCTAAAACAGCAGCAAAATTTCATATAGTACCAAAACAACAGCAAACATAGCAAACAGCAGATTGGGTAATTGAACATAGCAAACATAGAAAAACAGCAAAATCGGCTGTTTTCTAGTAAACATAGCAATGTCTTATTTGGTGGTAATAATCTGCAAGTTCCGAAAAACAACCTTGCTAGCTATAACATCAAGCCAAGATAAGGTCAAAGCCATTAAGTATTCTTCTAACATCTGGGAATCTAAGTAAAATAAAATTGAAAAGGGGAATTTGGAATTACTTTGGAATCAAATCAGGAGGTTCCACCATGTGCTGCTGAAGAGTGTGGGTGTGAATAATAACGGATATGGAGAAAGAAACCATATTTCGAAAAAATGGGTGTCTACAGCTTTTCTAAAACAAGTATTTATCTTCATGGTATGATTTCTGGTAATCATACATAGCAAATCGAATAGCCGATTAATTTGGACTATTATCTTCATGGTATGATCTCTGGTAATCAAACATAGCAAATCGAATCAAACAGCCGATTTAGGGCAATCGATTCGTACATATCGATTCATACATATCATACCCTAAATCGATTCATACATATCAAACCCTAAATCGAATCAAACAGCCGATTTAGGGAAATCGATTCATACATATCAAACCCTAAATCAAATCAAACAGCCAATTAAAGAGCTCGTCCAGCAGAAGGCGGACTGTGTGTATGGAGCTCGTCAAGATGAAGGCGGAGTGTGTGTACCTGTAGAACTCGTCGAGATGAAGGTAGAACTTCCGTCGCTGGCGAGATGGAGCGTCTGCGTATGGAGGAGCGACGGGGAAGGATACGGTCTGCGTATGCGATAGGAGGAGAACGATGGGTAGATTTGTAAAAAGATACCTTGTTCCACTTAGTTCTAGGGGGTAAGGGTGAACACCCGTGTCCCAGTTAGTTCCACCTAGTTCCATTTAAAAACACACCAAACGTGGGACAAGTGTGTCCTGTCCTGTCCTGTCCCACCCTGTTCCACGTACCAAACACACCCTTAGGGTGCACAAAAATAAAATAGTCCGATGTTTGGCAGCCATGGACAAAAATTACATGGGATTATTTTTAAATTTGATGGGACAAAACTTGATTATTTTTGTTTCACCAAAAAATGTTAAACAACATGGGACTAAATACGAATTAACTATCTTACCCTTGGAAATCCAATAGAAAACCTAATTACTAATTGGAAATCCAATAGAAAACCTAATTACTAAACCCTCCTTCATCATCGTCTCTTTTCTCTTTTCCACCATTCCACGAGAGCTCCTTCCACATCGCCTCCTTCCACACCTCCTCCTTCCATCGGCTTCTTCCACATCGGTATGATTTCTCTTTTCTGCATCGATTTCTTTTTGCTGCATCGATTTCTTTTTTGCGATTCTTTGATGTGTCGATTTCTTTTTTGCGATTATTTGTTGCGTACGATTCCGCATCGTTCTTCTCTTGGATTCTTGACTGTAAACAAGTTGCTTTATCAATGCTTCAACAAGTTGCTTGTCATTAAGAGTTTTTTGAAATGTATGCATAACATGGTAGTAATTTGTGCCTTATGGTTTATAATTAAGACATGGGTTTAAATGCTTATTAATGTAGTATAGATAAAGCATTTGACAAAAACTCTTAAAAACCGCTTTTTATGTGTAAAATATTATTTATTAATACACATTACTTAAAACTCAAGATTACAAGTATATTGTGCGTAAATACAACTTATTAAAGCACCATATCTGAATTCGTGTAACTAACTGCGTATAAACATAATCAAATACAAGATAAAATTTTCATTTTAAATATAAAAAATCTAAAATATAATTAGGATAATCATTGAGTTCTAACATAATACTTAATTATTATCTTTATAAAATGTTATATTATTAAGCCAAAAATAAATTATTTCATTATTAAACTTAAA
>NC_037535.1:9646175-9650553 GCF_001531365.2 Cynara cardunculus var. scolymus
TGTGTGTGTGTAGAGGAACGATCAATTGCACACCACCCTCATTTGTGAAAACTTTACAAATCAATCTCATTCATTCATTTTTTTTTTATCAATGGTCAAGATTAAATGTGTTTATATTTAGAAAAACAAAAATAAAATAAAATAAAAGTTTATTTTTTAATTAAAAAGGGGCAAATTTATCAAATCCCTAATGATTTTGTAAACGAGATAACAAGATCGTGGATATTCTAACATTAATGAAACAAAATCATTGTTTTAAAATCTCTATATATCATTTTATCATTATAAAGATTTTAACCAAAAATGTTAGAATAATCTAAAAAATTATATGTTTGATAATAATTATCTTCATTTTATGACTAAATATTATAAATATAATAACATTCACATTAAAAATAGATCCAAGTAAGAAGCAATAAAACTATGTATATCCTAATAAATTATGAAACATAAAAACATACTTTAATCAACAAAAAATAATAAAACCTTTTGAATACTAAAGAAAATATTTTGTTTCATTAAATGAATGAATGAACTGTTTCACCGTTTATTGAATGAACTCACGTGACTCCTTGTCACCTACAATGAAAGATGGACCATTTGACATGTAGTAGTGAACGATATATGAAACTATTTCATTAACGGTTATTGAAGTAGGATTGGACTCTTAATAATTTCTAATCAAACTAATTCTAAAACAAAGGATATGTTAAAAAGATATATTCTTTCTTTCCAATCTTGACTTATTGACTTTGACTAACTTCACTTTGAATGTCCTGGTTTGTTATTGTTGTAACAGATTTGGGTAGAAATTGTAAATTAGTCAAAGATGCTGTTGGTTAACRATAAGAGGGACTGCGCCTCACTTTTTAGGAATTGTTGGAGGTTAGCGGAGCATGGAGTTCATTTTTTCAAGGGGCAAACCTGGACAATATCAAATCATATATAAAGCATTGCTTAGCCGGTTCCAGCTCATAATATCATATTTTCATTCTTGAGCTACTTTCTCTATTTTCTCTCAAATCGTCATTCTCTCTCAAATAAGGAGTTTCATACTTTCTCTTTCACAAAAGATCTATATTAGATCTTCATCGAAATAGAGAGTTAGTTCTTCATATTCTTGTTGTTATATTCTGTACTTAGAGAGATTAGATCTTTACTTTCATATTGTAAATCGTTTATGTTAATATTTCTGTTTATCAAAGATATTTTCAATAAATCGCTTAAATATGTTAGTTTTATCATGGTATCAGAGCGAAAGGTACGTTCAACTTCTCCTTACTTTCTGAATCTTAAAGGCGATAATTGAATGGTTTCTTTTTTTGAAAATACCATGTGTTTACACATCTGTATTTCAAATATAACCATGATATCGGCCGATTCTTTTTACCTTGTTATTACTGCTTACTATGAAATGATCGATTGGGTTGGATCCATTGTTTTTTGGTCCCCTTTCGATATCTAGTTGTCGTTCTTGTTACTAATCTGGTCCTATTTCTAGATCTGTGTTGTTCATATCTGTTTGTTTCTCCTTTTTTTCTGTTTTGTTATGGATCTGTGTCCTCTTTCCAGATCCATTGTTATATTCCAGATATGTGTCCAAATCTCCAGATCTGATGTCACTTTATAATTGTGATAGGTGTCCTTTGTCCAGATCTTGTGATGAAATAAATAGATATAATGGTGTTCTCTGTATGATGTTTCTCTCTTATTTCGTTGTAATATGTATTCATCTTTCTGTTTCTATCATTACATATATTGATGATGTTGCTTGCGCCACTGTCTGACTCCAGATCTTCGTCTGGTTGTTCTTTCATCTGTGGTCGTTCTTCTTTGACTGTTGAGTTGAGCCAATCTTAGATCGTTTTGATCTATTGTGGTTCCTCTCTTGGCTTGTTTTTCTTTTGATATTTTGTATGGTAGAGTGCCTTTCTCCTTTGTGTCATGGTATGTGGTTTATCAGATCTGACACCTTGTTTAACTTAATAATTGTTGTCTGTTCAGGTACTTTTTGGATCCGCTCTCTGATAATTGCTCTTTTTCTTTTAACAAAAGTTAAAAGATACCAGGTGTTGGTTGTTCTTAATATTTTGTTCCTTAATCTGTTAGAAGATTATGTGGTAAGATTACTTTGGTTTGTATGCTTTATATTCTGTTGAGAACTGTCTTGTTGGCTTGACCTAGCACTTTGAAGTGTTTTAGGAATCATGCCTTTAAGCATTCCAGTTCCTTGTGTGTTTTTCTTGTTTGCCTAATGGAACCACCCCTCGCTATTGTTGGAACGTCAAGTATAATGGAATCTAGAATCGCAAAGTTAGATTTTGGAGATCCGTTATATTTGCATCCCAACGACACTAGTGGAGGCTCCATTCTGTCCTTCAAACTCAGTGGTACTGAAAATTATAAAGTGTGGTCATGTGCTATGGTGCATGCTCTTGAAACTAAAAATAAATTGGGCTTTATTGACGGCTCATGTTCTCATCCTATAAATGATCCCACTCTTCAGAAACAGTGGGATCGCTGTAACTCTGTAGTCCTTTCATGGATCTTGAGTTCCATGACTGAGGACTTGTTCCTTGGGTACTTTTTCTCTAAAATATCTTCTCAAGTTTGGGAAGAGCTGAAAGAGACCTATGACAAGGTCGATGGGTCGGTTACCTTTAATCTCTATCAGAAAATCAATTCATTAAGTCAAAACAGTATGACGGTATCTGAATATTACCATAAACTAAATTCTTTATGGAAGCAATTTGACGCTCTTGTAAAACTTCCATCATGTACATGCAATGCTTCTCATGATTTTATGGAACATAGCCAGCTCATTAAGCTCATGCAGTTTCTCATGGGTTTGGATGACATATATCAACCTAGGAGCAACATCTTAACTAGAGATCCTCTTCCTATGGTTAAAACTGCTTTCTCATTAGTTTCTAGAGAGGAGTCTCATAGGGAAGAAAATTTGAATCAAAATCGCACAAAATCTCAAAATTCTGCTTTCTTAAGTAAAAGTTTTGAAAACAGACGACGAATAGGAAAGAATTATACTAATCTTGTTTGCAAACATTGTGGTAATACTGGTCATACCATTGAACGCTGTTTTAAACTGATAGGTTTTCCAAAGGACTTTCAAAATCGACCCAGACCTCAAAACCAAAATCAGTTTCAAAATTTCAAACCTCAAAATCAAAGTCCCAATCTCAGACCTATTTCTGGAAATGCTTCTTCTTCCGATTCTGGTTGTCTAAAGTCTTCTTATAGTTTCTCTGAAGAGCAGGTTGCTAAAATTCTGAGTCTTATCAATCAAACCAACACTACCACCAATTCTGATGATGCCTCTGCCAACATGGCAGGTATGTTTAAAACTTCTCAGTCTGGCTGGATAATAGATTTCGGAGCCAACCAACACATGATCTCTACTCCTATAGATCTTGAAGACATTGTAGATGTTACTGATTTAAATCTTAGAGTTAGTCATCCGAACGGTACTAAAGCTAAGATAAATAAGTCCAGCAATGTGACTTTGCTTGATGTGCTAGTTATCCCTGAATTTAATGTTAATCTTCTGTTCGTCCATAAGGTAGCTAGAGACAATAAGGTCTGTATAATTTTTGATGAGACAAAATGCTATGTTCAGGACTGTCTGCAGAAGAACATTGTGGGGAGTGGTAGTCAGAATGGAGGTTTATATTTTTCTTGATCAGAATTCTAGCACTAAGGTTCCTCTTTCTTCTAACAGTTATGGTATGATTTGTTTTGTTTCTTCTCAACTTTGGCATAGTCGTCTTGGACACCCTGCTGACCAAGTTCTTTGTGTTCTAAAGAAAGGACTTAATATAGGAAATGAAACTTGTGGCCCTTGTGAGATTTGCCATAAGGCAAAACAAACTCAAGAGAAATTTGGAACTAGTATTCACAAATCTAAAAGTCTTGGTGAGCTTATCCATTTAGATGTGTGGGGTCCTTACCATGTTCAGATTAGAGAAGGATATAGGTATTTTTTAACTGTTGTTGATGACTTCTCTCGAGCCGTATGGGTCTATCTTTTGAAAAATAAGCATGAGGTCAGTGAATATGTCAAAACTTTTTATAACTTTCTATTTACTCATGTAATATTCGAGTTATTTTATTAGATTTAATAATTTAAATCTTTATGTTTATAGAATATTTTATGTAGATGTGTGTGGGTGTGGGTGCTGTAGTTATGTTAGCCGACCTTTGAGGGGCGGCCTATGTTTATCTGAATATTTATGTAGAAGTGTGTGGGTGTGGGTGATGTAGTTTTCTTAGCCGACCTTTGAGGGGCGGCCTATGTTTATCTAAATATTTTATGTAGAAGTGTGTGGGTGTGGGTGACGTAGTTATGTTAGCCGACCTTTGA
>NC_037535.1:9654273-9655414 GCF_001531365.2 Cynara cardunculus var. scolymus
ATTTCTTCAAGGGGCAAACCTGGACAATATCAAATCATATATAAAGCATTGCTTAGCCGGTTCCAGCTCATAATATCATATTTTCATTCTTGAGCGACTTTCTCTATTCTCTCTCAAATCGTCATTCTCTCTCAAATAAGGAGTTTCATACTTTCTCTTTCAGAAAAGATCTATCTTAGATCTTCATCAAAATAGAGAGTTAGTTTTTCATATTCTTGTTGTTATATTCTGTACTTAGAGAGATTAGATCTTTACTTTCATATTGTAAATCATTTATGTTAATATTTCTGTTTTTCAAAGATATTTTCAATAAATCGCTTGAATATGTTAGTTTTATCAGGATATCCTAATAAACGATGAAACATATAAAAAATGAAACGTTTTTGAAAATTGAATGAAACATTTTGAAAATTGAATGAAACATTTTGAAAACTAAATATTTTATTTTCGTAACTGAAACTTTTTTCATGCATAAAGCGTTTCGAAATATTAATAAATTAAATTCATCACTGAAATTGTGCTCATGGTCACTATTGAACATGACATTCATTTCATTACTCAAACTACATATATTTGGTCAATGAAATGAAATCAAATTTCATATTATGCTCCTTTTACAATTCATATTTTACGAGTATAATTTAATAAAATAATAAAAACTATTAATGTTAATAATTTTATATTAAAAATAATTGAGTTACCACCTTCTATATTAAGGATTTCTATATACGTTTCCATAATTAAGAATAATAATTACCTTACATTATTAACCAATATACAATCAAATGAACATTATACCCTTACTTATTAAAATTAAAGAAAAAAATCAGAAATTTTTTATTGGTCAAAAGTGATTTGCATAGTTTCACGAATCAGACGATTTGTAATCTAACCCGCTTTTATATATGTATATATCTATATATATGTAGGTGGAGGTTCAAACGAGAACCCCTGTAATTTATGAGAACGCGAGAACAACCCAATAACCTCAAACTTTTTTAATTAATAAATTAACTTTTATTATATATAAATAATTTAATAAGGACAATAATGTAATTAAGTAATTTTTATAATTTTTATTTTATTTTAATTAACCATAATTATCTTTTCACGTTCCACGTTTTACTCTTGATAGTTATCT
>NC_037535.1:9655453-9663542 GCF_001531365.2 Cynara cardunculus var. scolymus
ACGATAACCCAAGTGATGTATAACAGTGATTATCACACCCTTATCACATGATTATCACACCCAAATCACATGATGACACCAAAATTTTAACTTATCAACCAAAATGTTAACCCAAGTGATGTATAATGGTGATTATCACACCCCTATCACATAAGTATCACATGATTACACCAAAATTTTAACTTATTAACCAAAACGATAACTCAAGTGATGTATAATGGTGATTATCACACCCCTATCACATGATTATCACACTCATATCACATGATTATTACACCTAGTATAATCCTAACCTATTTCGTAACCGTTTTACTAGATAATGATAAGACTAATGATAATAATGAGTGTTTAAAAGATAATGATCGTGTTTAAAAGATTTGATGATATCATTTCCATTATTATCCTTTTAATTTTAAATTTTTTTGAATCTTTTTAAATTTCAATTTTAATTTTAAAAATCTTTTAATTTTATTTTTTATCACAATATGAGGTTATTGAGTTGTTCTTGCGTTCTCGTAAATCACAGGGGTTCTCGTTTGAACCCTTCCCTATATATGTATATATACATATACATATATAGAGGAGCGATCAATTACAAACCACCCTCATTTGTGAAAACCTTACAAACCAATCTCATCCATCAATTTTTTTATCAATGGTCAAGATTAAATGTGTTTATATTAGGAAATAAAAAATAAAATAGAAATAAAAGTTCAATTTTTAATTAAAAAAGGGCAAAATTGTTAAAATTTTAATTTGTATGATTTTGTAAACGAGGTAACAAGATCGTGAATATCCTAACATTAATGAAAAAAAATCATTGTTATAAAATCTGTATATATCATTTTATCATTTCAAAGATTTTAACCAAAAATGTTAGAATAATCTGACAAATTATATATTTGATAAAAAATATCTTCATTTTATGACTAAATATTGTAAATAAAATAACATCCACATTAAAAATAGATCCAATTAAGGAGCAATGAAACTAGATATATCCTAATAAATTATGAAACATAAAAACATACTTTAATCAACAAAAAATAACGAAACCTTTCGAATACTAAATGAAATATTTTGTTTCATTAAATGAATGAATGAAATTGTTTCACCGTTTATGTTATAAACTCACGTGACTCCTTGTCACCTATAATGAAAGATAGACCATTTGACATGTAGTAGTGAACGATGTATGAAACTATTTTCATTAACGATTATTGAAGTATGATTTGACTCTTAATAATTTCAAATCAAATTAATTTTAAAACAAGGGATATCATAATAGTAGTGAACGATATATGAAACTATTTCATTAAAATGAGATGTTTATTCTGCATTTGATTATGTTTATCTGCAGTAAACTACACGAAGTTCAGATATAGAGTTTTAACAAGTTGTACTTGCGCACAATCTACTTGTAATATTGAGTTTTAAGTAACATGAATTAATAAAAAGTACTTTGTGCATAAAAAATGATTTTTAAGAGTTTTTGTCAAATACTTTATAATATAGTATAGATGTATCTATATTACCTTATAAAACAGATTTGATAAAAAGTCTTAAAAACAACCTTAAATGCATAAGGTACTGCTTCTTTATACATAAAGTCTTAAAAGTCTTGATTACAATTCATTTGTGCATATGGTATGACTCAACAATATTTCACTTTTTACAACTCATACTTTTAAGTTTTATCTTTCCCATATTTAGTTTTGGTTCCCGATAAACATTGAAAATTTAAACCATCTATCCCTTTCAAATTTTGACCCTTTATGTTCCCAAGATTTTCATCTTACCATAAAAAACTATTTACCGTTTCAAATTTCAAATGTAAACCTCAGATTTTCATAATTCATGATTGATTTTTCCTAATCACCTCCATTGCCCCCAGCTACATTCTTCCTCGCCTCCGCTGTTCCTCGCCATTTTTATACTTGTATAAAAAGTCTTTCTTTGGCTTTCCATTTTACTACTAGAGTTTGAGCTAACTGCTTATTTTAAAAGTTGACATTTCGGAGCTCCGGATCTACATTTATAGTATTTGTATACATTAACAAACCCATTTGCTTTAAAGGGTTTCTTTGATTCAATATATTCAAGATGAGTTGTGATTCGGGTCGAGTATCTTGCTCCACCGCTCCAGTCCTTGGCAAATGCTTGTATCTTGTTCCACCGCTTCAGTCATTCGGGTTGTGATTAAGGGTTTATGAATAATTATAGAACATACTAACACCAATATTTTGGATGAATATATATTTAAATCTAAATTATATACAAATGTAGTAGACTTTGTTACATCTTTAACGAATTTGATATCTCAAAATTGAATAATCTTAATGAGTTTTTCACATCCCGTTACATTGCACGGATAAACAACTAATCAAGTTAAAACTCGAAAGTAAAAAACAATGTAGACCATATATAATCAGATTACCATACTTCTCTTCGAATCAAGGACTCTTAAATAAATGATCAGATTTTTTTTTCCTTATCTCCACAAGATAGATTTTTTAAATAATATTCTTTTTATTATTTTAAAGCATGAGGAAAAGGGACTTCTCTCGGGAGGCAAAGTTCTAGGGTTTCCAAGTTCACACATAATCGACTCCAAATCCAACCAACTAAACAAACCCTCTATCTTCCTGTAATCTTCGATTCGATCTGGAAGCATGCCTCAGAGACATTCAAAGAACAACAATGATCTAGCCTTCTTCACCTATGACGAGAAGAGGAAGCTTGGTTACGGTACTCAAAAGGAGAGGCTTGGTAAAGACTCGATCAAACCCTTCGATGCTTGCTCTCTCTGCTTGAAACCCTTCATTGATCCCTTGTGCTGTCAAAAAGGTCACGTCTTCTGTAAAGAATGCATTCTTGAATGCTTATTGTCCCAAAAGAAAGATATCCAAAGGTAATATACTTTACATAGCTTATATTCTGCAACTGTTTTTTACTGGCTTGGATCATCTTAGGTAGTTTAGGAGCATCAGTTAGAGGTTTGGAATGCGGATTGGAGTTGATTAAGTTTAGAGATTAGCTGATTACTCTCCAATTTTCATAGCATTGGATTAGGAATTCGCAAACCAAATTCACATCAAGTCTTATCTGTGATTTAAATTGATTTCAATATGTTGTATATGGTTAAGCCAATAGGGAAATTTCATTTATGGATAGTACCAGGTGAACTAGGATTGTGGTAGTCAAGGTGAAAGTGTTTAATGCAAATTGGCAGGTTTAACTAACATGCCGGGCTAGATAATTAGAAGGTTCAATGATGCCAATCAGGTTCGATTTGGATTTTACTAGACCACTGATTTTGATTGCATAGGAGTTCCTTGTATTCAGATAAGAACATGATTGCATGTGGAATAACCTTGACGTTGACAAGTGAAACTGAGATGCATCATTAGTATACATCATTAGAAATCACCTGGTAGCTGCTGATGAGCTTCATTTGATTTAAAATCAAAACATTTTCTTGACCAGCCTAGGATGTAGCACTACCACAGCTAGTTTGTCATGACCATGCCACCGCCTTTGCTTCACAAACACTCTTCACATTTTTTTGGTGATCTTGTGCATATAGTAGTACTTGTCATTGCAACTGCTGTTGAAGTACTCATCATTTCATTTGCTGTCCAAATACGATGAGTTAACGAATTTTGTTCTTGCTCCTTGGAAGATAATGGAATTCTATGCTTGATGGATGCTTATTAGTAATACACTGGAAGTGGAAGGTAGCCAAGTAGATCGTATGATGATAAATATTCATGAAAGAGATACATTTATGATCTGTTGATGAATATTCTTGAAAGTGGTACATTCATATGGTGATTTAAAATTATGTTGTACAAATTCATTTACCATTTTGTGTCAAACTGAAACCAACAGGTTGAAATTGACTTTTAGGTGTTTCCCTAATTTTTCTGGACTACAGTTCCATTAAAACCACTTCACTTTGAGGAACTCTACTTCAATGGGATGGTTGTTGGTAGTTTTTGTGGCTAATACAATATATATTGGCTTCATAACAGAGAAAACATGTCATGACATGCGTTTTTTATAGGTTGGGTTGCCATGGCATTGACCATGACAATGTATAGATGATAGGCATGCATCAATAAACTAATGAGCATGACATGGGTATTGTGCATGTTTGATGTTTTAGGAACGAGTCACAGACATTTGTGGCAATTAATGAGAAAAATCAAAATCCCCCCATGATGTGCAAGTGGGTTAGCTTCACGAGGCACTCCGTGGTACAAAGGTCCCCTAAGCACCTAGGAATGAGGCGAGATGCATGGCTCATCCAAGTGAGGAGCACCAGTTACGAAAGTTTAAATATTATTAAATCTAGTTTTATATAATCACAAGAAAGGTATTGGTAGTAAATTGAAAGAGGCAGCTGTGGTTTAGTTGAATTTCTTCATTTTGGCAAACAATTAGAAGATGATAATAATGAGGATGGATGAGGTTTCTGGCTTTGCTATAGAGGGTTATTTTCATAGGCTCTGATGGCATGTCGATGAACACTTGGATGAGCCATCATTGTATTTAAGAAATGAGAGAATTTAGAGAAATGTAATGTTCCTTTGACATTGAATGGACGAAGAACAAGTATCGAGGGACAAGAAAATACCCAAACTTTTGTTTACTGGTTTGCTTTTGGGAAAATATCTGATTTAAGATTGTTTTTGGGGTGGGAAAACTACTAAAGAAATTCATCAAAGGCTTTTCAAACTTTTGCCTATGATGGAAAAATGTGTGATTGGATAATGAGTCAGCAAGATACTTCTGATGAATTGATGGATGCTTGTCATTTGAGGCTATGTTATGCCATCAAGACTCAAGACTAGATGCTGATGTGGCAGATAAAGCTATGGCGAGCAAGGAAATGTCTGTGGTGGTGCATTGTTTGAGGACCGGAAGCATTTATTGTGAAAAATCTTTGTGGTGGGGATGGGCAATGTAGCTAACACCTAGTTCAACAAACCCAAAAGAACCCAACTCTATGCAAACCTCTTGGCAGGAAAACCCAGCAGAGCTTGATTTGTGTTGGTGCATAAATTAGGAAGGATAATCATGTGGCTGTTGTCTTAATCAGGAAAGTGATTCAGAAATTAGTGGTTTTCTAACCCTGATTGTGGAAGAATTTTTTAATACATGTACCACTCAGAATGGTATGGTGTACCATAAACCTCTCCATCAAGTGCACTAGTGTGTAGAAATATTGTGGACTCTATATTTTATGCGACATCGTAATGAGGAAGCAAATCATGCGGATTCAAGATCCAAAGTGGGCTAGTTATTCGAGCATTGAGAGGATGGTAGCACTACTACTTTGCTTCTATTGCTGGCCAAGATGGAAGCCAATGTGGAATTATATGTCAAATCATGTTCAATGTGACAAGTTAACATGAAAGAAAAGGAAAAGGAGGTGGGCTTGCTGCAATCTCCACCTGTTCCGAGAGGCCATGGTTAGTGAACTGATTTTCAGGGATGCTAGTTCATTATACCATCCATCACATGCTTGTTCTACAAATGCTCTTTTTTTTTTTCTCAAACAAGTAAAATAATACTTTGGGTTGCATGAGGATATCGAGAGTGATAGGGATGCAAGATCTATATTGGTTTCGGATGATATTGTTCGCTTTGGTGGGATTGGAGCTATAGTTTTCTACTGGTAGTCACCCTCAAATAATAAGTGTTCAATCAATTGTTGGAGCACCTTACAGGCTTGTGCTTTACATGACAGTGAGATAGAAAATTTGATGGCTAGAGTTGATGGATTTTTTTGTTACTTCCTGCATTGTCCTGAAGGGGAAATCTTGGTTCCTTCCAGTTTTCTTTGGGTTTCTAGCATGAGATTTCCAATGGCGTTGCTAGGGCAAGTCCTGCCAAGCTTCCAAGTCAGTTGAAAGTTGATGTAACATTTCATGTTAGCTATTTGAGTCTATATTAGTAGGATCTTATAATACAATCACAGCTCCTTCTCTAATCTGAAGGCAAGTTGACAAGAGAAGTTCTTGGCTCATTGGACCAAGGTCATGAGAAGAGAAATTGGTAGACTGGTTACTCGGTTCTTAGCTTGTGTTTGTTGCAGGACCTAAATCCTTTCCTTCTTTATATTGTGTGAGCTAATAAAAAGGTTGGATGCCGTCTGGCTCCAATACCTTTATGCGACTCATTTTCTTTAACCAAATTCTTGTGAGTTTGTGTCTATGTGGCTGACTGTGAGTTCTTAATTTGGCTTCTACAAAGTGCAATTGTGATTTAGGTTGGTTCTTCTGAATATCATCAACATGTTGCAAAAATCACTGATGAGCACAGGTCTAATTATAGATTGAACCCTTGCTAAAAATGGAGACATTGTATTTATTTTGGGTCGGATAGAGTTGTTTTGAAACATTGCTGGCAAATTTATAGTACAAAATGCTTGTAACTGTATGCGCATATATGTTAGTAGCTATGTGATTAACTTATTGATGGTTTCCTTCTTTGAAACTAGAGATGTACAAGGCCTGCGCCTTCCAAGCCTGTCTTTAGTAAACAAAAAAAGCCCCAACTTTTTTGTGAAAATGGGCCGGATCAGGCTTTTGAAAAAGCTCTTGCCCTGTCGGGCTTTAGGTCTTGGAATTTTTTGAGCCAGGCTTCGGGCCTTTTGTGCATTTGAAACGAAAGCTTGATTGTTAAAGAGTTGATGTTTATAAATTGGTCACAGGAAGCTATCTGCCCATACTGCTCAACTGAAGCAAGAAAAAGAGGAGGAATCAGAGAAGTTGATGCTACAGAAAGCTAGAGAACTTGATGCATTTGATCAGCAAAACCACGGTGCTGTACCACAATACAACGATAAAAACTTCAACAGGGACAGAAGTGGGTTTCACGGAGCAAACAGTGTTAAAACCACATCGTACGAAGCGGAAGCACTGAGAACAATGAAAGCATTTTGGCTGCCTTCTGCTACACCCGAAGCTCCGGTCAAAGTCAACGCACCATCCACCAGCACAACTTGCCCTGAAGGTAACGAAAAACTTAAAATGAAAACCCTTTTCTCTATTCACTTCACGGAAGACACAAATGACGAAAAGAAAGGTTCGGCCCTAGATAAAACCTACATATGCCCTAGCTGCAAGGTGACATTGACCAATACATTAGCACTTGTGGGTCTAAGTTCTTGTGGACATGTGTTCTGTAAGAAGTGTGCAGATAAGTTCATGGTGGTTGATAAGGTGTGTCTAGTGTGCAATAAGGCCTGCAAGGAGAGGAATCTTATCAACTTGGAAAAAGGCGGAACTGGATTCGCAGGCCATGGGGATAATCTCGAAGCCAAAGACTTTAAGCATCTAGGAAGTGGTTCGGGACTAGGGTTGGTGAGGCCCGCAATGAAGACATGATATCTGGTAGGTCTTATTGTGACTTGTTGCTAGTCGTCCCCATATAAACTTGTATTTTGTTTTCTTGTTTCCTGCATAAGAATCGGTTTGTTATATTTGTCAATCATATGCCCTCTTTCCTTTCAGATTTCATCTTTCATTGGAATGAATACTGCTTCAAACCCTTCATAGTTTATCAGATTTCAGGGGTGGGTTTCATCAATTCTTGTATCTGTAAAATTTATTTTGTGGATTAGTAGTATGTCTGAATGGATTGAAAAAGTTTTTGTTTGGAAAGGTTTTTCATAGATGAAAGTGGTCTTCTTTAATTGGAAGAGGCGGGTTTGAAAAAACTTGGCTTTTTACATAAAACTCCCCTTTGAAGTTTACCGAATAAGCCATTTTTTATGTGATTAAGCCAATACTAAAATAGTCACATATAGCTGAGTTAATAAATTGTTCCAAGTTAGAATGATTTTTTGTAAGGTTTTTAGTTTTCATCTTCCATTTTAAAAGTAAATTATATTATTGGTCTGTGGTTTGCATGTTATAACGTTTCAACTTAATAATGGCATCCTTATCCTTTACTAACGGCATTCTATCTCCTATATAATCATTTTCTTTTTGTTTGTATTTTATTGTCCTTTTTTTATACTAATTTTTTTAGTTATTTTATTTAATTATAATGATGTTATTATTACAAATATTATTTA
>NC_037535.1:9664677-9676196 GCF_001531365.2 Cynara cardunculus var. scolymus
ATATAAATATTGTACTGCATCTATAAAATATATGGAGGGAGTATATATATATATATATATATATATATATTAAATAATAATAATAATTAAATACAATATATTATTAAATCGATTTGATATTTTATAGATTTTAGAGATGCACGATTTCCAAGTATTCAACATCCCCTATTAAAGGGGCGCGATTAGTACTCCCTATAACCAAGTCAGAATCAATAATCTATTTGCAATATTGAAAATTAAAAAAACGTGTTCTTTATTTTGAGATTGGTGTTATTTACATTTTTATGTTTTATAGTAGCATTTAAACATATTTAGAGAGTTGGGTTTATGAATATTCTCTGTCTCTTACATGTTTATGCTATTTAGTGATAAATCTTGTAGTATTGGAATTTAAACATGCAAACTCTCTCAATATGTAGAGTTGTGTTTATGAACGTTTTATGTGTTATTTTATATTTTTATACTCTGTAATGATAGATGTTGTAGCATTGGAAATTTAAACATATTTTAGTCGATAATCAAACCCTCTACATATCATATGATTTTCATGTTTAGAGAGTTGGATTTTTCTACATTTTTATGCTTTGTAGTGATAGATCTCGTAGCATTGGGAATTTAAAAATGTTTTGATGAATAAATCAAACTCGTAAATATATGATTTTTTTTTTGATTAACCTGGATATCCAACCCGCTATGCGAACCGATGATATTTATATTTAGAGAGTTGAGGTTTTATTCGTTTCTTGTGTTTTCTTTCCATATTTTTATGCATTGTAGTGGAAGATCTTGTAGCATTGATAATGTAAACATGTCTTGGTGGATAAATCAAACTTGTAAAATATGATGTTTATATTTAGAGAGTTAGGTTTTTGTATGTTTACTGTGTTTTTTTCTTTTCATTTTTATGCTTTGTTGTGAAAGATCTTGTAGCATCGGATTTTTTTTTAAAATATTGTGAATAAATTAAACTCGCAAAATATGATCTTCATATTTAAATTGTTGGGTTTTTTATACGTTTTTATGTTTTTAGTGATAGAGAGTTGTATTTTTACACATTTAGGGAGTTAGGTTTTTACATTTGTTGTATTTTTTTACATTTTCAGAGAGTTGGGTTTTTACATTTTTATTCTTTGTACAAGAAAAACATCTTTATGTTATTAGGATCCTAGGTGCTATGAGGCTTGCCTTATACAGAAGACAAAGACCGTTTCAACATCAAAAATAACAAAAACTAGAGTAAACATAAAATAGCGGATTCTAAATTGTAACCTATTTCTAATGCATAAATTTAATTTATAAGGCATTTGAAAGTCCATGTATCTGAGCCTGTCATCCATAAAAAGCTCACACTCGTCCCAAACCCTACCAGCTTTCCGGTCCATTCAATCCTCGTCATCCCATTTTAGCTCACCTCCAACCTGAAAGCTTTAGCCCTATTTGTAAAGTAGCTCTATTCCTATTTAGGGAGTGAAGGCTAAAAATGGCTTGATSAACCGTTCCGTTCGCCACGCACCGACCCCATTCACTTGCTTATCGTGGAGGCTATAAGTACATAGTGTCTCGAAAAGGGTTTATAAAGAGAATTCTCATTTTTTATTTTTTATTTCAAATTTGGAATTCTAGGCCAACAGTCATTCTAAGGCTTTCACTGCTTGCCCTCCGTCCCGAATAGACGAACATGAACAAGTTGAAGAAGCGAGAGATATTTGAGATTTCGTAAGTAAATGATACTTTCTTAGCTAAATTAAATTAGTCCAAAGCTCTCTTCTTATTATCATCATCATGCAATGTAAGTACGACTAACAAAATCCTAAGAGTTTTTCTTCTTGACTATTGCTTGGGATTGGGTTTGGCGAGGAAATAGAAAACTTCATCCTTTACAAAGACTTTAAAGTTTAGGGCAGTCCAAACTATGCTTTAAGACCATGTCATAGAGACAATCTTTCAAATGAGAGTCGTAGCCCCCAAAGTGCTAGATCCATCAAAGTAGAGAGTCCATGGAATCACCTTTGCAAAGGCAAGGACTTCTTCATCGAGCTCCACTGGTTCGTAAAAATTCATGGCATGATCTGCGAAGAAGTCTGCAAATGCTTGTCCTTTGACCGCCTTCATAGGAACGTATCGAAAAAAATTCTTGCCAGGTGGGTAGAACCAAGACTCATTTTAGTCAGGAGGGTAGAAGACCTTATTCGAACAAACAGACATAATTTGCTACATTTTCATCTCAGAAACGTTCTTGAATGAAGTCTATCCGAACCAAATTAGCACTTCTCAGATCATGCGAGGCCTCTCCAGCGGAGCTGGGCACGGGGGCCCTGGCTGATTCATAACTAGAAAGTTTCTCCGGTCATTTGCTAATCAAAGCTAAAACTCCCAAAATGGAAAATACCAAAATAGGAATAAGACTTGATATTATTAGAAATGCCCAAAAAATATCATATTCGTAAAGCATAAACATAGATGCACTCCAGAACGTGAAAAATATACCCAGAGGATTACTATTTTAGGAAAGATTACAGAAAAGCCAGGTAGAACACTGCTTTTGGTCCATGGTTGGATATGTTGTCTACCAATGGAGATCTGCTTCTTGTTCATCTGTACCATCACAGATTTTGCCGGTCAACTCGCTGGATGGCAAAATCCACTTCCGTGTCGGTTCTTACGATCTTAGCTTTAGACAGTCTGATTTTTGTTTGATCACAGGTCTCCGTTTTGGTCCACTTCCCCTATATTCTGCTAGGTCTACTGTCGATACCGGGAGTCGACTGGGTAGACACTTCTAGCTCCGTTAATGGATAAGACTTGTTGGCATTGTTTACTATTCCTTTATTCGCTACCTTTTTTGACGAGGATGTCATTCAAGTAGGCCTCTTGGGGCCGTTTACTAAACATTTACCTAGAAAGTGCTTACTGAATAACTTTCCTTACCGAACATGATAAGGGTCAAAAACTTACCCGATTAGAACAATGATAAAGATGAAGAGTCTTACTGACGACTCTTACCCGGGTATGTGCTTATCGGGTAAATTGTTGCATACGATACCATTTTGATGTAATACAATCTTACCCGGTAAAATAAATCATAGTATCGACTCCTAATAGTAAGCGCTCACCCGGTAAGCATTTAGGTACTTTGGTTATGTTGGAGGTCAGATTCATGGGTCGCACCAAGAAACTCTGAAGATAAACATATATGAAACTCTGGAAAACATTTCCGAATACAACAACAAACCCCAAATTTGCAGAGTTAAAATTCTGAAATTTGTTACTCTAGAAACTATTTTAACTCTGGATTAATGTCTCTAGATTTCTGGATTAATAGGATTGCGATCTCATCGAAATCTGGAAACACAAGACTTGTTGGAAAATTTGTTGGTTGGAAGTTTAGCTTCCATCCCACATTGGTAGAGAATTATTTTCTAGAGAAGCTTATAAGGCTTTCTCTAGAAATGGGCTTTAAACATGTTGGTGGACTCATGGTGGGGGTCTTGAGTAGAAGGCCCAACACACACACACGCGCGTGGCCGTGGCCGAGGTCAAGGGATTCGTGAAAATGGTGCGAGGAGGCGCACTTTGCACTTCGCACGCCGCATCGGAGCATTAGGGACCTCGCCCCGAGCTCCGAGTATCTTTTTGATAAAAATTCATGAAGAAGGATAATTATCAGCTTTAATTTGAATAATTATTAGTTTTAATTTGAAATTAATCAGATTTGACTTAGTATTTGAGATGATGGTTAGTGGAGAAATTTTCTCCAACATTATCTTCGATTTATGAGGATTTCGTGGAAGAAAATTCAGCCTCAACCAGTATATAAACTGGGTTGAAGCCAGTTCGAAATACACAGAAAATTCTGATTTCCTCTCCATCGATTTCTGCTCCCGAGTTCTACTTTCTCTCTACTGTTTTCGACATAAATCCTGCTTTATATTCATTTTTTATCGTTGTTCATAAACGAATCGCATACTGCATCAAATCTTGGGGCTTTGCGACTAACAGACTCACAACGTGTAAAAAGTGGTCGTATAAAACCTTAAAGGACAGGTTTTACCGTGCAAATTATCATCCAAATCGATAGGAAATTAAATAGGTTGGTTTTATATTTTCGCATTGTATTTAATTTTCTGTTCACTAAGTGAACAACTCTACTTCTACTCCTTTCTTTCATTGAATCTATCGCGAAAGATAGATTCAATCTGGGTGTTTTTGGCTCGTTGTTGAGGGGTTGGTGGTTCTAAATTCTAAAAAGGTTTAATTTTTGTACGTCAAATAATTTAACGTTTTATAAAAATTATATCTTTATTTTGTTTTCATCTTTCTTATTAGAATATATTTTTCCACA
The DNA here is from genome assembly GCF_001531365.2 of Cynara cardunculus var. scolymus. Lineage (NCBI taxonomy): Eukaryota > Viridiplantae > Streptophyta > Magnoliopsida > Asterales > Asteraceae > Cynara > Cynara cardunculus. The sequence goes on from NC_037535.1 coordinate 9,669,020, forward strand.
ATCTTTATAGTTTTGTAAGTCAAATGGACACCGGTAACTACCGTATTCTCAATCAAGACATGATGAAATTGGAGAAATTTGACGGGTCGAGTTACACTCGTTGGGCAGACAAAGTAAAATTTATGCTGATGGTGGTAAAACTCTACTATGTCCTGGACCCATGCCTCCCACCTATTCCCGAAGATCCGGTCCCTGAACCAGGGAAATAACCGGATCTTCAAAGAATTGCTTATCTAGAAAAGTTGAGAATGATCCGCAAGGAAGAGGAAACTCTTGCTTGTGGACACATTAAGAATGCTTTGTCAGATCGTTTGTATGATCTGTATTCCCCGATTACGTGCCCTAGAGAGTTGTGAAAAGCATTGGAATTCAAATACAAGTCGCAAGAAGATGGTACCAATAAATATCTTTTGTCTCAGTATTTGAAATTCCAAATGATTGATGAAAAACCAATTCTGGAGCAAGTGCATGAGCTCCAAGTTTTAGTAAACAAACTTAAATTGCTTTCTATTGCTATTCCTGAAATTTTCCAAGTAGGGGCAGTGATTGACAAACTGCCTCCATCTTGGAAAGATTTTTCTAAAAGAATGATGCATAAAACCGAATATTATTCTTTGGATGATTTACTAAAACATCTTCATATTGAGGAATAGACACGTAATGGGGAAAGGAGAGGCAAGTATGTGATGAATGCCAACAATGTGCAGGCTGGAGGCAATGGTATGGGAAGGGCCGGAGGGTCAAACAGGAAGTGAAACTTGGGTCCACAAAAGAAGAGTTTCAAGAGATCTGGCAGTCAATCGAACCCGGGACAAAAGTTTAAGAGGGTCGAAAGATGTCACGTCTGCGGAGAGACGGGACACTATGCTCATGAATGTAAGGACAGAAAGTCTGGACCCTCTGCTGCTAATTCTGTTGAGGGGATTCATCACCTTATGGCGAATCTCCACATGGAAGAGATTAACATGATCTTAGAGGCCTCTACGAGAATTGTGGCTGGAAGAGGTGGTTGGTACTTGGACTCTGGAGCCACTGTTAATGTTTGTGACTCCAGGTCCAAGTTTGTTGAATATGGACCGGTTCGAGATGGGAAGCAAGTGATAGTTGCTAACAACGATCGTACGAACGTCGTTGGAATGGGTACCGTGCTACTGAAGTTCATTTCGGGCAAGACCGTCACTCTCCAAAATGTTCTTCACGTGCCTTCCATTAACAAGAGCCTCGTCTCTGCAAGCAAACTCGATGAAAACGTGTTTGGAATAAATATAGAGGCTAGGAAGGTCGTGATTTACAAGAGGAACACGTTCATTGGAAAGGGATACTACCAGTTGGGTATGTATCGCCTCAATCTTAGTGAAGATGATAGTGAGGAGGTCGGAACGAGTGAATCGGTAGGAAGTAATGTGTTAACCACGTCTAATATTGTTTCCAATTTTTCTGTTTCCATGGTTGAAAGTGATGTAATCCCTGACAATTTCAATAAATTTGCTTCTTTGGATTATTCTGTTTGTTCTATATTTTTATGGCATAAACGTCTTGCGCATACAAATGTAAAAAATATTGAAAAGATTCATAACAAAGGATTAATCAAAATTGATAACAAAGATTTTGGAAAATGTGAAACTTGTGTAAAATCAAAGTTTACAAATAAACATTTTCCTTCTATTAAAAGGGGATACATCAATTTTAGAATTAATTCATTCTGATATTTGTGAATTAAATGGAATACTTACCCGAGAAGGTAAAAGGTATTTCATTACTTTTTGTGATGACTTCAGTCGGTTTTTACAAGTTTATTTGTTACACTCAAAAGACGAAGCTTTTGAAGCTTTTAAACTCTATAAAGCTGAAGTCGAAAATCAACTTGAAAAACAGATAAAAATACTTCGATCAGACAGAGGTGGTGAATATTTTAATAGAGAATTTGATACATTTTGTGAAGAGAATGGTATCAAACATGAACGGACCTCACCATTTACTTTTCAACAAAATGGCTTGGCGGAACGAAAGAACCGAACCCTTGTTGAAATGGTCAACTGTATGTTGAACCAATCAGGGTTACCTAACAATCTCTAGGGAGAAGCCCTGTTGACGGCTTGTCATATTCATAATCGAATCACTAGTCGTGTGATTCCAACCAGTCCATATGAGCTCTGGAAAGGTACCAAATCTGAACTATCTAAGGGTTGGGATGTGTTGCATACTATAGAACTCCTGATCCAAAAATATCTAAATTGGGAGCCCGTGATATTAAGAGCATATTCGTTGGATATGCAGTAAATAGTAAGGCTTATAGATCATTGGACAAAGAGTCAGAAGTTATAGTAGAATCCAGATATGTGGAGTTCTTTGAAGATAGATTTTCAGAAGATGCTGAAAAATCAGAACCAACATTGGCCTCTAATCCCTCTTGTTCATCTTGTGTTAGTTCCAAAACCTCTATAGAGGCCGACGAACCACGAAGAAGTACAAGAGTGAGAAAAGAGAAAAATCTGGGAAATGACTTTTTGGTACTTGGTAAAAGGGACACAAAAGAAAGTGACAAGAGAGTTTATTTTCTCTATCAGTACTGAAGAGGATCCCAAGACATTTAAAGAGGCCATGACTTCAAGGGATGCTCCAATGTGGAAAGCAGCCATAAATGATGAGATGGACTCCATCTTGGTTAATGGAACTTGGGTGCTGGCAAATTTGCCAACAGGGGTGAAACCCATTGGTTCCGAGTGGATATTTAAAAGAAAGATGCACCCTGATGGTTCAATATCATCCTTCAAGGCTAGATTGGTGGCAAAAGGATATAGACAGAAAGAGGGTGTCGATTATTTCGACACCTATGCTGCAGTTGCTAGAATTAGTTGCATTCGAACTCTCATAGCAATTTCAGCCATAAAAGGACTATATATTCACCAAATGAACGTGAAAACAACTTTCTTGAATGGCTATTTAAACGAGGAGGTTTACATGGAGCAACCCGAAGGATTTGTAATACCCAGACAAGAGAATAAAATGTGTAAGCTTGTTAAATCTCTATACGGGTTAAAACAAGCTCCTAAACAGTGGCACAAAAGTTTTGATATGACTATCACATCTTTCGGGTTCTAACATAATGGGGTCGACCGGTGCCGCTACTCAAAATGCGCGAGAGGGTACACTATGGTAATCTATCTTTATGTCGATGATATGTTGATCATCGGAACCAATCTAGATGGTATTCTTGAGACAAAAGGGTATTTATCCTCGAATTTTAAGATGAAAGATCTTGGAGAAGTAGATACCATCCTTGGGATAAAGATCAAAAGGTCAACATCTCAAATCTCTCTATGTCAATCTCATTACATAGAGAAGATACTGACAAAGTTTCAACATTTAAATATAAAAGAGTTTAGCACTCCGTTTGATTCAAGTGTGAAACTCGATAAAAATACTGGTAGAGCAGTGGCTCAACTAGAATATGTTAGTGCAATAAGATGCATGATGTATGCAATGCATTGCACTAGACCGAATATTGCTTTTGCTGTGAGTAGACTGAGTCAATATACCAGCAATCCGGGTTCAGATCACTGGAAAGCAATTGGCAGAGTATTGGGCTACTTGAAAAGAACCCAAGAACTAGAGTTGACATACTTTACGCATCCAGAAATCTTGGAGGGATATTCCGACACCAGTTGGATAGATCACTCAAGTGATTTTAAATCCACAAGTGGGTGGATTTATACTCTTGCTGGAGGGGCAATTTCTTGGGCGAGCAAGAAACAAACGTGTATCACCTATTCGACTATGGAAGCCGAATTCATTGCTCTAGCAACAGCGGGCAAAGAAGCCGAATGGATTAGGGATTTGTTGACAGATATCCATTTATGGCCTCGACCGACTCCCTCTATTCCCATGTATTGTGACAGTGAGGCCACACTGTCAAAAGTATACAATGTTGTATATAATGGAAAGTCGCGACACATAGGTCTTTGACACAGCTATGTGAGACAACTTATTGATGATGGTACTATAAGTATTGTGTTTGTCAAGTCTTGTGGGAACTTGTCAGATCCACTAACCAAGCCTCTGAGGAGAGACTTGGTAGGGTCAACCACCAGAGACATGGGTCTGAAGCCACATAGAATCAGTAAGTGATGGAAATCCAACTTGGATATAGTGCTCCTATCTACCAAGTTTAAAGGGTAACAACAAGTCATTTGACTGATAGAAGGTACTATCAAATGATAGATCCCTGTAAGGTGAAAGATAGTACGGCGTTGTCGAGAACAAGGATGAGTTAAGCTCTTAACAAAGTTTAGAGGCATCTTAACAACGAAGATGTTATAGAACTTTGCCTATATGACTTAGAGGTGGTGCCGCCTCAAAAGAAGAGTAATGGTTTCTCTTTTAGTAAGTCATGAAACAGGGTTTAGCGCATGGCCATATTAGCGCTCAGTGAGAGAGCAAGGTGGACAGATGATGTGTGTAGGTAAGCCGGAGTGGTCGCAAGATTCAAGGTTTAAATCCTAAGGATACCATTGGATTGATCCCTTCTTGCATACTTACATTAAACAAGGTTTAATATTAGTGACACTACTGTAACATTATCTACAATGAATGTCAAAAAACTTTCCAACCTGGTGGGGGATTGTTGGAAAATTTGTAGGTTGGAAGTTTAGCTTCCATCCCACATTGGTAGAGAATTATTTTCTAGAGAAGCTTATAAGGCTTTTTCTAGAAATGGGCTTTCAACATGTTGGTGGACTCATGGTGGGGGTCTTGACTGGAAGGTTTAACACACACGCGCGCGTGTGGCAGTGGTCGAGGCCGAGGACAAGGGCGCAGGTGCGAGATTCGCGAAAATGGCGCGAGGAGGCGCACTTTGCGCTTCGCACACCACATAGGAGCATAAGGAGCCTCACCCCGAGCTTCGAGTATCTTTTTGATAAAAATTTGTGAGGAGAAGGATAATTATTAGTTTTAGTTTGAAAGTAATCAGATTTGACTTAGTATTTAAGATAATGGTTAGTAGAGAAATTTTCTCCACCATTATCTTCGATTTATAAGGATTTCATGGAAGAAAATTCGGCCTCAACCAATATATAAACTGGGTTGAAGCCAGTTCGAAATACATAAAAAACTGATTTCCACAAGACTGCTGTCAAAATTTCGAATGCACAACAAATATGGAATCAGACATCTTAAATAGCTGCACTATTCAAACATTAAATCAATCATTGACACTGACATACATCCTTTCTTCATAATTCAAACTCTGTCCATTAATGTCTTTCGTGCTTATGGTCATATTCAAGTTTCTGGAGTGAAATCTGCAGTTACAACATGACTTGCCACGACAGAAGCTAACATAAGGACGCAAACATGTGATGAAGAGTGAAGCTAGATCTAGAACAACATCAACATATGCCTGTGACGTTTAGTACAAGTCTTGGATCAATAGCCAACAACATCTCATCAATCAACTCCAAACCAGAATCTTTCTGCAATTGCACATATTGAACTAAGACAGATCTGGAATCACCAAAATCTATAAATTTCCATGCTCAGCGTGTTCTATCTTCAATGCCTTACCTTTTATTTCAACTTCCTTGTCGATCAATGTGATGACAAATTCTGCTCAAAGAGCATTGTCACTATGATGTGTCTGTTTACTTGCACAATTTTTCACAACTGCTATTGTCGGAATGGATGCATCGAGCTTGATCTGATGCTTACCTCTAAAAAGATCAAACCTACAAGATCCACAGAAATCTCTGATCTAAATAGATCCTTTGAAGTTGCTCAGAAGCAACTTCTTGTTGAGGCTTGCTGATTGAAAATCACGATTTGAATGAATTTTACAAATATCTACATGAACTGTTCTTAGAGGACTTTTTGTTGGAACTTGGTTTAATAGTGATAAACCTTGTCTCACTTACAAGAGCCAAGGAAACTTCACCCACTTAATATACACCAACCTTTGAGCATTAAATGAATTAATTAGAAACTTGGGACTTGATGTGTGTTGTTTCATGGTGGGATCTCTTGATACATGTATACATATTTAAGGTCAAAAGATGGGCCTTGGGCCTTTGGGTCTCTCGATCTGGTATGACCTGAATGACAGTTGTTTCTTTCTCGTATGCGTTTTTTTTCTCCATCGTTGCATACAGAACATAAAAAAAACTGCTCTAGTTTCTCCCTATTTTCCGTACAACATCCATCACCAAACATAGATTAATTTCGCCAGATTCAAGTGCAAACTTGAATTCAATTGTTGTATCTTCTAGACGAACGCCAATTATAACGATGGATTTTTGTCTTTGGACACTGCGATTGTGCATGCCTCAATCGAGATCAATATCACGAAGAATCTGCAATATCGAGTATGTTTCTTCAATTCTATCCTTGTAGATGTTAATTACATAGATTTGTATTACTAGTTTACGTTTTTTTGAATAAGAATCCTTTGTTTATCCTACAAATTCTTTCAATTTATATGCATATTTCTGTTTTGGATTGATAACTCCTAACAATCTAAGACAAATTTTTTTGTTAAGGAGCGATGGATCAATCAAACGTATTGAAAAATCATGTGGAGAAACCCGAGAAGTTTAAAGGATAGGATTTCCGTCGTTGGCAACAGAAGATGTTGTTCTACTTAACAACGCTTCGAGTTTCCAACGTCCTCACCGAGGCAGAACCATCACAGCCGCCAGTTGGGCCAGATGGCTCGACACCCACTCAAATTCAAGTGGCTGTGTATGAAAAGGTTATTGAGAATTGGAGGTCTAGCTAATATAGTTGTAGGAACTATATTTTAAACGCTCTCGATGATTCCCTATACGACATCTATTCAACCCTTGACACAACAAGGGAAATATGGGAGTCTTTGGACACAAAATATAAGACCGAGGTTGCGTGTTCCAAAAGGTTCGCTGTAGGGAAATTTTTGAATTACTGGATGGTTGACTCAAAGTCGGTGGTGAAACAAGTAGAAGAATTGCAGGTCCTTACTCACGATTTAGAGGTTGAAGGCATAGGAATCAATACCAATTTCTTGGTAGGATCGTGTTGGTCCCAAAAGGGTCTACAAGAATACTAAACAGTTTGTAGAAGGGGGGGGGGATGAATACAAACACAATTTTCAAATTTAAAATATATATTGATAAAGAAGATCAATACAGATTTTACAAGATTGTTT
>NC_037535.1:9676296-9702837 GCF_001531365.2 Cynara cardunculus var. scolymus
CTTTGGTGTGAGTGTTGTTTTCTTGAAGTATCGTTGTCTCTGAATGAATTTCAAAACAAGTTCTTCAGCGATCACTGAACATGCTCAGTGTATTGATCGCTGGAACTGAAATTACAGATACAGAAATACATCGAAAGGAAAAAGGGATTATCATCAAATCACTGAGAGAGAGGATCAACAAGGGCTCTGCACAAGGCATGTCGAGTTTAAGCTCTTCCAAGGAGCATAGCATAGAGGTGGCCAAGGATTAGAACTCATCCCTCGTGACATATGCTATAGGGATAACTTTTGGCTCAACACATGGGCTAGAATCCGTCCTTGTTCCAAGGACACCTTCTTGCTCGACTTGTTAGACGTTGGTCGTGGAAGGATTTCCAGCCGATCCTCGTGTCTCTCGTAGAGGAGAAGGCACTACGACTATTCTATCAAGTGGGACTTCTTCACCAGATTTAGAGTCTGATGAAGAGCCCTCGCTGAGTGGACATAAAGACTTGTCGAGAGTCTCTAAGCCTTGTGCACCTAAACCTTGCTCTGAACAAGGTTGGAAAAAAACTAGTGTAGAGGAAACAAATTCCTCTGTAGAGGAGAGTGCCGTGGCATGAGGAGACATGCCACTAATCCTTTCAAAGGATTCACCTTGTTGAGAGGATGAATCCTGGGATATGGAGTCCATGTTTTATGTGGCTAGAGGCAGATGCGACCTCTAGCTGGGTTGGCTGGTGAGGGTTCGAGGTGTGCACCTCTGTTTCAATGATCCATGTTGCTCGACCAACTGGATCAGGTTGTATGGTTGCACTGGGAGTTGGGCTGGGGATATAGGTGTGCCTACTCTGTATCCTAACCTGCTCTGGCTCTTCCTGAGCCAGGGCAGCGCCTCCCTCCGCACTGTCATCTCCCTCAGAGCTCTATGAAGATGAGCTCTTCTCCTCACTCTTATCATCCTCTCCCTCTGAGCCCTCTGCGTCAAAATTGGATGAGCATTCTAGTTGGTGACGCATAGCCTCCTCCCTCTTCTTCCTCTCTTCCTCTTCTCTCCTCGCTCTCTCGTCTTTTTCTTTCTTTTCCCTTTTTTCCCTCTTCTCCTTCTCCCTCTGAATTTCAGCAGCCTTGGCTTTCTTGACTGCCTCTTTCTCCTTTTTCTTTTCTTCTCTCTACTTCCTCTACAACTCCCTCTCCCTCTCATTGACCAGTTGTTATGCCTCCTCTCTCTCTCTTGGGTTGTGCCTATGCGTATCGGGGTTTGAGGCACTGGTTCTAGTGCCTCGTGTACATGTCTGATAGGTCTTCGCACCTACCTTATCTTCATGTAAGTGATCAATTTTGTTGGGATTGGTCTCTCTGCTGGGTATCCATCCTTGTGCACCGTCGGTCTATAGATCGAGAGCACATTGACCTTATGAACAAGGAATGCAGAAATAGTAGTATTCTGCTCATCAAGACTAGGCCTTAGAAGAACGCATAGAAGTCGTGGAAAGAGTAGAGCAGGTAGTTATTTTCCCTTGGTTTCGTCAAGGGTCTTCTTTGCCACTGCATCCTTGAAATCTGTGTAGAGTATGAGTGAGAAGTCAAGTGGGAGATCGAAGAAGATCCCATAGACGATCTGGAGTATGTTGGTGGAGCACATGTCGAGGCTCCCGATCTTGCCAGTCAGGGCACGGTTGACCAATGTGAACAGAACGTTCCACATTAGAGGTAGAAACTGTTGCCGGTATTGGGATGGATACCTGATCTGTTGGTTATGCCCCAACATCTTGAGAAACGCAACCAGTTCGTCCCAGGTTGGGAGTGGTGAGTACATCTCCAGTCCAAGATCCGTCTTCGTTGGCAGTTGAAGAACGCGGAAAAATAGTGATCTTCATATACGTACGCTTCCGTACTCATTACTTGTGGAGAGATAGTTTTCACCAACTATCCCTCGTTGAGATTTTTTCACTTCACAGGTTTGCCAGAATTTCTGAATGAAGATTTCAGGAACGGTGTCATCAACGTTGGTGAGGGCAGGGTTCAGGAAATAGTGGTGGAGAATGTCCATGATTGGGTGATACTTGGAATCGAAGTGGTCCAAGATTAGGTACAGGGCATGGTTTTTCGGCTTGAAAGGAAGGGGTACCATATTGTGGTTCGTCCCCTCAATTGATTTGAGAGTGGTGGTGTGGGTTTGGGAGAAGAATGAACTGTTTTAGGGTTTCAAGAACTTTTTAGGGTTTTAGCGTTTAATTAGTGGAGTTCTATGGAGAAGATTTTTATTCGAGTCTATGTAGGGTTTTAGAACAGATTTGTTTGAAGAACTTACTTGTAATATTTGGAATCTTGATGAACAGGGATGACTTGCAGGTTCTGGAAAATTAGGGTTCTTCAAGGTATTCTTGATTCCAGGTTTGAAGGTCTTCAAAGTTCTTGAGAGCGATTGGCTTTTTGAAGGCGTAGAGAAAATTTGAATTTGGGGATAATCACTCCTTTAAATAAGGGATTTACTTAGGGTACCCCAAGCGTCGAAATTGAAGGCTCTGCTGGCAGATCCTGTGGGGTGATGCCACGTGGCCTGACAGGTAGCGCGTCCCGCCTCCCTTATTTAAAAAATTAGGGATACAGACTATGACCTTATGCAGATGACCTCTCAATTAAATTTTATTTTAAAATACACATTCTTTTTAAAAGAAAAAAATGACAAGTGTTTTTTTTAACCAGAGTGTTTGAAAAGAGTGTAAATACCTCTGTGTTGAATATAACAATTAGAGAAAGAAATAAAAAATAAAAAAATTACTTTCGGTCATAGAAAACAAAACACCTAATTCCCTGAGACAAAAGCTCTTTCTAGTACATGCAGAAGCTTTGTATCTGAAGCTTGATTTTTCAAGAAAACATGCATTTTGACATAGTGAAATGCTAAGTTTCTTGGGACAGAGTCTCTGTATAGTGCATACAGAAGCTCTGTGTCCTGAACATAGGATTTCAAATACAACAAAATATTGAGAAGTCAAGTTTCTCGGGACAGAAGTTCTGTGTCCTAAACATGAGTTCTTAAGACAGCAAGATTTGTGAATTCAAGTTTCTTGAGAAAGAAGCTCTGTATATATAGAGGCTCTATACACAAAACAAGTAATTTCAAGAAAATAAGGAATGATAGGACCATAGTATGGTTTGAAATATATACTACATACCTTTGGAGAAAATACAGAGGCTCATCATTGGACTATACAGAATTCATGCCCCCAAATGGAAATTTGGTGAGGTAGAAGCTTTATATAGTATATACAGAGGCTTTTTATCTTTGGATATCCAGGGCTCCCCCTTGAGTTAGGCCGTCTGTGACTGTCCCTCTTGAACTATGCTTGGATAAAAAATTATAAGAAGTGTACAAGCTATAGATCAGGGTACAGAGGCTCTGTATAGTAGATATAGAGACTCTTTTTGACAAACTTAACAAACCGTCAGACTGAGCAAGAGACTCTGCATGGTACATGTAGAGGCTCTGTAGTCTTGGATTTGATATGATGAGTAAGAAGCTCTGCATAGTGCATGCATAGGCTCTGCCTCATAGACTAAAAAAATAAACAGATATATGCTCAATGTGTGTGTAGAAGCTCTGTATAGTACACACAAAGGCTCTGACTTATTATTGAAGATTAAGCATACCCAACTTATTGACCAAGAAATTAAATCTATTTTCATCGAGATCCTTGGTGAATATGCCTGCAAGTTGGTGATATGTATTGACCAAGAACATTTCGATGTAGTACTTTCTGTATAAGAGCTCTTGGTACAGACTGCTTCAAAGACTAAGTCTTATACGACTAGAGTAAGAGACTTCTTACTTACACTTTTACAAGTAGGGTTCTAACAGATAGTATCTAAATCTTTTGAGTCTAAGGTTGAAAATCCATTGGATTCAAATATTTGTAGATGTGGTTAAAAGGTTGGTGTTGGATTGTTTGAATTCATGATTGACATGTTTGTGAAAGATTCATTGATTTAAAAATTAATGATGTTTGAAAAGCCTGTTTTTGAAGTTAAATTCTTTCATGATAGATATAAAGATGATGAGCTTAGTATACGTAGTATCAAAGCTCTAAGTAAAAATATATAAAGCTTAACTATGGAATCAGAAGATTTATTTAAAAATCTACTATCTGTTGAAGTTCAAAAGAGAAAGCTTCTGAAGTTTGTGAATTTGTTTGATTCAAAGTGAAAGCTTCATTCTAAAGATTGTATTTATTACAGGGAAGATTGTTTGTCTTTGGATACGTTTCGGTTAAAGGTTGACAAAGTATTATCGTCTATACACTGGGAGATTGTTAAGGTTGAAGAGAAGATAAAGAGCTATGATATAACGAGTTGTGATCTCAAATACAAAGAAGAAGATGGACAAGAAAGATAGAGAGTTGTTTGTTAGAGATATTAAGGCTATTCAAGACAGTCTAGATTTTCGGAATGCTCTCAGAAAATTTTAGACCTACTTTGATTTGTGGAAAAGAAGAAGATAGTGAGCTTGAATCCAAAGGAGGAGATTGTTAGGACTAAAGTGTTGTATTCAAGTTTTGTTGGGATTAAAGTGTAAATACCTTGAGAAGTCAACATGTGACTTTCCTTGATATATATTTGTTTAGTTGACTTTGTTAGTTTATGACTTTGAATAGATCTTTTGTTAACTATGTGTTTTCCATGGTGTGAACACATTTCTCTCTCAATAATACATTTTGATACCATTGATTTGTTCTTCATTTCTTATTGTGATTACATGATCTAGATTGTAAATTTGGGATTCACAAATGACATCTTTTTTTCAAAACACTCGTACGTTACTTGATGGACAATGCCTCAGCCAACCACATGACCACCATGCTACGTGTGAGGTGGTGTTTCGCGATTCCCACGACAGTCATGGGCCGAAGACTTAGAACTTGATCTTAAAAACAATGCATCTGCCAATTATAAGATAAAGTTGGTATAGATGGGATAAATATACCAAAAATGATAAAGCGTTATCATATGATCCCATAAAAAATTAAGAGTTGCATATGCAATTACAATTGGTAATTGTTACCTACCTAAATAACTTAAACTTGTTATCAGTGCCTCCGCCAGCCACAAGTGAAAGTGTTTTATGGATCTCAACTTTAATGAAGATTAATGTATTATAATTTAAATGAAATTAATTTTATTAAAGAATCAAACTTCAAAAGTATTAAACTTAAAACTTTGTAGTAATTTTTGTAGATGGCACACTCGACACCTACACCGATGCTAGGTCTTTCTTTAAGATCCATCTCGGAAAAGGACAAGCTAAATGGTATGCACTTGTCGGACTGGTACCGTAGTTTGAGGATTGTCTTAAAACACGAGAAGAATCCTTACATTTTTGAGGGACTTGTTCCTGAAAAAAAGTCGGTACATTTTCAAAGAAGAAGTCGTACATTCTAGACGAGTCATATTTTGTTGATGCAATTAAAGAAGATTTCATACCATAATCTCTTACTCAAACTTCAATTCATCCATCACACCAATTGCCCAAGAAAAAGTCAATCAAACTCAAAAACTTTGTGTATGACAAAAATGGAGATAGATATTCAATGGATAAGACTCTTAATATGGACTAGGCATTATTTTCTAATTACAAAGGGCTTAGCTTTTAATATATTTCTTTGTTAGTGTAATATGCATATCTTTTTGGTATATTTTGTAAACAATAACAACTTACACCACTTATATATATATATTCTTTGAGCATAAATCCTTAATGCATTTATTTATTCTTTGACCATAAATCTTTAATTACTTTTATATGATTATTTTTTTTATTTTATTGTCTCTTTCTATTTATGGATCTATTTAATTGGTTTTAGAAAGTACAAAATTTATCTGTTCAAAAATATATTTAGGACTTAATCTCTCAAAATATAAAAGTCTGTTGGTATTTTGGAATTTTATAGTAACTTGTGATAACCGGATTTATCGGTTATAAAATTTGGAGTTGCTTTTGATTAATAGCAGAAAGTTGAGGGGTTGTTTTGATAAAATGTTTAAACCATTTGAAAACCACCCATCGACTCTTATTAATTTATGCATAATATGTGATAATTGTTTGCTACTTGGGGTATTGTGAAAAGTTAAGTTGGTGTGAATTCAAGTTTGAAGAAAAACAGAAAGAAGAAGAAGAAAAGTTTCGATTACGTGTTTCTAATTGAAATGTTGGATTAGAGTTTTCATCTTATTGTGAATTCAAGGTGAGTTTTACTTTGAAGACATCTTTTAATGTGTTTTTGGATAAAGAAACCGTAATGTTTCATACATGAGTATGTATTGATTTTATGCTATTTATTAGCATAGATTTTTGGGTTTTATTCTGATTTTATCATCTGATTGTAATAAGGGTGGCATAATCAGGATAAGGGTGGCATAATCAGGAGATAGATATTTTTGGTAATAAGGGTTACATAATCAGGAGTTGGGTATATCTTTGTAATAAGGGTGGCTGATAACTCTTATTTTTAAGAGTTATTTCTTATTTATTTTCTCCCTTTTTGTTATTTTTAAATATCCAATTTTCTTGTTTTCCCTTTTTGTTCTAAAAAGTTTTAAAAAGATGATGAAACACAAAGGAATAAATTTTATTCCAAAAACCTATATTTTCTGGCAGAACTGCCCACTGTGGCACCACTATGGGAAATAGCCCATTTTCTCCCACTATGGGAAATAGCCCATTTTAAGAATCCTCCAGATATTTCATCCAGCTGTTTATGAGCTGTTTTGATGTAACTATCTTATTTTATTTGTATTGTTATAACTTTGTATTAATTATCCTTGGGGTAATCATTTTGGTTGTTCTTTCTCCATTTTCTCCCCCCTATATGAGGAGGCATTGGAGCTCTTTGGAAGACAACATCTCTCATCTCTCAATCATCTTCATCACTATCCAAGACAATACTCTCTAGAGTATTTTCTCTCTTTTCTTTCTTTTATTATTATTAAGCTTTTAATTAATGTCCTTTAATTTTTAGTTGTAATTTAGTATTTTATTTCCTTGTACTTGTAATTTAGTTTTATATTAATGCAATTTATATTTCAGTATTATTTAATGTCTTATATTACTTTTATTATGTCTAGCTAAATTACTCGTATGTGTGTGGGTGTGAGTTTAACTTAGGACTTTTTATACAGTATTTGGGTGTTTTTATCTTTTACCACTTCGTAACTTGGTCACTTAAGACGAGACTTCAACTCGACGCGGATAAGCCGATCACTTTGAAGTGTTAATATTAGATCTTAGACCCAGAGATGGCGGATCTGAAATACGACTTAAGTGATGCACAAAGAACTCGATAGTGTCTTTAAAAATTACGTAGAGACGCGAATTTTGTATGCATTTAGCTAGGGGTTAAGCGATGGGTATTCTTATCATAAAGAGATTTGGGTAAGAATCGTATTTCTTTTACTTTTTGGCTAGATCGGCAAGTCTCGAAGTGGTAAATGTAAAAACCTTATGGAATTTTATGAGGTCCGGTTGTAAAAGTTCACTTTCGAGAGATTGGAGTTTTTATAAACAACTCATAAAAGTCTAACCATTTTATTGTTAATTTTATCTTATGGAACACTTGCACCCATGCCCATTCTTTAATATAAAAAGTTTATTTCGTTGTTTCGCTAGTTCGGTCCTCTTTCAGTCTTTTTATAAACAAAAATCCAACTTTTATTTACAACCCGAAACTCGTGCAAGAAGTTCATGAAAAATCTCTGAATCTCGGTAGTCACTTCCCTGTGGAACGATCTCGATACTTTTTACAACTTTATTACTTGCAAGCGATCATAATGTCGGCGTGCACTTGCACCGCCACTGTGGGGACTTTGTACCCACTGGGTGAACATGAACGATCCTAGCCTGTCAAGTTTTTGGTTCCGCTGCCGGGGATGTGACACAATTTTTATTCTGAGATATTGATTTCTCATTTGAGCCTTGTTCTTTTGTTTCAATTGTACTTTCCGTGTTTTATGCCAAGGCTACAATACGGTGAACTTTTACCTCTTGATCTTGAATTACAAAGAAGCATTAGAAGACGTAGAAGAGGTATAAATAATCGTAACCGTACCATGGGGGATAATTTACCTCCACGGGAGGCCACGGTTAACATTGTCGATGATAAAAATAGAGGCATACGAGACTACGCAACTTCCGATTTCGATCAGTTGGCCGCGGGAATAGGTAGGCCCGAAATGCAACGACAACTTTTGAACCAAAACCGGTAATGTTCCAAATGATTTCCGCAATGGGTCAGTTTGGGGGATTATCGTCGGAAGATCCGCACTCTCATTTAAAATCTTTTATAGAAATGATGGATCATTTTAAAATTCCTGGAGTCACACAAGAAGCCTTACGCTTGACGACGCTTTTCTTTTACACATTAAAGGATAGAGCTAGAGCATGGTTAAATTCTCAACCACCAAACTCGATCCTAACTAAGAATGATTTGGCAGAAAAATTTCTAAAAAATACTTTGCTCCGACAAGGAATGTAAAAATTAGAAATGAAATTATGACGTTTCGCCAAGAAGAAGATGAGGTGTTTTCGGATGCATGGGAGAGATTTAAGGACCTTCTACGGAAATGTCCTCACTGCAACACCCCAAACCACACATTGCATGTAACACATATTTCATACAAAAGAAATACATGATATTATCCCATTCAGGTCCCTTAGTACAAGAATATATTATAACCAAATACAAGGTCCAAAAATTCAAATACATTTCTTGTACTAATTAATCAAAACTGTATATCAAGACAGATCTTCATGTAGAAATGCATATAGGAAAATATCAAATTTTCCCTTTTCCCTTACCGTCTGAACCTCCTGCAATACATAGTTAAAATCACAAAACGAGAGTTAGACCGAAAGGTCTAGTGAGATACCCTATTTATGTTATTACAAGGTGAAAATCACCAAAATTTTCATGAAAAACAATTTTTCATATATATAACAAATATATGAACAAATAGGGAAATATTACCAGTACCTTTCCACTTTACAATGCCAAGCATTCAGATTATTCAAATCACATACCTTTGAGTCAACTAGGTTCCATATAATGCCACTTTTAAACCTTTTCAAATCAACAAGGTTTATTTAAAACATCAAGCCAAACCTATTATTTTCTCCTTAATAACATCCAAACTATGATTTCCAATAAGAACATTGATCCTAAATATTTAAATCACAAAGAAATAAAGATTCCAGACCACGGTAGTCTTAGGATATAATAGAAAGAGTTATATCATACCACATACATACAAATGCCACCCTTATATCAAATGTACACCTCTCCTTGATATGCCACCTTTATCCCATGGTACACCTCTCCTTGATATGCCACCCTTATCTCCTCATCAAAATATTTAACAAGACAAATTCCAAATAGACCGCAGTCAATGGAATTATTATCAATCCAAAATCATTTATATCAAAATTCCCATTTTATGATAAAACAACAATTTCTATCATTCGAGCACAAGGCACAACTCAAATCCGGTCAACCTAGGCTTGGCCGGACTTCATCTCCCGTCAAGTCTTGGCCGGTTACCAAATCCTGACAACTCATCGCCCAAGGCTTGTCCGATTTAACACTTAGAATAATTTCCAATAACTTTGTCCGAATAACAAGTCCGGACAATATATTGACTAAGGCCTGGCCGATTTAAAATAATTCGGTCACCATTTAGTCGTATTCTTACTTCT
Organism: Cynara cardunculus var. scolymus; assembly: GCF_001531365.2. Taxonomy (NCBI): domain Eukaryota; kingdom Viridiplantae; phylum Streptophyta; class Magnoliopsida; order Asterales; family Asteraceae; genus Cynara; species Cynara cardunculus. The sequence goes on from NC_037535.1 coordinate 9,686,024, forward strand.
CCGTTCAAAATGTTAACCATTCTTATCATTTATAACTTGCTCAAAGCTTAACCGGTTTAAAACTAAACCGCTTAACGCTTGATCGGTTTAGGGCTTAATCGCCCGACCCTTGTCCGATTAAACTTAATCCGGTCAGCCTTTGTTCGGATAAAACCCTTAAGCAATTAACTGATTTCTTTCCAATAATAAATAACATTCAAATAAAACCAGTAACAAGTTTTAGGCAAAAAGGTTTAGAAATCACTCACCTTAACAATCCTTTTGAAAACAACCTTCTTGAAATCAGATACTTGAAATCCGGTCAACTCCCTCTATCCTTAAATCGTACAACTTTTAAAAAAAGGCAAGAAGAAGAGAATGGAGGCTTCAACCTCCTTTTAACTTTCCCTTTAGGGAAAGTCGGCTACTAGATCCGTACTCCATGTGCATGCTTACAAAAGAAATCTCCCACGCATGTATGCTCATGCATACGTACCATGCATTTCATTTTGTCTTACCACATATACATACCTCCATACATGCATCTATATTATGCACATAATTTTTCACATACTAGCATGATTAAATATAGCAATTTATTATGATGTCACATAATCATTTAATCAGATAATCACATATTTATTATCTTTGGTGTTAACAAGGACCCAGTTATCACACTCACCATGGAATCCCTCATTGCATTCAATTGGAGACATTTTATAATGGTCTTTCTAGTTCCGCTAAAATTATTCTTGACGCAACGGCTGATAGAGCTTTCACAACTAAGACTTACAACGAAGGGTATGCCATTTTGGAACGAATTTCTAATAATAATACTGAATGGTCAAATCTTCGTGCTGTTGTTTCTAAATCTGCTTCAGGCATCCATGAAATTGATGTCATCTCTGCTTTAATGCTCAAATTGTAGCTTTAACTAATTTGGTTAAAAACAATTTGAATTTGAATAGAGAGAAAAATCAAGTTCAATCCATAATGTCCAATCCACCTATGACCGAATCTTGCGTCTTTTGCGGTGAGGCCCATTCATATGAATATTGCCTCGGAAATCCCGTCTCTGTGAATTATGTTGGGAGTCATGCTAGAAATAGCCCATTTTCTCTCACATACAATTCAAATTGAAGGAATCACCCCAATTTTTTTTCGGCCGAAAATCCTGGACTTCAACCCCCAGGGTAACCCAAGTCCAAAATCGGCCATAAAATCCCCCGGGATATGGGCAAGGTGCTTAGGCAAAATGCATCGGATGGTAATGTTTCACTAAAATCATTACTTAAAGGTTTTATAAACCAAACCAATGCAACGTTAAGAAGTTTCGAAACCCAACTCGGCCAATTTGTCGCTGATCTTAGGGGTAGACCTTTAGGAACTTTGCCTAGTGACATGGAAACCCCTAAGGGTAAAAATCATATCAAGGCCATGACCGTGTTGAGTGAAGAGAGTTCAAAAGTCAATGATGACACAAGTGAAACCGTGGAAAAACCGACCCATCAAAACGAGGTTTCACATGCTTTTGATATGTCAAATTTTCCAATGTTGAGTCCTCCCAATGGAGAAACTCAAATTTCTATTTCTGTTTTGAGAACAGTCCTCGCTTCAACTTCCAGCAATGTGCAGCTCTCTACAGAAACTTCCCACGGTGGGAAGATTGTGCCCACTGTCCAGCCAAACAAATCTATTCAACCAGCTCCAGATTTGCAGAACTTACATTTTCCAAAAAGAATGAAAAGCAAAAACGTGGACGAGCAGTTTAAGAAGTTTTTGGACATCTTTAAGCAACTCCACATTAACATACCTATGGTAGAAGCTCTCGAGCAAATGCCAAGCTATGTTAAATTTTTGAAAGACATTCTAAACAAGAAGAGAAGGTTGAATGAATTGGAAACGGTTGCTTTGACCAAAGAATGTAGCGGCTCCTTACTTGTAAAATTCCTCCCAAGTTAAAAGATCTGGGAAGTTTTACCATCCCATGTTCTATAGAAGGAAAAGAATTAGGCCATGCCCTATGTGATTTGGAGGCAAGCATTAATCTTATGCCATTGTCAGTTTTTAACAAACTAGGAATTGGAGAAAGTCCTTCCGACTACCGTGACTTTACAATTGGTGGATAGGTCGATTGCGTAACCTAAAGGTAAAATATAGGATATTTTGGTCCAAGTCGATAAATTTATTTTTCCGGCCGATTTTCTAGTTTTGGACTATGAAGCTGACAAGAATGTCCAAATCATCCTATGTAACACCCCATTTCACACATTGCATGTAACATATACTTCATATAAAAGAAATGCATGTTTATACACCACATTGGTCCCTTAGTACATGAATCTACCAGTACAAAATACATGGTCCAAAAATTCAAAATACAATTCTTGCACTAAACCATATCATCTATCAAAACTATACATGTCATCAGTAAATCTTCACGCAGATAATCACATAGGGAAAATATTACATTTTTCCCTTCCCCTTACCATTGGCACTTCCTGCAATATATTTTTAAATCACAAAACGATGGTTAGACCGAAAAGGTCTAGTGAATTACCCTATTTATGTTATTGCAGGGTGAAAATCACCAAAACTTTTGAGTACAACAACTTTTCATATATATTACAAATATATGAACAAGTTTAGGATCATAATACCAATACCTTTCGAATCAAATAAGGTTATTCGAAGTTCCAAGCCAAACCTGGTATCTTTCCCTTAATAACATCCAGACTATGATTCCCAATAAGAACTCTGATCCTAAACCTTTAAGTCACAAAGAAATAAAGATTCCAAATCACGGTAATCTTAAAGGATATAATAGTAAGAGTTATATTATATAACACACACAAATGCCACCCTTATATCCAAATGTACACCTCTCCTTGATATGCTACCCTTATCCCATGGTACACCTCTCCTTGATATGCCACCCTTATCCCATGATACACCCCTCCTTGATATGCCACCCTTATTTCTTCATCAAAATATTTCACAAAACAATTCCATATAGAATAGACCGCAATCAATGTAATTATTATCAGTTCAAATTCATTTTTATCAAAATTCCCATTTATTGTTTGAGAGAATCATCACTTGACAAGTCAATCTGCAATTCGGTCAACTTTGTCCGCATATCAAATCCGGAAAACACTTCACATAGCTTTAACACTTTAGAAATAAGTTTTCAACACATTTTGTCCGGATATCAAATCCTGACAACACTATGCCTCCTTGTCCGGTCTAAGGCTATATCGATTAGTTCTTAGGCGGTTTAACTCTAAACCGTTCAAGCCTTGGCCGATTTAAACTCTAAACCGATCACCCTGTGTCCGGTTTAATCTTGAAATCGCTTAATACACACCCGGTTTAATCTTAAACCGCTTAAGCCTTACCCGATTTAAAACTCATTCAAACTTTTGTCCGGCTTAATTCTAAATCACTTAATACATGATCGGTATCATACAAATCCGATCAATACATAGGAGATTTATATTCATACTCTTAACCAGACGATAAATTTTAAAACAATCAATTATGCAATTATAGAAAGATTCAAAAGCAATTTAACCACTCACCTTTTGAAATCTCTTTTAGAAATTAGATGAATCCTTCTTTTAAATAAGCAATCCGGACAATGCTTTTCTCAAATTACTTTCAAGTTCAAAATATGGCAAGAAGAATTGCTTAAAGCCATACTTCACATATATATACTCATCCAGAAATGGAAGGCGGCAGAAAGTTTGATTTTTAAACTATATTTTACCATGGATGCATGCATATACTCACATATACATATATCTTCATACATGCACACTTACATCATGCACATATGTTCATATATATATATATATATATATATACATACTAGTTGTGTACCCACGTAATACGGCGGGATGTCAAAATTTAAATAAGCCTACAACTAACAATGAGTGCAACTATTCATTAAAAAGTACAAAATTTATATTTAAACATTCGATCTTACAGGGGAACCCTTAGAAATATTTAAACCCCGTTTCCTTATAGTTGAGTACATGTGCGATGCAACAGGATGTAATCAAATACAATTGTAAAAAATAAGGAATCAAGGTGAATTTTATTGTACACAGACATGAAAATCAATTATGTTGTCCAAATAATTATAATGTAGGAAGAAACAGATATCTAGTGAATACATTTAAAAAAATAAATAAATTATCTTATACAAACCGAAATAGAAACCAATATCCACCTTTTTGCAAAAAAGAGCTAAAATTAGCTAAAATAAAAGTTTGAATGAATAAAGAATGGTGTAAATATACCAAAAGAAAGAAAGCTTTTAATAAGGAAGGAAAAAAGCTGGAAAGAAATAAAGTAAAGTTGTAAGTTTCATCCTGGATGTTGTTGGTGGTGTGCATCAACAATAGTACCTTATGCTTGTAAAATTGTAATTAAGAGATTTTTGAAATCTATACATAAAAAGGTAGTACTTTGGGCTTTATAGATTGCATTTAAGACTTTTGGTCTAAATGCTTATTAATATAGTATAGATACTCAAATTCATGCATAAATATTATGCACACACACACATCAATATTTCATAGTATGCATATCAATATCATACTTATGCATAAAATACACATATCCACGTTTTTAATTCATGGAAGCATGTATTCACATAAACATCTAGCTCACATAACAAATACCTAGGGTAATGTCCAGGATCCGGTTATCACATCTTAGGTCGACCTCTTCTTGCAACCGGGAGAACATTATCTGATGTACAAAAAGGGAGTTGACTATGAGAGTTAGTGATCAAGAAGTGAAATTTAATGTGTCTAATTCTCTTAAGTTTCAGGGAGAGGTAGCCGATTGTTCTGTCATATCTACTTTAGGTGAAGATCTAAAAATAAGTTTGATTATCGTTCCCTACAAAAATAACATTGGGGAAAATCTCTAGGACATGTTGGAAAAAATTGTTAAGTTGGAAGATTTAGAATATTTAGCGGCATTTGAACAACTTGACTTTAAGGATAGAGTTGTCCAACCACCATCAATAGAGAAAGCCCCCGATTTAGAATTAAAGCCATTACCTATTCACCTTAACTATGTTTATCTTATGGAGAAGGAAAAATTACCCGTAATTATTTTTCTTCGAAAGTAAGTAATGAACAAGAATTGAGGTTAATAGAGGTGTTGAAAGCTCATAAAAGAGTCATAGGTTGGACCATTGCCAACATTAGACGAATTAGTCCATCCCTTTGCCAACATAAAATAATTTTGGAAGAAAATAGAGTTGGAAAGGTTCAACCATAAAAGAAATTAAACCCCATTATGAAAGTGGTTGTTAAGAAAGAAATTTTGAAGTGGTTAGATGCGCGTATCATATACCCCATTTCTAGTAGTGGTTGGGTAAGTCTGGTACAATGTGTACTGAAGAAAGGTGGAACCACGATTATCACCAATGAAAAAAACCAGCTCATCCCTACTAGGACCGTCATCGGATGGCGGATTTGCATGGATTATAGGCAATTAAATCTAGCAACTAAGATGGACCATTTCTCTTTGCCCTTCATTGATCAAATGCTAGATAGATTGGCCAGAAAAGAATTTTATTGCTTTTTGGACGGATATTCGGGTTATAAACAAATTCACATTGCAACCACGGATCAAGAGAAAACAACTTTCCCTTGTCCTTTCGGAACTTTTGCTTTTCGGCGTATGTCATTTGGTCTATGTAACGCACCGGCTACTTTCCAACGTTGCATGATGTCAATTTTTTCGGACATGATTGAAAATATCATGGAAGTATTTATGGATGATTTTTCCGTCATTCGTACATCTTTTGAAAATTGTCTTGCCAATTTAAAGAAAAGTTTGAAAAGATGTGAAACTCATGATTTAGTTTTAAATTGGGAGAAATGTCATTTTATGGCACTAGAGGGAATTGTTTTGGGTCACATGGTTTTTAGAAATGGTTTGGAAGTTGATAAAGCAAAAATTGAGGTTATATTGCAATTGTCCGAACCATCTTCGGTCAAAGGCTTACGAAGTTTTTTAGGACATGCGGATTTTTACCGTAGATTTATTAAGGATTTTTCTAAAATTGCAAAACCCTTGTGTAATCTATTGCATGTTGATCAAACTTTTGACTTTACCTCCGAATGTAAAAAAAACTTTTGAAACTATTAAAAAAGCTCTTGTCTCGGCATCTATTGTCAATGCCCTAGATTGGACCATGCCTTTTAAGGTTATGTGTGACGCAAGTGACTGGGCCGTAGGTGCCGTTTGGGGACAAAAGCAAAACAAAATTTTCAACCCCATCTACTATGCAAGTCAAACGTTGGTGGAGACCCAATTAAATTATACCATCACTGAAAAATAATTACTTGTGGTGGTATTTGCATTCGATCGTTTTCGATCCTACTAGATTGGCACTAAGGTCACCGTTCATACGGACCACTCTGCCATCAAATATCTCTTTAATAAGATCAAATCTAAACCGAGGCTTATTAGATGGGTTTTTCTTTTGTAAGAATTCGATCTAGAGATAGTTGATCGCAAACGTTGTGACAATCAAGTAGTTGATCATTTATCAAGGATTGAAGGCAAAGTTTCAAGCGGGGGAAACCATGTGATAAAAGAAATTTTTTCTGATGAGTACATTTTGGCAATTCAAGACAATTCTCAAAATGAAATTCCATGGTATGTTGATATCGCCAATTACCTTGCCTGTGATCTTAAGCCACATCATCTTCAAGGTCGATGCTTTAAGAAATTTCTTCATGACTGTAAGCATTATTTATGGGATGATCCATTTCTTTACAAAATGGGAGCAGATCAAGTCTTGCGGAAATGCGTTCCAAATTTTGAAATTCCCTCATTGTTAAATGATTGTCATGCATCGCCTTATGGTGGCTATTTCGGTGGACAACGTACGGCCACAAAAATTTTACGAAATGGATTTTTTTGGCCAACATTGTTCAAGGACGCATTTGATTTTGTAAAGAGATGTGATCAATGTCAAAGAATGGGAAATTTGTCCCAACGAAAGGAAATTCCTTTAAATAATATTCCTGAAGTTGAACTTTTTGACGTTTGGGGCATCGATTTCATGGGACCGTTTCCTATGTCTTTTAATAATTAATATATCTCGGTTGTGGTTGATTACGTTTCAAAATAGGCAGAAGCTAAAGCATGCCCAAAGAATGACGCTAAGACGGTAATTGACTTTTTGCATAAAAATATTTTTGTCCATTTTGGAACTCCCCGAGCTTTGATAAGCAATGAAGAGACGCATTTTATGAATCGAATGTTTGCTACCATTCTTACCAAATACAACATCCAACATCGAGTTGCTACGACATACCATCCACAAACGAATGGTCTTGCCGAACTTTCTAATCGTGAAATTAAAAATATTTTGGAGAAAGTCGTAAAACTAGATCGTAAGGATTGGTCACTCAAGTTGGATGATGCATTATGGGCATACTGAACAGCCTTCAAAACCCCTTTGGGAATGTCACAATACCAGTTAGTTTTTGGTAAAGCATGCCACCTCTCGCTTGTGGGGAAATTCAGAACTGTGGATCTTTTAAATCCCAAGATAACAGCACTTTCAAGGTTAATGGGCATCGGATAAAGCATTTCCTCCCGGAGGGAATAATTGATCCAACCCAGTAATTTGTGGAAAGGATTTTCAAACCATGTAAATATTTTGAAGACAAGAATGGAGAAAAAGAAAAAAATAATAAAGGAATTTCTGATGTTTTGAGTAGACAGTGGAAAGTTTGTGCCCACTGTCTTGGTCATCCGATTCTGGAGGGAAATCTGCAACCTTTTGTTTCTTATGTCAACAAATACATTTTTCTTAATAAAATAAATATTGTTGGAAATTTGAGTTGTTAAGGAAATGACATGTGAGGTCGTCTTAGGTAAACCTTGGAGAAAGTGAAAAGAGGGTTTGTGGGTCTACATCATTGGGCAAGGACAAGTCTTGGATTATTACCCATTGATGGGTTGTGTTTTTTTTTTTTTTTTTTTGCATTTTTTTACAAAAGGTCAATAGGAAGGTGATAAAAGAAATTTTCATTTTTTTCTCAAAAATGATGAAAATAAAATGATGTTCTCATTAAAATAACCATTATGTGAAAAAGTCTTGGAAATAAAATTGAGTGATTTTTTCAAAAATAATATGTATTTTTGAATTTTGTTAGAAAACTTGTATCATATACAAGTACTTGTACCAACAATGGGGACATCATTAGAATGAAATCACCATTGAGTCACAAATAATTTAAAATAAAAGAGAAAATGGAAGTGTCATCATACCATTTCTAATCACCTTTTTCATTTTCCAATGTACCTTTCCAAGAATTTGAAAAACAACAAAACCCACTTACCCCACTTCTCCATCATTTCTCCTCACTAACCACTCTTTCCTCTCCCTCATCATCTCAAACCCACCGGCGACTGTTCCTCCATGGCTCGCCCTAAGCAGCCGGTGTGCAACTATCCCTCTCGATGCTCTCTTCATCGGCGATAGACCGCCGCCGCATCAAGCAGCGATAATGTGCAGGCCGTCGAGCCTACTGCTTCTTCCGCCGGGCCATCTTCAACATTGATAGAAGGCTCTTCCTCCACCAGTGCCGTCGCCGCCAGCACGATCGCCGCCTTCCGCAACCACCCTTCGACAACTGTAAGTTCCTCTCTTCCCTCCCCATCTACTATTCCCTCATTACCCCCATCACCCCCAACCACCACTGTGCTTACTTATGATGATGATGGTATGGCCATTCTCACTCGGGTGACCCTATCATTTTAGTTATCGAAGTCATCCACATCCCCAAACCCATTCTCCATTTCTTTTAACACACTAAATGCACCACCCACCATTGCACCATCACAACCTACCATCATTCCCATCCCCAATGTCAAACAACCAAACCCTAGCCCCTTCACCACTGGTTTCCCCAAATCACTCACGGTTTGACCTAAACCAAATGGGGGAATGTGAGGATGAAGGATTGGATAACATTATGTTCAATTTTGATGGTACCCCGGAGGGAGGAAAGGCCGAGACTTTTCCATTTGAAACACCAAGTGTTGCTTCTGCTAAACAGCCCGACAACGCTTGTGTTTTATCCCCCACGGTTAAGTGAAGGCAAACTCGCTCTTCAAGTCAAGCATCGGGTGGGCCAAAAACAAGATCGTGACAGTGGATGGAGAAGGAAAGAGCAAAGGTGACGGATGATCCCGATGTTGATTATGAGCCGGATGAGGAAGAAACTCCAGCCCCCACACCTCGACAAAAACGGATTGTTTCGCACAATCGAGGTACATCTCCATTCTTTGATGATCGGTTCGATCTCATCCACAATAATCGATTTCTTTGTGAGCGGATTTTTGACCCGAAACTTAGTGATAAGTTATTGTGCGTTAAGCACCATTTCTTTGCGATTCCATGCAAAGTCAACGAAACGTTGGTAAATTTTTTTTTTTTCCAACCAGCGGGAGTTTCAAAAATGACACTATTGTCATTAGAGAAACACAGGTAAATTGGATGGCATCGAAGCTAAACTCGATGCAAAATCTCACCGCCTCGTTTGTGTGTTCGTACCAACAGTTTATTGATGGTGGTTTTGATGTACCAAAGGAGGAGATTGCATGTGCGTTTATTTTGCTTGGACATGGTTGGTCTCAAGACAACCGTAGAAATTTTTTGATGTCCTGGCACTTAACATTTTAGGTTGCCCTTTGGTTTCATTTTGTTCGCCACAACAGCATGCCTTCCATGCATGATCGTACGTTGTCAAGGGCGAAGTGTATTTTGGTTTATTGTATCATCAAGGAACTTCCTATTGACGTGGGCACTCTCGCATATTTGAAAATACTAACATCAACTATGCGAGGTAGTTCGCGTTTAATTTTTCCAGGTTTGATCACCAAGCTTCTAACGCCGCGAGGGTGCCTGTTTCGGAGCATGATATCATCATCTTTAACCATTCCTTGCTTGACCAAGGGACGGTTAATCGCATGCACAAGACGGTCATGAGAATGCGAACTTAGCCAACGATGCTACTGAACCCTAAGTCGCACCTGGGCCTGCTGCCAACAACCCATGAGTGCCCGAAGATGCCGCTATTCCTGCCTCCAAACCATCTGTAACTATTCCTCTGACAACTACCGAGATACCGCCGATAGCACCTACGACTAAGGGTTATGGTTCGGAGGTGTGGTTGTCACTTATGGCCAGCCAATGGGAGGAGTGTAACCTGAAGATGGGGACCATTTTTGATGCTTTAGCCAAGATCACCGAAAGAATCACTCAAGTCGAAGATCAAGTTACCGGACTCACGGCGTGTTCAGAAATTTTTTGGATGTACACAAGAGATAGGAACTAGGTTGTAAAAAAGTTTCTCTACAACAAGAATGTTATGCTAGCTTTGGATATACCATGCTTTCCCGGAGGCCTTTGCCCTCCCCAGGTCCGACTTTCAAAAATTCGGCGAACCACCACTCTGGATGCCATGGGTGAGGCATCCACTAGTCGGGACAACTTGGGTAAATTGAATTGAATTTCTTCCTCGGTGTTTCCTCAGTACTTTTGAAACTCTAAAACAATTTTTTTGGTGGGTGTTTCATATTTTGTCCAACCGCCTCTTTTTGTGTTCATATAAGGCGATCGTTGATGTTTGCTTATGTCTTTTGGTTAATTGCTACTCTAACTCACTTTTAGTTATTATTGGGCGTTGATAATTTATAATATATCGTTGGCTTCTTCTTTCATTTCAGGTGCGATTTCCTTGATGAAATATTTGAGTTGAAAAAATTAAAAAGACGTGGGCCATCTTTCATTTTTGGCCCAAAAACTTTACATCGTTACCAAACCAAATACTTTAAACCCGGTTCTCCAATGTGGACATTGTTCGGTTTAAGTTTGGGGGAGTATGTGCTCCAAAGTGTTGAAAAAATTCTTGAAATACCAAAAGTCTTCGGAAAATTGGAAGACACAAAAAAAATATAGACAAAATAAAGCAAAAAGCTTTAACCCAAAGAACAACAGTGAATATCACTTCTGAGGTTTCTTGAAAGTGTCAAAGACACAACAAAAAGATGTGAAAAGTCGAAATCATTCAAAGCAATTGTTGTCATTCTAAGACAAGTTTGGGGGAATTTTTTTTAGCCAAATACACTAACCCGATAAAAGTCCTACCGATAAATTTTTGCACCTCGAAGATCAAATAAGGGAAGTCGTACAACATTCAAGCCTGATGAGATTTCAACGCCCCTCCGTAAGTTATGCTTTCTTGTTCCTCTTTGTTCATATTCTTTTCATTTTTGTTACTTGAGGACAAGTAATATCTCAAGTTTGGTGGTATGATAACTCTTATTTTTAAGAGTTATTTCTTATTTATTTCCTTCCTATTTGTTATTTTTAAATACCCAATTTTCTTCTTTTCCCCTTTTGTTCTAAAAAGTTTTAAAAATATGATGAAACACAAAGAAAGAAATTTTATTCCAAAAACCTGTATTTTCTAGTAGAACTGCCCACTGTGGCACCATTGTGGGAAGTTCACGAATTCTGTTTCTGCTTCTTGGGAAACGTGCAGCTTTAAAAATCCTCCAGATATTTTCTTCAGCTGTTTATGAACTGTTTTGATGTAACTATTTTATTTTATTTGGATTTTTATAACTTTGTACTAATTACCCTTGGGGTAATCATTTTGGTTGTCTTTTCTCCCCCTTATATAAGGAGGCCTTGGGAGCTCTTTGGAAGATAACATTTCTCATCTCTCAATCACCTCCATCACCATCCAAGACAATACTCTCTAGAGTATTCTCTCTCTTTTCTTTCTTTTATTATTATTAAGCTTTTAATTAATGTCCTTTAATTTTTAGTTGTAATTTAGTAATTTATTTCCTTGTAATTGTAATTTAGTTTTATATTAATGCAATTTATATTTTAGTATTATTTAATGTCTTATATTACTTTTATTATGTCTAACTAAATTACGCGTATGAGTGTGAGTTTAACTTAGGACTTTTTATACAGTATTTGAGTGTTTTTATCTTTTACCACTTCGTAACTTGGTCACTTAAGACGGGACTTAAACTCGACACGGATAAGCCGATCATTGTGAAGTGTTAATATTAGATCTTAGACCCAGAGATGGGCGGATCTGAAATACAGCTTAAGTGATGCACAAAGAACTCGAGAGAGTCTTTGATAATTACGTAAAGACGCGAATTTTGTATGCATTTAGCTAGAGGTTAAGCGATGGGTATTCTTATCACAAAGATATTTGGGTAAGAATCGTATTTCTTTTACTTTTTGGCTAGATTGGCAAGTCTCGAAGTGGTAAATGTAAAAACCTTATGGAATTTTATGAGGCCCAGTTGTAAAAGTTCACTTTCGAGATAATGGAATTTTTATAAACAACTCATAAAAGTCTAACTATTTTATTGTTAATTTTATCTTAAGGAATACTAGCACCCATGCCCATTCTTTAATATAAAAAGTTTATTTCGTTGTTTCGCTAGTTCGGTCCTCTTTCGGTCTGTTTATAAACAAAAATCCAACTTTTATTTACAACCCGAAACTTGTGCAAGAAGTTCATGAAAAATCTCTGAATCTCAGTAGTCACTTCCTTATGGAACGATCTCAGTACTTTTTACCACTTTATTACTTGCAAGAGATCATAGTGTCGGCATGCACTTGCACCGCCACTGTGGGGACTTTGTGCCCAATGGGTGAACACGAACGATCCTAGCCTGTCAGTGGCATAATCAGGAGCTGAGTATACTGGGATAAGGGTCGCATGATCAAATTCTGGTAAATGATGATCTTTTTGATCATGGGATTCTGTTTTCGCATCTATATGATGCAATGAGTATGATTTTATCGCATAGTGTGTTGATCATCTGTCTCAATGATTTGATGATGATCAATTTTATCTTACGAAGTGTACTATCTTTTTATTCAACTTCAACGATTATCACTGAGTCTGTTCACTTATCGCTGAACATGTATTGTAATTCTTTCAGAGACAAATATTCTTCAGGAAGACAAAATTCACACCAAAGAACCTTCAGTGATATCGAAGATAAAGTTGAAGACAAAGAGAAGCAAGTTCGTGATCTAATGCGGTTTTCAATGATAATAATCCTGTCTACACAAATGTGAAATCTACTCAAGATTCAGCGAATATTGAAGAAACCTTAGTGTTATTCTTATGTCAACGATCAAATGAATCTTGTTAAACAAGATTAGCTTTTGTCTTGTCCTTCTATACACAAAGGATAAGCCCAAAGTACCCATTCGGAGTCACTTTATTGTCTTCAAGCATGATTATGTACTTTGTGAAAGACTATTCATATATGGCAAAAGCCTGTATATCTGTAACAAAGGAAAATCTCACCTCTAGAAGCTTGCCATGTGATTTGTACCGTCTGACTTGCATATAATGCAACAGGTAAAAATAGCTGAGGGCTCTTCCCTCTTAGTAACTATAGGAAGCAAACTAATGCCAAGAATTCTTACCTCTTGACGATCAACTCTCTACCTAAGAGAAAGGCTTCTTCCCAAGCACAAGACTTCTTAACCTTTTCTTTTAGCAAGTCTTTTACCTTTTGATGTTTGTATCTTGTGTGTTTCTTTGATTGTTTAGATAAGTTTTGTATCTTATCTCTTCCACAAATGTTAGGATCGATTAACTCAGTTCTTATATTAACCCAATACTCTAAATGATCTATATGACAAACACAGTGCAGCAGAAACAAAGTAAGAATCAAATAGAGCAATGAATCAAGAAGAATGAAGAACAAGCAGACGATGAATATTAAGAACACACGAGAGAAGCTTCAAATATATTTCAATTGAATTGAAAATGAACGATTACAATACTGGAAGCGCACTAAATTACAAAGGCCTAAGCTGCTATTTATACTCGTTCCTAACGGCTTTTCTGACAAGACCTAGACGTACAAATTAATCTAAGCCGTTCAAATAAAGCTGATTACAAACAGTCACGTGATAAGCATGAGCAACTAACTAACCTAAGTAAAACAGTAAAGAAGTTCTTCACAAAAGATAAAACTGCAGACCCTCTGTGAGCCATCCCAGAGGCTCTGCTGGATTTGACTTGAGAGCACTTGAATCTAGAGGATTATTTTCCAGAACCTCTGTGATAGACAACAGAGGTCCTGTCATCTTTAGCGTAAGCTTTGAATACAGAGGACCAGTTTCCAGAACCTCTGTGGTAGACAACAGAGGTTCTGTCACACTTCACTTGTACGATAGAACACCTTCTGTTGTTGGTCTCCTCTGGTCTTCTGTGGTGGAACCTCTTCTGTCAACACTTGCAGAATTTACTTTTTCCGTACTTTTACATTAAGTGAAATGAGAGCTAACAATCTCCCCCTAAGTATGAAAAAGTAAAATTGGAAAGAGCAAGAAATGACTTAATTGAAAGAAATTAYAAGAGGAGATAAAAGTTCATCCTCTGAAAAGAATTACATAATGAAATTACAAAACTGAATTACAAAATTGTGAAACAGGCCTAAAACTGGTACAGAAGGTTTATCAAACGACAAATTCTGGAAAATCATCTACTGCGTATAGCATATCAGACTTGATTAATCTGTAGACGTTGAAGATCCATTCCCTGAAGTTGATTTGCATTTTGATCGCCTCCAAGATGCGAGACACTTCGCTCATCCTTAGATGTCCTTTGTCCACCTCTGTCGCTGCCCTTCTGAAAATCCATTCTAGTGTCTCTGTTGAGTACTTGTGAGATTCTGTTGGATCATAGAACCTTAGGATTTCATCCTTATCCAAATACACAAACCCAAAAGTAGGGTTGTGAATAATGGAGTTTGGATGATACCTAAGTATCCAACTAGGCCTGCTGTAAGGAGGAGAGATCTTCAGATCTTCAGATCTTTTTGGACTAACCTGACCGCTAGCTCGAAGTCCTTCTGCCTGTAATATCTTACTTGTGCGCGCATGACCTCAAGCAGCCTTCTGAGCGATATTGAGTAGCTTGACCTCCTCTCCATGTAGATGTTGAGAATTTTGTTCATGTAGMTGACATCAAACACACAGAGGTTGTGGAGGTCAGCGTCTGTGAATGTATACAGGTTGCCATCTTCCCTACTTACTACGTACTGAGCATAGAGCACCTTCTTCTTTAGCATCGTCCTTGGAGAGATTGTCTCTAGGGAGGTGATTATGTACTCTGAGAAGACTTGCTCACGAGGCCTTGTGAGCTTAGTGAACTGGAACTTGGCTGCGGCAGAAGGGATTCCTGTGAGCTCTGGATCATAGGGAGGCTCTGTGTCTACTGCAGTCTACTGCAGAGTACCTCCACACTTGAATTTCTTCCAAAGTAGTAACGGGCTCTGTTCTGACTTTAGGCATTGGAATCTTGCTCATAGATTCGAATATTTCAAACACCCTTCCTACCGTGGCGGACTTTGGCACCTTGGCTTCTTCTTCCTCCAGAATTGGCCTCTGGGTTGATCCCTCTGCAAGGATGGATTTGACGGTTCCTTGTAGAGTGTTAAACGTACCCGTGGACGTTTCTTGGACTGGTGGGAGTTGTGATGAAGGGCCTTCTCCTTCTTTGTGAGGGATGGGGCCTCTGCCCTTCTTGGCTTGAGCCTCTGCAAGGGATGCCTTTAAAACTTCAAGGAGCGCTTGGTCATCTCTGTAATCTTCTTCATTTATTGGCTCTGGAGTCTCTGTACTAGACGACGACCCCTTCTGTGGTGACTCTACAGCAATGCCTTTACCTTTGCCTTTGGGCTCTGGTGCCTTTTCCTTGCCTTTTGAGAAAAAGGCAGCTGTAGAGTCCACAATCTTGACGCCTCTGGCAGGAGTCTTCTTTGGCTCTGGTTTCTTCTCAGCCTTCTTCTCCCCCTCATGACGATCACGATCATTACCTTCTTGATCGTCATGGTTTGTTTTGGCTTCTACCTTGCATGTATCCAGGGGAGCCTTCTCCAACCTCTGTAAAAATTTTGGTGGCCGCCTTCTTCATCTTCTTTATTGCCTCATTTGCAAGTTCAGAGGCATGATTGATGTCTATCTCTGTTGACCACTTCAGTTCGGAGACGCTTCTGTAGATATCGCTTCTGAGGAGGTCACCCTCTTTCACGAGTTATGATGTGTAGTCTCTGATCGCTGTATTGGAGGCACAAGCCTCTTTGAGAAGATAGTCTGTATGCTTGCACACTAGATTACCCAGAGCTTCAACCATGGCGTCAATCTCTCTGCGGGTAACAAGGTGATTGATGTTGGCCCTTGAGGACTTGGTATCAATACCGTATGTTACCACAGAGGAAAACATCTACTTGATTTCGTCTTTGAGAGAGGAGTAATCCGTGTAGCCTGCAGAGAATTAGGCAGCCATCTCTGAAAGTTCTGTCTTCAAGGTCTGGATGGAGGAGGGGTTGAGTAACTAGGACCAATTTAGTCACGTTTTCATGTTCCAATTTTTTCGGGTTAAGGAAAAGAAGTTAATAAAATGAGTGAGAAGCAAAAATATTCTGATAAAGACGATCCAAAAAAATAAAGAAATGTAGCTTAGAGCTTTGAACGCCTCTGAGAGATCCTCCTTCTGTAGGACAGAGCTCTGAAGAGTTGAAAGAGTAGACTTGAGTTTTGTTGTGGTTGCGCTCAACTCCTTCAGAGCCTCTGTTATCGGTGAGAGGTCTTCTGCTATTGATCGGGAGATAAACAAGTTTTTCAACTCGTCTATCTTATTGAATATCTCTGTGGCAAAGGTTTTAAGCTCCCCTTTGTCACATACATATCCTGGGAACCTAAACCACCAACACATGGTGATTTA
>NC_037535.1:9704257-9705814 GCF_001531365.2 Cynara cardunculus var. scolymus
TGACTCGCGCACTTTTTCTTGATTAGGCCGACCATATCTTCGAAAATCAGATTAGCATAATCCTAGGGAAGGTTGAAATATATCCCATAAACGATAGAGATCATCGCATGGGAGGTTTGGTCATGGCTACCCACCTTCCCTGTCAAGCAACAGTTGACAATGGAAAACAGAGTGTTCCAGACAGGGGGTAGACCTTTGCGCCTGAATTGAGTTCTTTTGGAAATTGGGGTCGCATAAGAGTGAAGCTATAGGAATTTAATTAATTCCTCATCATTAGGTGTCGCAGCATAGGAATTCAAGTGGAGATCCTCCAAGGTGGGCAAATGCAGCGCAGTTCTCAATATGTCCACATTTAGTTCTAATGGAACCAGGGATTTATTAACAGGATGTGAGACATATCCAACAATGGTTAACCCAGAATTATCAAGGGTTGTGATATAGGAACTGAGGAGAAATTGGGTTAAATAGGTTTCAGGGGTAGGCTTGGTAGCAGATAGGGAAAAGTAGAGTGGGTGGTTCCTTAGGATTTCAAGTACAGGAAAGGTGAATTCGGGAAAACATGTAGCGGAAGGGATGAAGTAGTAGTTATTTCGCTTCTTGACGAGAACGACTTTCTCGTATTTGTTCTGGACGAACGACAGTGTGTGGGATGTGAAAGCTTGAGCTTGAGTCACTTCGTTGTCACTAGAAACATTCACAGACTGGGCGGAAGCAGATGAAGAAGACATGGTAACAGGTTGCAGGTTTGCTTTGAGAAAACACAAAATTGCAGGTTCGCCGGAGTATATTTGAGAGTGATAAAGGTTTTTGATTTGGGGGGAAAGAGGTATTTATAGGGAGGGATTTTAAAATGAACCTTTTTATTGACGAAAGGTCGTGATGAGTGGTTTTGGGTTGAAACGGCTCAAAAAGGTATGACACGCTGTGTTGGGAAGACGCACGATTGATGACGTGCGCCCCTTTTTCTGACACGCGTGTGTAGGCTCTAACCCTTATCCACAGAACCACGCGCACCATATCAATAGACAAGAACTATTAAGAGAGTTCTGTTAGAGGTCTAAGGGTAATAGAGCCTCTGTGATATGTGTCAGGCCTTCTTATAATGTGTTACACCTTTAATACCTAAACGGTTTGAAAATCCACAGAGAGATGAGTACTTGCTCAGCTCAAACTCACAGAGCCTCTGTTAGAAGCGCCAGAGGTTCTGATGAGTTGACCTCTGAGAACAAGATACTTCAAAAGTTTTGGCACCTTTTGTGGTTTGATTTTCAATTAAAACTCTCCCCCTATGAGCCAGCTTCCTTGGCTCCCCCTAGAACAAAAAACATTTAAAATCCTAAGAAGAAGTGTCTACAGAAGATCCGTTCAAAGAGCTTATGTAATCGATCACAGAGGTTATGTGAAAAGACTTCTGCGATTGAAAACATTTTTCTTCTTCAAAAGGTTTTATCATTTTAAAAGCATATACTCCCCCTCAAACCGTGCACATCTCTGCTAGGATAAACCTGTTGAACTAAGAAAGCAAGTGAAAAGATTATTCATGAAATGAAATTATAT
>NC_037535.1:9706429-9707824 GCF_001531365.2 Cynara cardunculus var. scolymus
GCAGAGGGTACCATAGTCCAAGTGTTGGTGTCTTCTTTAAGTAACGCTGGATCCTCTTAACCGCACTAAGATGTGACTCTTTAGGATTAGCCTGATACCTGGCACATATACATGTGGAAAACATGATGTCAGGCCTACTGGCAGTTAAATATAAGAGAGATCCTATGATACCTCTGTAGAGTTTGCACTTTACAGGTGGACCATTAAGGTCCTTATTTAGTTTCTGGCCATGGGGGTCCTCATGGGAGAGGCTTCGAGCATCTTGTACTTCTTCATGAGGTCATGCACATATTTAGATTGGTTGATAAATATGCCTTCGGATGATTGCTTGATTTGTAGACCTAAGAAGAAGGTTAGCTCTGCCATCATGCTCATTTCAAATTCATTCTACATCAGGACCTCAAATTCTTTGCACATTAAAACGTTAGTAGCACCAAAGATAATGTCATCAACATAAATTTGTACGAGAAAGATATCATCATTCTTTTTTTCTATAAAATAAAGTAATATATGTCGTACCTCTATGAAACCCATTGGTAGTAAGAAAGTTTGATAGGCGATCATACCATGCTTTGGGAGCCTGCTTGAGACTGTACAGAGCCTTGTCTAAGAAGTAGACATGGTTTGGATGCTTATCACTCTCGAACCCTGGGGGTTGCTTGACATATACCTCTTCTTTGAGCTTACCATTCAGAAAGGCTAATTTGACATCCATTTGGAATACCTTGAACCCTCTGTGAGCTGCAAAAGCTAGAAAGATACGAATAGCTTCTAGTCTTGCCACAGGAGCAAAGGTTTCTTCATAGTTGATACCTTCTTCCTGGCAATACCCTTTAGCGACTAGCCTTGCTTTGTTCCTTATCACTACCCCTTGCTCATCCTTCTTGTTACGGAAAACCCATTTGGTGCCAATTGCAAGTTTCCCAGCTGGCAAAGGTACGAGAGTCCAAACCTGATTTCTGTCAAACTGAACTAACTCGTCTTGCATAGCATCAACCCAGAAAGTATCTGCCAGAGCCTCTGCAACTGTTTTGGGTTCAATTTCTCTTACATAACAAGTAAATAAGCAGGAATTCGCTGTTGCTCGCGTCCTAACACCAGCAGAAAGTTCTCCTATGATTTGTGATTGGGGATGGCTTTGGGTCCACTTAGTAACGTGATGTGGTGGAACAAAGGGCACAGTTTCTTGTGTATTTTGAAGATGAGGTGGAGATGCAAAATCTTGATTAGGTGCTTGAGCTTCATTTGAGGATGAGACTGGAGGACTTTCATTTATTGGTGCAGCTTCTGGTGGAGAAGCTTCTGAAGAAGGGGTCACAGAGGATGAAGGGAGGGGGAGCTTCTTCTGTGATGGATGTCGTGGAAGGACTTGCTCTGGATGTTTGATCTGGATGG
>NC_037535.1:9712634-9731198 GCF_001531365.2 Cynara cardunculus var. scolymus
GAGGCTCTGCTGGATTTGACTTGAGAGCACTTGAATCCAGAGGATTATCTTCCAGAACCTCTGTGATAGACAACAGAGGTCCTGTCATCTTTGACGTAAGCTTTGAATACAAAGGACCAGTTTCCATAATCTCTGTGGTAGACAACAGAGGTTCTGTCACACTTCACTTGTACGATAGAACACCTTCTGTTGTTGGTCCTCTGTGATCTTCTGTGGTGGAACCTCTTCTGTCAACACTTGCAGAATTTACTTTTTCCATACTTTTACATTAAGTGAAATGAGAGCTAACAACAAACAATCTGTAAAATCCTTTATTGATCTTCTTTATCAATAAAGGATTTTAAAAAATGAAAGCTAATGTGTACGTATTCTTCCCCCCCCCCACAAACTGTTACCTTTAAACTCTCGTAGATTCGGCTGGGACCAACATAGTGTGATGCGATGAAATTGGGTTTTGATACAAATGCTATTTTTATCGCATCAATGGGATGTTAAATGTTGAGTTTATCACACTAATATGGTGCAGGGAGTTATTGTTATCGCATCTATATGGTGCGATAAATGGTAGTTATCACTTTCTTGAGGTGCAACAAGTTTGGGTTATCGCGTCATTGAGATGCAAGGAAATACTATTGCATCATTGAGGTGCGACAAGGGGATTATCGCATATGAATGATGCGACATAAATTATTATCGCATCAATATGATGCGATAAGTTGATGTATTTCATGTGGGATGCGACAAATTGATTATTTGTTTATGTAATGCGATAAATTTGAGACTTCAATGGGTTATGATGCGATGAATAAAGTTGTCTCACCTATATGATATGACAAAGAGATTTGTTTTTAATAAAACACTGTTTATTGGTTATTTATACAAATAAGGGATTTCAAAAAAATGTTTTGGTGATTTTCACCATGTAATAACAACCAAAAGGGATTTCTCACTAGACCTCATGGTCTAACCCTCTATTTATGTTTTTAAATATGCATTACAGGTCGAACACAATCGAAGGATAATGGAAAGGGGAAATTATAAAGATGTTATGATTGCTTATATACATGGAATTTTGGAAGATGTTGTATTATTTGTACTTAAAATCTTGTTAGGATACAAGTCTTGTACTTGATGTATTTGAAAAATATTTGTACGTACTTTTGTAATGTAGCATTTTATCCATTGAGCGACGGCCCTTCCACTCGGCACCGTCGGATCACTAAGGCCGACTTTCGTCCCTGCTCGACGGGTGGGTCTTGCAAATGCATTTTCTAGCATTTGACTGCGGACCAAGTTTTTTTTTACCAATGTCTATATTTGAATTTCATGTTCTATGATATATGTGGGTTATATGCAAATGTGAAATGAGGTGTTACAGGTTTGGTATCAGAGACTGAATTTAAGAGATTTAGGTATTCAACATGATGCCTAGACCTAAACTATGTTATTTACATTTTAAGGGTCTCTGACATTTATAGAACCTTTGGAATAAATATGATGGGTTAAAAGAACGATATGTAAGGTAAATTCATATTACAACTGACCAATGTAATCATGGGTTTACAGGTACATATTTGTACTTGGATACCTTATTATATTTTGGGAATGTGATTATGTGAATATTAAATTTTACAAATTGTCAAATGACAACTCACTCTAGAAGGTCTGAAAGGATTGCTCTCATAAGCCCGGACACCTGAAAATTTTCCCGAGAATCTACCAGTTGGTGGGGGTAGAGGAAGAGGCTGAGGCAGGGGCAAGGGAAGGTGTCGAGGAAGAGGGCGACTAGTCATCCTGAGGTTCATCCAAATCAAGGTGAATCTATTCAAGAAAATATTAATGAGGAACCAATTCAACATTCTGAGTACGTTACTCGAGATATGCTCGCAGAAGAAATGAATAAGTTACGAAATATCTTCTATTTTGGGAATGTCTGCCATAGTAGAAACTGAACGAGTGGAAATTAATCCGCAAGCTCAGTCTTCAAATGCAAAAGGGGTGATATCAAGATGTTTCAGACATGTAAACCCCCAACTTTTTCTAGTGAAAGAGACCCAATAAAAGCCATGCACTAGCTAAAAGAAATTGAATTAGTATTTAATACAAATAAGTGTTCATATGAAGATCGAGTCAGATTTGTTGTCTCTATGTTTAAGTCCAATGCTTTGTATTGGTTGGCGGTTGAGTAATTGGCAAAACCCAACATTTCGATGTCATCGATAGAAATTATAGATAGTTTTAAAAAATATTTCTTTCCAAAAGCAGCAGTAAGGAAGTTGGAAGAAGAATTTTAAAATTAGAACAGAGGAATTTAACTATACGAGAGCATACATAAAAGTTTATTGAATACTCCCGATTTGCTAAGTATTATTTATCATCTGATCTTGTAAGGTTGAAAGATATATTTAGGGATTGAAACCCTCAATTATAGAATTTGTAATTGCAATGAGTCCCGTCACGTTCCTATCGGTAGTGGATACAACTGAAACTACGGAGAGGAACAAGATTAGGCAAGGGGGAAAAAGGTGGGAGAGAAGATGGGATGGGAGGGGTCTTTGATAGAATTTAGAAGACCAAAGTTTGTAAAAACAGAAAATCATCCAGTTCAGCGATTCATTGAACGACCTTGTCAGAGATGTCACTGTGTTCTTCAAGGTAATTGCAATCTGGATCAAAGAGTTTGTTTTTAAGTGTAGAAAGCCGAAGCATATCTCTCGAGATTTCCGAATGCCTCAACGTTGCTACCAGTGTGATTCTCTACATCACATCACATCATACTGCTCTCAATTAAAGAATCTGAGATTGACTCTTGGTGGAAACACTTCGAGTACTCATGGGGAATCATCATAAAGAAGGATGAATCTGATAGGGCTAAAGGGAGATCTTTTCAGATGATAAGAGGGAAGGTAGAGGAAATCCCTGATGTGGTAACAGGTACGTTTCTCATAAACTCAGTATATGCTAAGGTTTTATTTGATTCTGATGCAAATTATTCATTTGTATCACCTTTATTTGCAGTGTGTTTATACATGAAATATGTGCCCCAAGACAGCCTTAGTAGTTGATACTGCTAATAATAGTCAAGTATATGTTATCAATGTGTTTAAAGACTAGCAAATAGAGGTTGAGGGATGTGTATTACCGATCCACTTATTCCCAATGTCGATAAGGGAATTTGATGTGGTGGTGGGCATGGATTAGTGTTTGTCCCATACTTTGATCAATCTTCATAAACATTCAAGAAAAATGGTAAGAACACTTGAAGGTCTAGAGAGAAAAAGTCAATTAGTCAATGCTAGTATATTTCTCTCTAATATTCAATTACACGAAGATATTACAAATAAGCATAATCCAGTCAAGGTGTGTGAGAGAATAGGCTAAGTCCGGCTACCTTATTATCCGAGAATACTATGATTTTTGGCTATGTCATGAATCCGGGTAAGACATAATCCGACTAAAACTCACCAAAAACACAAAAATCACAACTTTTTCACCAAAAAATGGATCAAAAACAGATTTTTATGAGTTTTTAACAAGAACACAATTTTTTTCAAAAATCACTAATTTCATTAGATCTTGAAAATGGATGATCAAATCCCGAAAATTTGTGAATAACAAAGATTCACGAATCAAATACGCACACAATAATCATATTTCTAACATCAGAAATTATGCACTTTTTAATGAAATCTTCAAACGATTTTCACTACATCTCAGCTCTGATACCAATTGTTTGTTCCATACTTTGATCAATCTTCATAAACATTCAAGAACAATGGCAAGAACACTGAAGGTTTAGTGTGAAAAAGTCAATTAGTCAATGCTAGTGTATTTCTCTCTAATATTATATTACACGTAGATATTACAAATGAGCTCTCTACTTTCCTCACACTCTAAAATTCTTTACAAGACCTATTTATAGGTCAAACTAAAAGCACAAGAGTCAAAGTAAACAATGACTTACAAAGTCAAACACTCTACAAATACGAAATAAAACTTTCAAGACGAATACAATGAACTCTAAAATTCAACCCTAACAATTAGTTAGCATAAAATTAGGGAAGTATTGTGTGTAATAAAAAGATGGTACGTATTGATTAACCGGGGAATGGGTAAATTTTTATTTATGGTGATCGGCGGGATCATCATAAAAGCCTGATTTCTATCATGAAAGCTTGGAAGTGTGTTCACAAGGGGTGCCAAGATTTTCTGGCTTTTGTGGTTTTTTCGAAGAAATAAAAAGGTTAACGAGAATTCATTCTAGTAGTTTGTGAGTATTTGAAAATATTTCTTGATGAATTGACCAGTTTACCTTCTGATCGATCAATTGAATTCAGAATTGATCTAACACCCTGGGCGGCACCGATGGCCAGAGAACCATATCGTTTGGCACCATCTAAATTTAAAGAATTTGATGATCCAGTTAAAAGAGTTACTGGATAAGGGTTTTATAGACCGAGCACATCTTCCTAGGGTGCTCCCGTATTATTTGTCCAAAAGAAAGACGGAACAATGAGAATGTGTATTGACTACCAAGAATTGAACAAATTGACCATAAAGAATAAATATCCTTTGCCAAGAATCAATGATTTATTTGATCAGTTCGTTGGGGCCAGTTATTTCTCAAAAATCGATTTGCGGTTGGGATATCATCAGTTGAAAGTCTGGGGCGAAGATATTGCTAAATCTGCTTTTCAAGCCAGATATAGACATCGCGAGTTTTTGGTTATGCCGTTTTGGATAGAATAATGGTCCAATTGTGTTTATGGATCAAATAAATAGGGTATGTAACAAATATCTTGATAAATGTGTTATTGTATTTATCGACGACATTCTGATTTACTCACGATCGGAAGTTGGGCATGATAAACATCTTCGTCTGATTCTTCAACTTCATAAAAGAGAAAAGTTGTGCACAAAACTATCAAAATGTGAGTTTTGGTTAAAAGAAGTTCAATTCTTAGGTCATATTCTTCAGAAGCAGAGGTAAAAGTTGAACCTGCAAATATTGGAGCCATTAAAAGATGGGAAGTACCAAGAACACTTATCGAGATCTGCAATTTATAGGGTTTAGCGGGCTATTACAAAAAATTCATTCAAGATTACTCTCGGATCGCTGCATCTTTGACCATATTGACGAGAAAGAACGTTAAGTATGAATGGGGAGAAAATCAAGCTAAAGTCTTCTGGTTGTTAAAAGATCGGTTATGCAGTGCTCCAATATTATCGCTACTAGATAGATCAAAAGATTTTGTAGTTTATAGTGATGCTTCAAATCTTGGTCTGGGATGTGTATTGATGCAAAGGGGAAAAGTTATCACGTATGCTTCTAGAAAATTGAAAGATCAAGAAAAACAGTACCCTACACACGATATGGAGCTTGTTGCAGTCGTTTTTTCTTTACGGAGTTGGAGACATTATTTGTTGGGGACTAAATGTCAGATTTATACTGATCATAAGAGTATTGAAAATCTGTTTAATCAGAAAGAATTGAATATGTGGTAAAGAAGGATCAAATTGGTGAATGATTATGATTGTAAAAGTCTTTATTACCTTGGGAAGGTAAATGTGGTGGCAGACGCACTCAACAAAAAAGAAGAAAAGTCGAACAATCAAAGCCACCATACTGCGAGCAAACTTAATCCCTAATATTCTTGATGAGAACCTGAGATGCCAGAGCGAAGCGATTAAAGAAGAGAATGTTAAAGTTGAAAGAGTTGGAGGAATGCTAGCAACCCTGATAAAGATATGTTGGTCCCGGTTGGGTCTACAAGAGTTTTATAAAAACAGTTTGTAGAAGGCGGGGATGAATACAAACACAAAGAACTTTTAAATTTAAAAATATATATTGATAAAGAAAGATCAGTATAGATTTTTACAAGATTATATGAGGAAATAGACAAGGTAAAGATAACCTATCTAAAACAATCTAAGTTTACACACAGATAATCATAGGAAAGAGAAAAGATTGGCTGCCAGATGAAGAAGGAAATAAGTTCTTCTTGGGTAAGAACTTTTAGAATACTTGAGAGGGATTCTAACTTGCTTAAAGATAAGTGTAAGTGTTCTTAGATGTGTGTGTGATCTCTTGTGTGTATGCACATAATTTTGCATGGAGAGAACACTCATCTATTTATACCCATTGCACTAAATGCACATTTAATGCAATGTAGTAGGTTTAGAACACACGTCAAGCTTTTAAAGAAAGTTTATCCTTTGCTACAGTGAATAATACAAAATCATATTCATGAGCAGACATCCTTTCGTGGAGTTGGTGGGTAATAGAGTCAACTAGTCGGCTCTGTACTGTACTATACTCTAAAAAGGGTATGGGGTTGTCCTCTGTGTGTGGAAGGACAAGACTAAAACAATCTTGCATAACAAGCTTTATTTGATCGTTGAATGCTGGAATAACACTGAAGGTCTTTTCAGCATTCGCTGAGCCTTGAGCAATCTTCACACATATGTTGACTACGTTGTAATCACCGAATGCTACTTCAGATCACGAACGCGCTAGTCACTAATCTTCAGTTTCAGTCTTCGACTTTCGCTGAAGGTTCTTTGGTGTGAGTTTTGTCTTCTTGAAGTATCGCTGTCGCTGTAGGATTTACAATACATGTTTCAGCGATCACTAAACAGACTCAGTGATGATCACTAAAACTGAAAGACAGAAACATAATACTTCGTAATAGGTAAAAGAGATTATCATCAAGTCAATGAGAGAGAGGATCAACAAGAATAATAGTGGAATTATATGTTTTCAAGTGCCACATTTTGGAAATAACCATGAGTTAATTCTAGACAAAAATCACAGATCACGATACTTAATTTACCCAGGTACCAATAAAATGTATAGAGAATTAAAAACCATTTTATTGGTGGTCGGGGTTGAAGAAATATATTACACGATACGTGAAACGAGGTCTGACGTGTCTACAGGTAAAGATTGAACATCAACGACCCTATGGGAATCTGCAATCCTTGTAAATTCCTATGTAGAAATGGGATCATATTGCAATGGATTTTATTATAAAACTACCACGAACTCCAAAAACATATGATGCCATTTGGGTTATTGTAGATCGTCTGACAAAATCTGCGCACTTTCTACCGATCAGAGAGACTTATCCGTTAGAAAGAGTTGCAAAGATCTACATCGATGAAATTGTGACTCGTCACAGTGTTCCTTTATCAATCATTCCAGATAGAGATAGTCGGTTTACCACAAAATTTTGGGAGAGTTTTTAGAGAACCATGGAATCTCATATCCGATTAAGTACGACATATCACCCACAGACCAACGGGCAAAGTTAAAGAACGATTCATACCCTCGAACATATATTAAGAGCTTTTATCATTGACTTTGGGGGATCATGGGAGAATCATCTGCTTTTGATTGAATTTGCCTACAATAACAGTTATCATTCCAGCATCCATGCAGCACCATCTGAAGTTCTGTATGGTAGAAAGAGTAGAACGTCGTTGTGTTGGAATGAGGTGGGGGAGAAATAGTTGGGTGGTCCGGAGATTGTTCAGATAACGACTGAAAAGATAGATCAAATACGGGAAAGAATAAATACAACTCAGGACCGACAAAAGAGCTATGTCGACAAACGCCGAAAGCCGATTGAATTTCTAGTAGGAGATTTTGTGATGTTGAAAGTTTCCCCATGGAAAGATATTGTACGATTTGGGAAAAGAGGTAAGCTGAGTCCGAGGTACATTGGGTCGTTTCGAATCAGGAAAAGGGTTGGTACAATAGCATATCAGTTAGAACTGCCAAAAGAACTCAATGCTATCAACAACACTTTCAATGTTTTTAATCTACGTAAGTGTTTAGTTGATCCGAATATAGTCGTACCCCTACCTGAGATTCAAATTGATGAAAAGTTGAACTTTGTGGAAACCCTAGAGGTTGTCTCTGACCGAAAGACTAAAATGTTGAGAAATAAAGAAATCAGTATATTGAACGTCAAGTGGCGATTTCACAAACGGCAGGAAGCTACTTGGGAACTAGAGTCAGAAATGAGAACTAAATATCCTTAGCTGTTTGATTGAATAAATTCCCGAACATAATTTTTT
This sequence comes from Cynara cardunculus var. scolymus, assembly GCF_001531365.2. Lineage (NCBI taxonomy): Eukaryota > Viridiplantae > Streptophyta > Magnoliopsida > Asterales > Asteraceae > Cynara > Cynara cardunculus. The sequence continues at coordinate 9,720,717 of NC_037535.1, forward strand.
TGAGGAGAGGACAATGTGATAACCGGACTTATCAATTATAAAGTTTGGGGTTTCTTTTAATTAATGGAAAAACATTGAGGGGTTGTTTCGATAAAATGCTTAAACTATTTAAAACCACCTACCGCCTCTTATTAATTTATGCATAATATGTGATAATTATGAAGATGTTATGATTGCTTATATAAGTGGAATTTTGGAAGATGTTATATTATTTGAACTTTAAAACTTGTTAGGATACAAGTCTTGTACTTGATGTATATATAAAAGATTTGTACCTACTTTTGTAATGTAGCAAGTTGTTCTTTTGAGACCAATGTGTATATTTGAATTTGATGTTATATGAAATATGTGAGTTATATGCAAACGTGAAATGGGGTGTTACATAACTTTACCACTATAATCGGTTGTATAGGTTAAAAGCATCTATTTAATCGGTTTTATACAGTCCAATGACTTATTTGTCCAAAATAACTATCCAAAAATTTAATTACTTAAAAATCCAAAAATTGGAAAGGTTTTTCTAGACTTATAAGTATATATATATTTTTAAAAAGCAGGTGATTTTTTTTATGAAATAGAAAAGAAGGTGATTTAATAAGTGAAATGAGGGGCATGTTTCACTCTATCCCACAAGTCTCCCATGACAACTAGCCATCGCACGTAATCATCCACCATCTTTTCAAAGTTTCAAAATTTTTAACTATTACGTGTTCACAGGACTGCTTTTCATATAAAAAAAATTAAAGGTGAAAGATCGTGTGATAAAAAGAGTTAAAGTGATAAACGTAAAAGACATCTGGACTCTTGATCATATTTAATCTCAAACCCACCCATGAATCGCGTTTGATACAGAGATTGATCTGGTGCATCTCGGTACATCTTATCTCGATGCATCTTATCCCAATGTGCATCCAATGATAGAAATCTATTCTTACGTTTCTCACTTTAACTCTAATTCTGATCGATATCTAACCCATTATTTAAAATACTCTATATAATCATTAAAGCAAGTAAAATGTCGGTCATTAAATGAGCAAGAGCCCCTAAAAGTATCATCGATCAAATTAAGAGATAAATATAAATATCGTAATGTTTGTTTGAATAAGACGGTCTTATTTGGTCAAATGCATTAAGGGAAAAGTAAGCAACTCTTACAAATAACATTCAGATCAATAGTAAATTCTAACATTCAACAATACCGTTTACTTATCGGGTAATATTTTATTCACTAAAACGAATCGTATGCAACAATTTATCCCGATAAGCACTAACCATGGTAAGAGTTCCCGTCCTCACTTAACGGGTAAGACTCTCGATTCTTGTCTTCGCTCTTACAGGGTAAGATTCTTAATTCTTGTCATATTCATTCAATAAAGTAAAATGACTTGGTAAGCGTTTACCTGAATGAGCTTTTGGTAAACAGCACTTAAGAGTTCAAATTTATATATTATTAAATATTTATTATATATAAATAGTGTACATTTAAAAAGTAACTAATTATAAAATCATTTAATTGAACCTTGACTGAATCAAGATGCTTTATATATGGGTTAAGCATCTAATAAGTTAATTATTAATCAACATTAATGTCTTTTATTTTTTAATTCCGTTGTCTCATATTGACTATTCATGTTGGTTACTTTTATAAAATTAAATAAAAAATTACTTAACATATCATTAATTATAAATAGACGATTAATAAATGTTTTATATAATTAAAAAAATCATATGTTGGCCCAACGTAAGGTAATTTTTTATAGAGTAAAGTCTAATTTTTGTCTACGAAGTTTAGTGAAATCTTTGAATTTGTGACCTTAACTTTAATAAGTCTAAGAATTATATTTGTTGTTTTTATTTTACTTTGAAAATGATCATTGGTCACTAACTCTGTTAAAAATGTTTTTAAATAAAGGGCATTATGGTCCTTTTATATTTTTTTGTTTAAAATATAAAAAAAAAATGTATTAAACACAATATAATATTATATTATATATTATGGTAAGAATATAAAATAAAATTAAATAAAGGGTATAGCTTGCACTTTTGACGTACTCAAATCTTATCCGGAAAATAAGTGACAATGTTAAATTTTACCGGTAAACATTTACTATGTAAGTATTTGGTAAATGATCTCTAAGTAAATAACTAAGGTTGCCTTGATTAATTAGATTCTTTTGGAATTATTATATTTTCCTAAAAGAATCAAAAATTAAAAACCAATAACTAATTATTAATAATTTAATATGTTATGTTGTTAAAATATATGTTTTTTTACAATCTTAACTTTTGTTATTTTTCTTTTATTCTAAGGGGTTGAAGTTGTCAAGGGCTTAAAGTTGATGATCTAAGTAAAGGGGGTCACGCCTCACTTTTTGGAGAAGTTGAAGGGTAGCGAAGCAAGGATCGTAATTCTATAAGGACTATTTCTGCTATTTCTTAATTCATATAAATTGGGTTTTCAACCCGGTTTTCATTCATAATTTTCATTCTTTTTGTTTACGTTCTCTTTAGATTCTCTCTTGAGTTCTTAGCTATTTTAGCCATATACTTGTATAGATCTAAGATTTTCATTCTATATTCGTTTGTATTGATGTTCATATGAAATGTATGGTTGATTTAACATTTTAAACATGGTATCGGAGCTACTTATGTGGTTCTGTTTTTTGTTGAATCTGTGAATGATTCACTGATTCATCTTCGTCTCTTCAGTTTTTGCTTGCGGTCTATTCCAGGTAAGTATTCCTCCTTCCTTCGTATAGTTTTGATTCTATTTGTTTCGAGTAAATGCTCGGCCAAACGAGTTGGTTTTTGAAGATCTGTTTAGATCTCGATCTACCAGTCGTGGCTGGAATACTCGTGTATTGAGTGTTTTTTTTTCTCAAGAATACTCGTATTCTTTTCGGTTTCGAGTAAATGCTCAGTCAATGATCTAGTTTACGAAGATTCTGTTATATCTAGTTTTTTAACTTTTGTTGCTGAAATATTCGTGTTCATGTGTTGTTTTCTCAAAATCTCATGTTCATCTATGTTTTGTGTATTTTCTTATGTATACTTGCTCGAATAAATGCTCAATAATAGTTTCATCTATGAAAATCTTCAAGATCTTGCTCTATCTTTAGTCATTGTTTTTGTTCTCTTAAGATCTGTTGTTATCTTGGATTTAGATATATTATATTCTATAAGTCTGTTTAGATATGTTGTTATCTTGGTTTAGATCTTGTGTATTTTGTTTGCTTCTGTTTCACCAAGTACATGAGTATATTAAGGTTGGGCTTAACAAATCAATTTTAGATTTGTACTTCCTTTACCTTACTACTATACTCGGGTTTTGTAATCTTTTTGTCTAGTTGCATGTTAGTATAACCAAGTACGTGCATAGTTGAAGGTTAGGCTCAACAGATATGTTTCGGATCTGTATTTTCCTTTCCTTACTACTGTACTTGGGTGTTGTTATTGTTCTTTTTGTTTGTGTTCTTGTATATTAGATCCTTGTTTCCAAATTTGTGTGTTTTCCAGGTTTGGGTTCTGTTTTCTTTGTTTTCAGGTTTTTCCTGGCCTTGCTTGCTTCCAGTATATTCCTCTTCTTTAACCAAGGTTAAAAGCTTATGGATATATTCAGTCTTTCAGGTTGTTTCTCTTTCCCTTTTCTATATGTGTTCTTGTTTGTGCTCGCTTACAGTAGTAAGGTGATTCGTTATAATTGTTCTTATTCTTGTTCTTGTGATAATCCTGGTGTTGTTATTTCCTTTTCCTTATCTTTTGTTTTAGAGTTGAATAGTTAGTTTGACCTAGCACTTTAAGTGGTTTAGGAATCCTGTTTTTATCTACTCAGTCTCTTGTGTGTGGTAATGTCTGGTTCTGAGATAGACATTGGTAGGTAAATGGTATCCAAGGTTACCAGTCTGGACTTTGGAGATCCATTGTATCATGCATTCCAATGATACTAGTGAAACTTCTTTATTGACTATTAAACTTAGTGGTACTAATAATTACAAAGTTTAGGCTTATGCCACGACATTGGCTTTATAAACTAAAAATAAAATTGGCTTTATTGATGGGTCTTGTCCTCGACCAATAAACGATCATGTCTTAGAGAGATAATGGGATCGATGTAACTCTGTTGTTCTTTCTTGGATACTAAGTTCTATGACTGAGGATCTCTTTCTAGGAAAGTGTTCTCCAAAGTGTTCTCCGAAGAGTTCTCTAAGGTTTGGGATGAGTTAAAAGATACCTATGATAAGGTTGATGGTTCTATCATGTTTAATTTTCATTAAAAAATTAATTCTTTGAGTCAAAGTGGTACTTTTGTTTCTGAGTATTATTATAAACTCAATTCCTTATGAAAACAATTTGATGTGCTTGTTAAGCTTCCCTCATGCACCTGTAATGCATCTCAAGATCTGTTTTGAACATACTAAATTGATTAAGCTCATGTAGTTTCTAATGGGTCTTGATGATACATATCAACTCATCAGAAGTAATATTCTTACTAGTGATTCCCTTCCCTCCGTGAGAACTGTTTTTTCTCTAGTTTCAAGGGAAGAGTCTCATAGAGGGGGAAGTTTTTTTCAGTCTAGATCTAGACCTCAATATGTTGCCTTCCTTAGTAAGACCAATGATAATAAACGTCGTTTGGGTAGAGTTTCTTCCCTAAATTGTAAGCACTGTGGAGCCACTGAACATACTATAGAAAGGTGTTTTAAACTCATAGGGTTCCTAAATAATTTTCAAAATCGGTCCAGACCTCAAAATCAATCATTTAAAAACACGCCCAACAATGTCAGTATTTCTGAGTCAAATCCTACTAAAACTGTTGCTTCCAATTCCTCCTTTCCCTTTTCTGAAGATCAAATTGCTAAGATCCTTGGATTAATTTAACAAAATCATTCTTCTGAAGGTTCCACTGCTAATATGGCAGGTAGTTTTAAATCTATTAGATCTGGATGGATTATTGATTCTGGTGCAAATCAACACATGACTCACAATACTATTTTTCTTAATAACATTGTTAATGTATCTAAATTTGACCTCAAAGTTAGTCATCCAAATGGAACTAAAGCTAAAATAAATAAAATTGGGGATTTCAAGTTATCAAATAATGTAACTCTCTTTGATCTGTTGGTTGTCCTAGATTTCAATGTCAATATGTTGTCTGTTTACAAACTTGCTAGGGATAATAAGGTGTTTGTAGGATTTGATAAGTCTAAATGTTATGTCCAGTATTCACTATGAAGGAATGTAGTGGGGACCAGTAGTCAAGAACGGGGTTTGTATTACTTTGATCAAAATTTTAAAAGTGAGTCTACTTGTGGTTCTCATACTTCTCAAAGCACTAATATGTCTTGCTTAGCTTCTGCCCAGTTATGACACAGTCGTCTTGGTCATCCTGATGACCAAGTTTTAAAAGTTTTAAAGAATTGTCTTAAGATTGATGATGAAGATTGTGGCCATTGTGAAATTTGTCAAAAGGCTAAGCAAACTCAGTAGAAATTTGAGTCAAGTATTCGTAGATCTAAAGATCTAGGTGAACTTGTTTACTTGGATGTTTGGGGACCTTATCATGTTCAAAGTAAGGAATGCTATAAATATTTTCTTATAATAGTTGATGATTTTACTCGTGCTATTTGAGTTTTTTTATTAAAATGTATACATGAGGTTGGAGAAAATATTATTACTTTTTATAATTTGCTTAGTATTCAATTTGGAAAGAATGTTAAAAAATTTAGAAGTGATAATGGTTCTGAATTCTTGAGTCAAAACTTTAGTGAGTTTTTTAAAACAAAAGGTGTTATACATCAGACATCTTGTGTCTATACTCCCCAACAGAATGGGGTCGTTGAAAGAAAACATCGTCACTTGCTAAATGTTGTTAGGACTCTTATGTTTCAGGGAGGGGTTCCCTTAAACATGTGGAGTGAGTGCATTGTTACTTTCACCTACTTAATAAATAGGACTCCGTCTTCAGTGCTAAATGGTAAGTGTCCTTATGAACTTGTTTACGGATTCCAACATGTTCTTACTAATCTTAGAAGTTTTGGGTGTCTTTCCTTTGCTGTCATACCTAACATTACAAATAAATTTTCTCCCAAGTCTGAAAAGTGAGTTTTATTAGGGTATGCTAGTTCAAAAAAGTATACAAACTTTTTAGTCTGGAGTCTAAGAAGTATGTCATTTCTCGTGATGTCAAGTTTTATGAAAATATTTTTCCATTTAAGATGATTATGAACAGGATTGGTGATACTTGTCATGTTGATGTTAACAGATTAAATTTTTGTTGATTTTATGAATAGTTCATCTAATGAGTTTGTGGATTCACCAACCATTGATGATAATGGAGACAATTATGTTGGTAAAAACACTCATCAATCTAATTCTGTCCCTAATAATAGTAGATCACTAGGTAGCCAAACTAGATTTTCCAATGAGAAGCCTCTAGGCAGCTCAAATGAATCTGTTAATCAAGGTTTTTCAACCCAAGTTGAAGATAATCTTGAAAGAGTTATCAGATGACAACTCTTGAGTAGCTCAGATGAGGCTGCCAATACTCAACAAAGTGATGAAAGTCTCATTCCTAAGGGTACTCTAAGTATACATTCTTCCTCTGTTCAACCTACTAGAAGGTCTACTAGAGTCTCTGTGTTTCCACAAAAATTTGATGACTTTGTTGTTGAAGGAAAAGTTAAATACATATTGGAAAAAGTCGTTAATTATTCTTATATTTCTTCTAAAAATCTGTGTTTTGTGTCTAATCTAAACAAGTCTGTTGAACCTAAAAAATTTCAAGAAGCTTGTACTGATGTTTATTGGATAAATGGTATGAATGATGAAATAGAAGCTTTACATGGGTTATAATAGACTTACCTCATGGTAGAAAACCTATATGTTGTAAATGGATCTATAAAATAAAATATAAGTCCACTGGGAAAATATAAATGTATAGTCAGAGAGAAGGTCTTGATTATGATGAAACCTTCTCTCATGTTGTTAAAATGGTGATTGTGCTTGCATCATATCCTTAGTTGTTCATAGTAAGTGGAATTTATTTCAATTAGATGTTAGTAATGTTTTTTTTTATATGGAGATTTAATTGAAGAAGTTTACATGAATTTACCTGAAGGTAACTATAATTCTAAAGTTAAACATGTTTGTAAACTTGTTAAGTCTTTATATGGGTTAAAGCAAGCTCCACGTCAGTGGTATGCTAAGCTTTCTTCTTGTCTAATTGAACATGGCTTTGTCCAAAGTATTAACGATCATTCCTTGTTTACAAAGAAAGTTGAATATGTTTTTCTCGTCTTGTTAGTCTATGTGGATGATATTGTCATTACTGGAAATAATCAGTCTAAAGCTGATAAAGTAAAAGTTTTCTTAAAAAATAAATTTCTTATAACAGATTTTGGAAAGTTGAATTTATTTTTAGGGATTGAAATTTTAGATTGTGTTAATGGGATTTGTATGTCTGAAAGAAAGTATTGTTTAGAGTTGCTTAATGACTTTGGATACTTAGGGTATAAACCTTGTAATATACCTATGGATAGGAACTTGATTGTAACTGATTCTAGTAGTAACAAAGATCATCCTTCTGATTATGCTGGTTATCAAAAGTTAATTGGAAAATTAATTTATCTTCTTGCTACTAGACCATATATTGCTTTTGTTGTTCACTGTCTTAGTCAATTTATGCATTCACCTAAACAATCCCATCTAAATCTTGCTCTTAGAGTTCTCAGGTACTTGAAGTTATCTTCAGGTAAAGGTGTTAGCTTTACTAGATCAGAATTTTTTTTCTTTAATTGCTTTTGTCGATGTCGATTGGGGTAAGTGTCTCTCTTTAGGCGTTATGTAACTGGTTTTGTTTATTTCTAGGAAATTCCATGATTTCTTGGAAGAGCAAGAAACAAAGTATTGTTTCTCGTTCTTCTGCAAAATCTAAATATAGAGCCATGGCTTCTGCTGCTTATGACGTTCTATGGGTTCTAAAAATTCTTACAGATTTAAATGTTTCAGATTTGTTACATGTGTCTTTATATTGTGATTATAAATCTGCTATTCAAGTTGCTAACAACCATGTTTTTCACGAACGCACTAAACATATTGAAATAGATATTAATCAAATTAGAGAAACCATTAGTAAAAGTTTGTTAAAAATTGTAAAAAATATTTCTTTTGAACAACTTGCCGATATCTTTACAAAGGCTCTTGGTATTAATCATCATAACTACTTATACTCTAAGTTACGGATAATTGATTTATTCAAAAGTCAAGATTGAGGGAGGGTGTAAAAATATGTCTTTTTACAATCTTAACTTTTGTTATTTTCTTTATTCTAAGGTGTTGAAGTTGTCAAGGGCTTAAAGCTGATGATCAAAGTAAAAGGGTCGTGCCTCACTTTTTGGAGAAGTTGAAGAGTAGCGGAGCAAGGATCGTAATTCTGTAAGGACTATTTTTGCTATTTCCTAATTCATATAAATTGGGTTTTCAACCCGGTTTTCATTCATAATTTTCATTCTTTTTGTTTACGTTCTCTCTAGATTCTCTCTTGAGTTCTTAGCTATTTTATCTATATATTTGTATAGATCTAAGGTTTTCATTCTATATTCGTTTGTATTGATGTTCATATGAAATGTATGGTTGGTTTAACATTTTGAACATTAAGGACGACCTTGAGTCTGGTTGTTAAGGTCTAAAGGGGCTCTATTCTGTCTTGCCTCTGGTTTTTAAAGACAAGAGGCTCTGGTTCCTTTCTTATGTTTTCTAAGACTTACCTTTGGTTGGCAAGACTAGAAGAGCTTTGGTTCCTTGCTTATGATTGCTAAGACTTACAGCTGGTTGGTAAGACCAGAGGCTTTCTGGTTCTATTTGTGATTGTTAAGACTTGTCTCTGGTTGTTAAGGCCAGAGGCTCTGGTTGGTAAGACTAGATGGGCTCTGGTTCCTCTTGTCTCTAGCTTCATGTCTAGAACAGTTAGAACATTTTGGTAAATGTCCACTATTTTCAATGTGCAGTTTTATAACTGTCCATTACTTTTAAATCGTAGTTTTATAACTGTCCACTACTCCTAAAATTGAACCATGATTATCATTTCGGTTATTTTTATGAGTATAAATATCTTTTATGCTTATGTTTATGAACTCGGGTTTTTGAACAATCCTTGAATACTCTCCAGTTTGCTCTCGTTTTTGTGCCTAAAAGAACGAAAGTGCTCTCTTGAGTCTTATCCCATGCTTTCTCGTGTAGCCCAGGCATAGGGTCGAAATATCAATTCGGAAAACGCTCTTTTCACGATTTTCAAGTAATCCAGTTCTTGATCGACCAACCTTTTTCTGGTTCTATACTTTTAACTAATAGTTTATTGAAGGTGTGCACGTAGAACATCATAAGGGTGGGGATGGGAGTAAGTGGTGGTCGGAAATGATGACCTTTGGGGTTGGATGTATATGATGATCGGTTTTTGACCGGAAATGGTGAGCAATTTTGGGAGGGATCGAGAAGGCATAGGTTTATATATATATATATATATATAGAGAGAGAGAGAGAGAGAGAGGGAGAGAGGGAGAGACAAATAGAGATGTTGGTCCCGTAAGGGTCTACAAGAATAGAAACAGTTTGTAGAAGGGGGGGGATAAATACAAACACAGTATTTTCAAATTTAAAATATATATTGATAGAGAAGATCAATACAGATTTTACAAGACTGTTTGCGAAAAGATAAGGTAATGAAAACTTATCTAAATAATCTTTGGTTACACACAGAGCTTTAGCAAATACAAGAAAAGAGATTGCTAAAAAGAAAGATCCTTTAATGAAGCTAGAATATGCTTGAAGTAAGAATAAGGTTAGAGAGAGATGCGCGCTCTCTGCATGGAGAAAAAACACTTTTATTTATACCCTGTGCATTAAATGATCATTTAATGCAATATGGTAGGTTTAGAGTGTGTGTCAAACCTTAAGAGGAAGGCTTGTCCTTTGCTACAGTGAATAGTACAAAAACACTATTCTTGAGCAGACATCCTTACCTAAAGTTGGTGGACAAAGAGTCGACTAATCAGCTCTGTACCGTACTAACTTTTGTAAGGGTATGGGTTTGTCCTTTATGTGCATAAGGACAAAACAACAACAATCATGCTAAGCAAGCTTCCTTTGATCGTTGAATGCTTGAATGACCTGGAGGTCTCATCATCATTCGCTGAAGCTAAAGCAGTCTTCACACATGTATAGACAGGCTTGTAATCACTGAATACCGCTTCAGATCACGTACTCACCAGTCTCTAATCTTCAGTTTCAATCTTCGACATTTGCTGAAGGTTCTTTGGTGTGAGTGTTGTCTTCTTGAAGTATTGCTGTCTCTGATAGATTTACAATGCAAGTTCTTCAGTGATCACTGAACATACTCAGTGATGATCGCTGGAACTGAAAATACTGAAACATAAATACAACGTGAAAGAAAAAATGGATTATCATCAAATCACTGAGAGAGAGGAT
>NC_037535.1:9731813-9736176 GCF_001531365.2 Cynara cardunculus var. scolymus
GCATAGAAATGTCAACACTCATATGATCCTTCAGGACTTCATCTAAGGAGAACTTTGTTTCATGTTCGTTCCTTAGGAATGGTCCATCATTAGGATCAGAGAGCTTTAGTTTCTTCTTCCCACCTTTCTTCAGAGTTGGCCGGTCAGGGACCTTGACATACCTGGACATCCTTTTGATGAGATCGTTGATGGTGTCCTCGATAAGTGTCTTGTGTCTCGACTTGGATTGATGAATGGCTTGTCTGATCTCCATCCATTCGTTGTATCCATAGTGGCCAAGGTAGGAAGGATACTCGATAACGGCATCAAGATTGTCCCTGGTGATGAGCATTGAGACCAGTGTTTCACCGTCTTTAGATCGTCCGCTAATGCTGACGCTGATGATTGGGCGGGGACTTAGTCTCTTTTTCATCTTTGCTTCACTCCATTGCTTATCCTTGTCCTCTAGCTTCAGCCTCTTCTTGCGTTCAGCTTCTACCAATGAAAGAAGTTTAGCTTGGGCTTGGACAGCATTCACCGTTTTCTTGGACTTTTTCTTGGGAAGGACTTTAGCAGCTAGTGACTTGGCCAGCTTTAAGCTGTCTTCAGTCTTCTTCTTCTGAAGCTCTAGCTTTTCTTCAGCCCTTAATGCCTCGAGTCTTTTAGCTTCAGATAGGAAGTCAAACTCATCACCACTAGAGGTACGAAGAGGAATTTTTACTCTAGTCTGGTCGAACGACTCCTTAAGCTGAGACATCTGCTGGTCTGTTGGAGCAAAAGAGTTGGGTTGATCAGATACTCACTCCAGTCGGCCACAGGTTGTTGAAGGGATATGAAGTTGATACTCTGAAGTGATCACTACTTGAGAGGTAGAGTCTTCAAATAAGGTTTGTTGAGGGCCTAAAAAAAGTACCTTCAAGTTGCCTTCTTCAGCGACCGCCTTGCCTTTCGACTTGGGGTCCTGGTTTCCTGATGGAGTCGATTTGCCTTGCCTTTGCTCCCCCTGCGATGGAGATTCCCCGAGGGCAACACCTTTGGTGACGGTTGATGGCTTCTGGAACTTGATGGTAAAGTCATCTTTATCATCATCGTCGTCGTCACCATCTAGATCATCTCCGGTGTCTGGAATGACAGGTTCATCATCGTCTTCATCATCATCATCTTCATCCTCATCAACATCATCATCATCACCAACAACAGTGATGGTATGGACATCATCCCTAGGGATGGCTTCTACAACCTCAGCTTGGGCAGCTTCGGTGGTAGGGATTACAGGAGCAGCAACTGCTTCAGCTTCGAGAGCCTCAGCCGCTTCAACTGCAACTGAAGCTGATACTGGACCAACAGCCTGAGAAGCTGTAGGAGCATCGTCAAATGATCCGCCAGCGTTGGACCTCATCTCCCCCTCTCTTGCTAAGACCCGAGAGAATTGGCCAGAGAGTTCGTCCAAGCGTTGTCGCTGGAGAACCATGGATTCCTCCAGCCTTTGCAAAGCATTGGCTAGAGTTGTCGTTGCCTCATGCGTCTCATGGAGATGGGCACGATCATCGGCAGAGAAAGAGGGTGCACTCACTGGAGCTGGTTGACGGACAGCATCCAGGATTTGCTGAAGAAGTCCAAGCTGCTGATCAGCTATCTCCTGAGCATCGTCTTCCACTTCTTAAGCATCAGGCTGATGCATCAAAGAAGGACTTGCAAAAGAAGAAGTGTGAGCTAAAGGCTCAATGTTAGAAGAAATGAAGGGGTAGGAAGATGGAATACCTGAGGGGCCTTCAGTGACATCRAAAGGAGTGTCACTGGTGGGAGCAAAGATGTCCTCGAGAGGATGGACATTCGTATGCTGAGGAGCATCGAGAGGAGCAACCTCAGGTCCTGTGGTGTGTGTCTCAATATCAGGAAGGACAGTCGCTGATACATCATCAACATGTGTAAAGACCCAGCTAGTGACGTGGTTGTCCCCTTTTTGGCTTTCTTAGCTCTCTGAGGAGAACCAAGAGTTGGTTGAGAAGGTCGTTTTGAAGGGGTTTTGGTGACTTGGCTAGACTCGGGGGGTTTTCCCTTGTCCTTGTCACCTAAGAGGAAGAGGTAGTGATGGCAATAGAAGAGAGTGGCACATCACTGTCCCTCAGCTTGTGTTCCAGGATCCTGGATCCAAGCCTAAATGCTGGAAGGTTTCCTTCTTTGAGATAAAGACTTTTAAAGATTTTAGTCAATACCATCGAAAGAAACCTGGTGTAAGGAACCACCTTTTCTCGCTGGCGCTTGTTCAGCTTTAGCACCAAGTCATCGAAAATGACCGCAACATAATTTATATTGCGACGCGGAATCGCAGAAACGCCTATGATCAAGGCAATCCTGAAGGCCTGGTCCTGACCGCCAGTTTTTCCACCCATGCACTGGATGAAGTGAGAAAATAGGTATTGCCAGACAGCTGACATCCTGTTTTTCTCAATCTTCATGAGGGATTTGAGAGGAGCGCTGGAGTCCTTCTTCATTGGTCACTGGTAGCCAATTGCATCGAGGAAGGAGATGATCTCAGAGGTGGAGGGTTCACTGTTGAAGGGACCCCTTGGTAGACTGAGAGTTGAGCGGAGTGTAGAAACCCCAAAATTCACTTCCATACGGTTGAAAGTGAAGTGGATTTGCTCCATTTGTCGTCCAGCTTCGTCTTGGACCTCGACGACCTCAGCTGTATACCAGAACTGCTAGAGTATTTCCTTAACCATGAGAGGCTCATGGTTGAGAGCGTAGCCGGGTGACGACTGTTTGAGAAAGTCAGCCGCCTCTTGGTAGAAGGCTCTTGTGGGGGGGTATCTCTAACAAGGCAAGGTGGTTGTTGGCCTTGATAGAGATCTCGTCAATGGTGAAGTTGACGTTCTTGGCAGCCATCTGGATTTTTGTTAAAGAAACAACATAAACAGGAAGATAAACGGTTAGAAATATACCAAGAATATATGGTTAAAAATTATAGAAAAATATTTTAAACAAGGAAAAACTTCATTTGAAAAAACCATAAAAAATTAGGGTTTCTCCAGTAGAATGTGTATGAAGAAACAGATTTGTTAATCAAGAAGGAAATGATTAAAAAGCTTTAGTTTAATGTATTAAGAGAACAAAGTTCTTAACCACATTAAACAGATTTCTTATAACAAAGAAGAAGAAAAGAAAATGATCCTGACCTTTGTGATTGAAGAGGAAAGGTCGAAAAGAAAGGGTTTGAAGAGTGTTCTTGCTTTGGAAAAATATTAATAGAGGTTCGTCTAATGATTTTTGAAAGCGTAAAGAGAAAAGTGAAGAAGAAATCTCATATTTATACGTAAGAGTAGAGAGAGAAGAAATATGAGAGAGAGAAAAGACGACGGTTCAAAAAGTGGTCATGATGAATAATGTGCCACGATCTTATCCACGATTGGATGGCATTTAATGAGGTAGGATAATGACAAGTCATTTTGCGCGTCCCAAAGCGTCGCTTATGGGAAACAGAGAATGTTATCATAAAGACGTGCATTTTATTTTCTTTTAAAAACAAAAATTGTTTTTAAGAATATGAAGAGTCATTCAGTTTAAAAAAGTACTGAGAGACTTCATTTAAAACAATTTATCACTGAAAACGAGAAACTATTCAGTGATGGTTTTAATACATCATGTTTCAGTGAAGAGAATCACTGAAAGTGGCATTTAAAAAACTTTTTGATCACTGAAGAAAAGAGTCAGTTGATCGTTTTAGATTTTTAAGATAAAGTATAAAAATATACTTTAAGATGTGGTGAGTATAGAAAATCACTGAGACCACCTTTTAAAAAACATTTTATCACTGAAAAAGATAATATTCAGTGAGAGCTTTTTAAGTTTTGGAAAAGAGAGTAATCATACCTTAAGAGAGTAGATATATTTACTCAAGAGTTCAGTGTTAAGTATAGAGCACTGAATCATTTCACTTACTGAGTGATGTTTAATGACTGAAGGTTAATCTTCAGTGTTCAACATTCCCAATTCACTGATCAATATATTAAATCTTGTCTCATCAAGAGGCTTGGTGAAAAGGTCAGCGATTTGATACTCAGTTGGAACGAAGTGAAGTTCAATATCACCATTCATAACATGATCTCTGATAAAATGATATYGGATCTCAATATGTTTGGTCTTGGAGTGAAGAATAAGGTTGTTTGCAATTGCAATGGCACTGGTGTTATCACAATAAATAGGAGTCTTGGAAAACTGAAGGTCGTAGTCAAGTAGCTGATTTTTCATCGAAAGAATTTGGGCACAACAGCTACCAGCGGCTACATATTCAGCTTCAGCAGTTGATGTGGACACTGAGTTTTGTTTTTTGCTTGTCCAGCTCACCAACTTTCCACCTAAAAGCTGACAGCCTCCAGTGGTG
>NC_037535.1:9738971-9741405 GCF_001531365.2 Cynara cardunculus var. scolymus
TCTAATACTGAAGAATCATTATCAGAAGATGGCACCATTAAACCTGAGGAGGTTTGAATGGCAAGAGGAACAACCCTTGATACTACCAAGGTAGTTTCAGTGGAAGTCTTCACTGAGTCTGATGAAGAGACTTCAGTGGTGGAGATTACAACGTCTGAAGCTAAAGATTCTTCACGAAGAGACTTCAGTGGAGTTGTCTTCACTGAGCCTAAGGAAGAGGCTTTAGTGGTTTTCTTCACCTTGACTGCAGAGGCAGTCTTTGTGGATGATTTCACTTTATTTGATTTCTCAACTTTGGTTACTTTCTTTCTCAAAACTAGTGAACCAGTTTTGACGATAGAAGGACACTTACTGGCAACATGTTTTTCACCACAGTGTTTACACTTCCTAAAACTAAGAGTAGCTTTAGGGCCAGGAAGTATCAAACTAGAAGTGGGACCAGCTCCAAGGATTCCCTTCTCATTGGTTCTTGGAGGAACCTTTGAAGGAATGGATTCCTTAGGTGAAAGGTTCACCCTGAGCTGTGACTTAGATTTCTGGTGCGATTCAGATTTCCTGGTCCCTGAAGAGGAAGAAGTTTTACAAGTTGAAGGAATAGATTTAGATCTGTTTATCTTCTTAGACTTCTTAGGAAGGGATGCTGTGACAGTGGATTTACCTTTGTCTTTGCAACCAGAACTCAAAGGAGTTCCTTCAAGATGACTCTTAGTAAAGGAAGAGGACTGGGAGGAAGAAGTGTTGGGAATAGAAGAGACAAAAGTACCAAATTTAAGCATGGACTTATCTTTAACACATTCTTCCTGATCATAGGAGAATACTAGACCAGTCGTTTTCTTGGCAGGGATCTGAGCTTTGATGATCTCAGAGGCCTTGAGGGAAGCTTTGCACCATCCTTCAATGGTAGCTTTCTCAGCCTTGAGTTCAGCGATTGCTCGTTCACGCTCAACGACAGCTTTCTCATGTTCAACAGTGATGGCTTGGTTTACAATAACTTGATCTTTAAGATTTTCCTCAACAGAGGTCAGATCTTTGATCTTAGAATGACAAATCTTTAATTGCTCATGAAGATCAACGTTTAGCATTTCAACTTTTGATTTGCCATTGAGGGCATTGTAAAGGTCAACCCTCAGCGTATCTAGTGCAGAAAGACTAGAAGAAGGTTCATTCATGATACAAACCTGAGTAACAGAAGATGGCTTATAAGAGGTAGATGCTTTAGAAGATCCTTCGTCAGCATCAATAGCCATCAAGCATACATAAGCTTTATCTTCTTCGTCAGAGGATGATTCAGATGATTCAGCCTAGTCATGCTCTTCAGCAATAAGGCCTTTAGCCTTTCGCTGGTTGTTCTTCATCTTCTTGTATTTCTCCTTCAATTTCAAGTATTTATCATCTTTGGTCCAGAAGGAGGAAGAAGCCTTAGAAGATGGCATCACAGTCTTCTTCGATCTGCATTCACCTGCAAAATGTCCGAGCCGATGACAGTTGTAGCAGACAGCTGAAGCCTTGTCTATTCTTTCAGACTTTGGCTTCTCCCTGAGGGATAGCTGAGAAGATCTGCGGAAATTGCTTTTGCTAGCGAACCTCCTAAATGACTTAGTCAGGAGTGCCAGAGACTCATCAAAATCTGTTAAGTTAGATTCAGGAATGTCCTCAGAATAATCTATCTCCGTGATGACCACGGGAGGTAGAGTAGAAACAAAAGGAGTAGAGGTTTCAACTGAAGAAGTTTCAGAGATCAAAGCTAAAGGAGAGCTTTTCATTTCCCTGGAATCTTTTACAAGATTTCTTTTCAGTTGACRAGAKTGCTCATGGTTAAGCAGAATCCCGTATAAGGTAGAAAGACAAAAAGTGGACATGTCATTTGACATCTTGAGACACATGGAAAAGGTGTCCCAAGACTCAGGAAGACATTCTAGAAACTTAGTCAAGCTTTCAGAATTAGAATATTCCCTGTCGACAGCCCTTAGATCAATAAWAAGGCAATTAAATCTTTGATGTATTTCAGACAGTGTCTCGGACTTTCCACAGAGAAAGCTTTCATATTGTCTTACTAAATTGATCTTTTTAGTCTCTTGAACCTGAGTGGTTCCTTCATATTGGACACAAAGAGTATCCCATACAGATTTAGAAGTTTTGAGTTTCATCACTGAGTGATAGATCTCATCAGGAAGAGACATAGCTATTATAGACCGAGCACGCGTGTCTATAGCTATTTTCTTCTTGTCCTCATCGCTCCACTGATGTGGAAGGTTTGGAATCTGCTGTTCAGGAATCGCGGCAGTCGTAGCTGTAGATGGAACAACCGGAACAATAGCAAATGGAATATATGGTCCATTTTCTATGTAATGTGGAATTTCAGGATCCACACCTTCCAGAAAGAGGGACATCCGGTTCTTTCAGAGACTAAAGTTGTCACGGACAAATCGGGGTG
>NC_037535.1:9742175-9758101 GCF_001531365.2 Cynara cardunculus var. scolymus
AAGGTTCTTTGGTGTGAGTGTTGTCTTCTTGAAGTATTGTTGTCTCTGATAGATTTACAATGCAAGTTCTTCAGCGATCACTGAACATACTCAGTGATGATCGCTGGAACTGAAAATACAGAAACATAAATACAACGTGAAAGAAAAAAGGGATTATCATCAAATCACTGAGAGAGATGATCAACAAGAGAGAAGAAGTTTACTTTGCAAAACACGTTATTTGTATAAACCGCACATCATTCAACCAATCATAATTATTAATTTTGTTCATTATTTTGTAATTATAAGAGGTTGATTAATCATTTTTATTGTAAAGAGTGTTAATCATGGATATTGTCATATTCATTATATTAATTTTAGTAAAATACATGAAACAATTTCATTAAAATCTCATAAGTATTATATGAAACAATTTCATAACCATATATGAACAAATTCATCAAAAAATGATTATATGAAACAATTTCATGAAATTTTTTATAACATTAAACAATGAAATTGCACAAATAAGGGTGGTTTTGTACAAATATGAGTGGTTTGCATTTGATCGCTCATGTATATATATGTATATATATGGGCCTAATCAAATGAGAACTAGATAATTTATGTTAATTGTGAGGTCTAATATGAGCCAATCGTTTTAGATAATTAATGTTATTTACTAAAATACAACAAATGGTAAATTAGTAAATTGTGTTGATTATTCAATTTACTTTAATTAGTTTAATATTCTAATTTAATTTAATTAGTTTAATTATTTTAATATATGTGTATGTATATATATACACACAGGGACCAAATCTGGTGGCCTTCTCGGGCCCCCACCATCACTCCGGTGACCTCCTCCAGTCATCTTGTCTGACCAAGACGTCGTCTCCAATGATCGACCACTAAACACCCACCTATGAGCATTTCCGATAGCTAGCCCTATCTTTGTCCCTGTGGCCCCTTCACTACTTATCTCCCTTCCCCTATCCCTACCACAATGGTACCATAGTTGGTATCACAATGGTCTCAAAGTTTACTTTGCGTGCTTTGGGTATCACATTGTATGTATTTTGGGTATCACATTATGCATCTTGGTGTATTTTGGGTAGCATATGGTGTTTGTCGAAGGCCGGAGGTAGGAGAGATAGAGAGAGATAAGAGACAAAAAATTTAAAATAGCTAAAATGCCCTTTAGTTATAATTTTAAGTCAATTTACCAAAAAATATTAGTTTCCTAATTTATCCATTGATTTGTGGTTGAGATTGGATCTCACAGTTATCACAAACTAATCGGTTATCCTTTGAATGTTCCCGATATATATATATATATATATATTATATATTATATATATATATATATATATTATATATAGGGGCCTAATCAAATGAGAACTAATTGGTTTGTGGTAATTGTGAGAACCAATATTAACCACAAATCAATAGATAAATTATGAAATTTATAATTTTGGCAATTTTGAATTAAAATATTAATGCAAGGATATTTTTGGTATTTTAAAACTTTCCTCCCTCCTCTCTTCTCTCTCCGGCCACCGTCCTCCGGTGACACTACAACGGTATCACAATGCATCATATATGTGCTTGGGTATCACATTGATGTCGTTTGTGTGGTCGATCGAAGATGTAACACAGTGGTATCACTATGCATCTTATATATGATTAGGTATCACAATGTATCTTTTGTTTAACATAGTCAATATTTTTAGGTATCACAGTGGTATCATAGTGGTATCACCAGAGGACGGTGGCCAGAGGACGGTGGCCAGAGGCCGGAGAACGGTGGCCGGAGAGAGAAGAGATGAGAGTTTTAAAATACCAAAAATATCCTTGCATTAAGATTTTAATTTAAAATTACTAAATTTATAAATTTCCTAATTTATCTATTGATTTGTGGTTAATATTGGTTCTCACAGTTACCACAAACAACTCAGTTCTCCCTTGAATAGACCCCTATATATATATATATATATATATATATATATATGAGCCTAATCAAATGAGAACTAATTAGTTTGTGGTAACCGTGAGATTCAATCTCAACCACAAATCAATAGATAAATTAGGAAATTCATAATTTTGTTAATTTTGAATTAAAATTTTAATGCAAATATATTTTTGGTATTTTAAAACTCTCATCTTTCCTTTCTTCTCTCTCCGGCCACCGTCCTCCGGTGATACCACAATGGTATCACAATGCATCATATATGTGCTTGAGTATCACATTGAGGTCGTTGATGTGGTCGATCGGAGATGTAACACAGTGGTATCACAATGCATCTTATATATGATTGGGTATCACAATGTATCTTTTGTTTAACAGAGTCAATATTTTTTGGTACCACAGTGGTATTACCGGAGGACGGTGGCCGGGGGATGGTGGTCGGAGGATGGTTGCCGGAGGACGGAGAGAGAAGAGAGGAGAAAGGAGAGAAAATACCTAAAACATCCTTGCATTAAATTTTTAATTCAAAATTACCAAAATTATAAATTTTCTAATTTATCTATTGATTTGTGGGTGAGATTGGATCTCACGGTTACCACAAACTATTCAGTTTTTTCTTGAATGGACCTATATATATATATATATATATATATAGGGGCAGGTTTAAACGAGAAACTAAACATTTTGCAAGAAGGCGAGAAATTTTAATATCATATATGAATGACACATGATACAAAATCTTAATCATATATGATTAACACATTTGAATTGAAACACATAGACGTTTAATCATATATAATTAAATACATCCAAAAAAGTGTAATTATATATTATAATGATACTTCTTGTCTTCTCGCATTTAGCTTCTCATGATCTTTCTTATATATATATTAGTTCCTTAGAAAATAAAATATAAAATACATAATTAAATAAAATATTACTACATTGTTTTTTTTTTTAATTAAATAATAATAATGAAAAGATAGAAGTACCGCTCAATTTAAGTGACATTTTCTAGAGAGTGGGGCCGTTTACTAAACGCTTACCCGAGTAAATCTTACCGAGTTATATTACCTTACCGGATGAATATGAGAAGAACCAAGAATTTCACCTGGTAAGAGCGAACGCAAGGACTGAGAATCTTACCCGGTAAGTGAGGGCGATGACTTTTACCACGGTTAGCACTTACTGGGTAAATTGTTGCATACAATGTCGTTTTGATAGACTTAAATCTTACTCAGTAAATAAGTGATAGTGTTGAATTTACTCGATAAATGCTTATCGAGTAAGTATTTAGGTAAACGGATTTTTAATAATTAAGGATACTTTAAATGCAAATTGAAAACTATAGAGAGAACTTCTAAACTTATTAAAGATGAAATCCCACTTGAAATATTCCAATAAACCTCAAAATGACCAAAATCAGAATTGACTCCTTTTTTAATCTCATAGTTTTAACCCGTTGGTAACCTTTACCGAGAGAATATTATATTAGGTGGATGCGTGACAACTAGAAAATCGCAAGTTTCTGCCCATATGTACCTAACCCATGTAACCCTTCATTTTCCTCTAAAATAAAACATTTTATAACCTTTGTCTGTCGGAAAATTAATTATTTTTGTTTATCAAGCGTTTACCAATTTTGGGTTGCATGTTTTATGAGGTCGATCAGGGATGATCGTGGTTTGGCCGAAACAACCAACTGATTTGATTGTTTAATGGTCCGTTATGTAGTTTAATGAAAAAAGAATCTCTTCTTATCATTTTTTTTATTCGATAAAACGTCAAATGTCATATATTTTTTTCTTTCATCTTACCATTTATTTATACATGCATCTCTTACATTACATAACCACCCTCGCATACATTTACATATTATATTTTACACATATCGAAATTTGATTGGAAAAAAAATGAAATTAGCAGAAAAAGAGTAACACGATGTTAATTTTATCATTTCGAATCAAATGGTTTGAAAGGTCAACCTATAACTAAATATACAAATGATATGCTAGAAGGGTACTCGTGCAATGCAACAAAATACATCTTGATTTTAATATTTCGTTTTATTCTTTATCTCAGTCAATGTTATAATATGGTCTTATGTGATTTGGAAAATGCGACAATGTTTTTATTTTTAAATAAAATATAAATTTGAAGATATCATAAAAATTTGACGAAAGTATATCGATATTAGTATCAAATTAACTATTAAATTTTTTGTGTAATTTTTTTATTCTAGTTTAATTTAGGTTAAATAACGAAGTAATTTATATCTGGTTTAATAATATAATTTTTTTATAAAGATAATAATTAATTATTACATTTTATATTTTTTATATTTTAAAATGAGATATTTATCTTCTATTTGATTATATCTACCCACAGTTAGTTATACGAATTCAAACATGAAGCTTTAATAAGTAGAACTTATGAATAATTTACTTGTAATATTAAATTTTAAGTAATATATATATATATATCAATAAACAGTATTTTATACATAATTTTTTTATTAAATACTTTATAATATAGTATAGATACATATGATAGATCGGTCGTTATCCATCCTAAGTCTAGTACTCTATTAACAACCATATCCATTTTCATTTATAAATGCAATTACATATAAATACCACAAGAAAGTAAAATGCTTTTTTTACACTTTGAATGTAGATATTATTTATTTAGTGAACACCTTTTTTATGAAATACTTTTTTCCATATACACTTAAAATAACACTCCATTTGATAATATTATAAATAATAAATAATACATGTAGGTACTTATATAAATATGTTCACAATCACCACCACCACAATATTAATTATAACAAAGAGAAGAAGAGCAAAATGAAGAAGCAAATGCTATGTTTCTTGTTCATCTCTTTCTTTGTTGCTTCATCTTATGCTCAACTTAGACAAAATTTCTACCAATCCACTTGCCCTAATGTCGAATCTATAGTTCGATCAGCCGTCGCCAAGAAATTCCAACAGACTTTCGTCACTGCCCCAGGGACGCTCCGCCTCTTCTTCCACGACTGTTTCGTTCGGGTAACTCACCTAGTTCATTTCTTCATAATCCATTTTCACCTCTCTTTCTTATTACCATGCATGTAACTTACATCACCAGTGTTATATATTTATTTGTGTGTGTATATATGTATGTATAGGGGTGTGATGCTTCGGTTTTTCTGACGAATGCAAATGCTGAAAAAGACCATCACGACGACTTGTCTCTTGCCGGAGACGGATTCGACACCGTCATTCAAGCCAAGGCCGCTGTCGACAGCAATCCTAATTGCCGGAACAAAGTCTCGTGTGCAGATATATTAGCTCTTGCCACCAGAGATGTTGTTGCCTTGGTAAAAACTTGTTGTGACTTTTATATTTTCTTTCTTCATGAAATAAAGCCTTTCTTTAATTCTTAATTGTTTATATATAAATATACAGACAGGTGGTCCATCATACAAGGTGGAATTGGGAAGAAGAGATGGGAGAATCTCTACAAGGAAAAGTGTCCAACACAAACTCCCACATGCAGAGTTTAACCTCAACCAACTTAACACCATGTTCGCCTCTCATGGTCTCTCTCAAACCGATATGATTGCTTTGTCAGGTGAATACTACTCTTTAACTTTTAAACCAAATATACTGAA
This sequence comes from Cynara cardunculus var. scolymus, assembly GCF_001531365.2. Lineage (NCBI taxonomy): Eukaryota > Viridiplantae > Streptophyta > Magnoliopsida > Asterales > Asteraceae > Cynara > Cynara cardunculus. The sequence continues at coordinate 9,747,782 of NC_037535.1, forward strand.
CTCGTTTCATGTTTTTGGTTAAAATATGTATTTTCTTACACGTTTTATTCAAATTGTATGTAGGTGCACATACGCTTGGATTCTCACACTGTAATCAATTCTCGAAGCGTATCTATTCAAAGGCCGGAATAGACCCGAACTTGAATCGGAAATACGCTCTTGAGCTACGACAGATGTGTCCGGTGAATGTAGACCCTAGAATCGCGATTAACATGGATCCCACAACACCGCAGACTTTTGACAATGCGTATTATAAGAACCTCCAACAAGGGAAGGGTTTGTTTACGTCTGACCAAGTCTTGTTCACGGACACCCGGTCAAGGCCGACGGTCAACCTGTTTGCTTCTAACAACAATGCTTTCAACCAGGCATTCGTGAGCGCCATCACCAAGCTTGGCCGTGTTGGGGTTTTGACCGGTAACCAGGGTGAGATCAGACGCGATTGCAGCAGAGTTAACTAGAAAATTGATTACCATCTTTATTATTATTATTGATTTAAATGGGATTAGTAGTAAATTTGTTTTTAAATAAGGAGGTAGCTACATTCATTAATTGTGCAAATGCATGTATGTAATGTAGCCTTCCACGAACAAGCATGCACATCTTGTTTTCAAATAATAAATGCTAGACTTTTCTTGTGATTTATTGGTTATAAATTAATTTTCAAAGTTATATATATATATATATATATATATATTATATAAAAAAGTTCCAAGTTTAGTGAGATTAATTGTGGGAAATTACTTGATAGACTAGTTATTGGTACAAAAATTGTTTTTACTTGATAAAGTTAGTTATTAATTAATAAAATAGTCAAGTTTGATAAAATAAAATAAAACCACAGCTAATAAGTTAGATAGATAGTACAAGTTATTTAAAATGACATGTTAAAAAAATCAATTGAAAAAAAATACAAAGGACAAAATTGGAAAAAAGGATTAATAAAACTTTTTGGAGTTTATTGAAACTTTTTCAGTTTTTCAAAAAAATACAATTATATCTATTAAGTTAGTTGGCTAATTAAAGATGACTTTTTTAATAATTTTTTTTTATTAATCTTGATATCCAACCCGTTATGCGAGTTGACTAATTGCAAGACGACCACATGCTTTGCAGATAGCCCGGAGTCACCGCATTTGACCTCCGTGGCCACAAGAGGATTTTTATTCCTCCTTGGATTTGAATCTGAGACCTCCTGGTACTTTTAACCTTTAGAGTCAAGTTCAAATCAATCAGGCACCACCCTTGTATTAACTAAGCTAGTTTGTGGTTATTAAACATGAAATGAACTTAAGGTCAAAATAATAATTAAGTTATGAGGTTTAAACAACATTATAAAAAGTGATTATTACTTTTAACTTGATAGAAGAAAGAGTAGAAGATTGTCGGCACATTTCAATGTTTCAAATTTGGTTAATTAACTTATAAAAATCTAGATTTTTGTAAGTCTATTATTTATTTATTATCATAGTATATAGCATAAATATTTTTGTCAATTAAGACATAAATATATTTGTTAGAACTCTATTTGTAAAGCGTAAATAAGAAGTCTATTACATTAGTCAAATAGGACTTAGTCTTAGAAGCAGTCTGGATCAAGGGCTCACATGCAAAGGTCACCAAGAGACAGAGCTCTCTTTCATACAGAGCAAAAATCTCTCATGCAGAGCCAATGCTCAAACAGATAAAGATCAAGTCTTAAGCGTCAAAAAGCTTAGTGACTTGATACAGAGCTATCACTCCAGACGCAAAGCCTCTGCATTATATATGCAGAGTCTCTGAGTCTCCAATTGTCCTTAGTTTGCGCACAAGTGGTTCAGTCTTAGAATTATTGTAGTTTGATTTAAATTCATTATAAATTCACATTATAATAATGTATCTTAGAATCATACAAATTTTAAATATTTCATATGTTCACAAATTTTAGTTTTTAGGTTTGTAGTTACTTGACGTTCATAATGTGTTCACTTAATATAACTATGTGTGTGTATATCTTACTTAACGTTCACGATATTTCACAAGTTATAGGTTTAGTTTAGTTACGTTAGACTGTTTGATGTTGATATTGGTATTCATTTGTTTACACAATAAATTAATAAAATAACATAAACAGCTATTTTACCATTTTAATGCTCCGATCCTTTTTATCAACCTTTTAAATTGATCCATCAGCTATCCGACAAGATTTGGTGGGACTTGTGGTTGTATTTGTTCTTGCATAATAATTCGCATAGGCTGCTACTTTTTCAATGATTAAATAAATCATTTACATTTTTATTTTTATAAAATAACGTTATGTGGTTTATGTTTTTTAAATAAATAGTTGTTTAAAATAAATTTGTCATGAATTTATGTTACAAGATATTTATAATAATTAAAATCAACCATATTTAAATTAACACCAGATCAACAAATATTACGAAATATTGTTATTTGACAATAAAAGTTAATATCGTTTATTGTTACGTAACGTTATTCGTGAAGTTTAATTTTATAATGACAAATTACCATTACGGTATAACTAAACTTATATGGCAAGACTTTATTACAATAATGAATATTTTTTATACATATGTAGTTTTTTTTTTGAGGATATGACTTATTGTACTCTTTTTTAACAAATATTTTTAAGATACCAAATTTTAGATGTTAAACATTTGTAAAGAATAAACATAGTTTTATGACAACAATTTTGAATTTCCTTTTCTTATATATCATATTATCAATTATTGTACTCATTTTCAATTTTGTACAAATTAAAAAATCAAATAATTAAAATTAAATGAAAGTTTGGAAAGCTATTCTCTATTAAAATAATTTTTTTTCTGCTTTGACGTCTATTATTATTATTAGAAGTGGATTTGTGCAATACACTGAGATACATCTTTATTTTAGTGTTTCGTTTTATTTTTTGTTTCTGTTGATATAGTACGATTTATATGGTTTTGATAAAGATAATGTTTTACTTTTGAATAAAAATATATTTGGAGATATCATAAAAATTGAAAAAAATATATCAATATTAATACTGAATTAACTATTTAAAAGTTCTATTTTTTTGTATAATTTCTTTAATTCAATTTTTTATTATAATTTAATGTAGAGTTAATAACGAAGCAAATTTATTTTTGGCTTAACAATATAACTTTTATAAAGATAATGATTATGCTACTACTCAATGATTATCCTAATTATAGTTTAAATTTTTTATATTTAAAATAATATGTTAATCTTGTATTTGATTATGTTTATCTGTAGTTAGTTGTACAAATTGAAAATAGAGCTTTAATAAGTTGTATCTACGTATAATTTACTTGTAATCTTAAAATTTTAAGTAATATGTGTTAATAAACAGTACTTAATGCATAAAAACGGTTTTTAAAAGTTTTTATCAAATGTTTTATAATATAGTATAGATTATTATTATTATTATTCAAATTAACAATATATTTCGATGTATGTAAATAAAGTTATTGAATTAATGATGGAACAAATATGATTGTGTGACAACATTGTCGATCAATATATTACATATATGGTATTCAAATAATTGTTTTTGAAATATAAATTTGAAATCGAAGGTTGACTCAAAAGCTGTCTGTAATTTGTCATATTATAATAATGGAGATAGGCGGCTACTTGTCCATCGTTAAATACAAATCACTTGTTGATTCAATTATCATTTAAAATAAAATAAAAACTCAAAATTTGTAACATGTTTTTAAAAGATATATAGTCATTATTTGTTTTACTCGAGCGCTTAAATTAAATGAATAATAATTTTATTTTTAATTATACATAATTATAGTAAAATTAATAATACCCTTGCTTATAAAGATGGCCAAATTTGGTCACGCCTGGTATTGATCGAGGATTGAGACCAATTTTAATCGTCTCTAATTGTCTATGTCAACAGATTGACGAATAAATAATGACATTTATCTTCCATGAAATTCAAAAAAAATTAAGGTTAAAATTATAATTTACTTAATTTAAAATTATAGCAATATTTATTAAATATTGTGTGAAAGGTATATGTGTATATTTATCTAAATTAGGTGGTTTAGTGGTTAATCTGTTAGGGGATGTTTGGTTTGATTCGCAGAATGAAATTCCATGAAATTGGAATCAATTAAAAGAATTTTACTTTAAAGGAATTAGACTGAAATTTGACTATGCGTTTAATAGGTAGGAATTGGAATGAAATCTCTTGAAAGAATTGAAATCTCCATATTTGTTTGGGAGAGGGTCGGGGTGGAAGCTGTGGCGACCGCGTTAGTGGTATGGTGATATCGGTTGTTAGAAGTATGGGTGGGTGGGGGTAGCAGCTGTGATGACGACCATTGTGGCTTGGTGGTACTAATGGTGGGTGGTAGCCACCTCACCTAACCCCTATGCCCCAATCCCCTCCCCTAACACCTGCCCCAACACAGTCGCCACCTCCCCATACCATCAACCCCAACCCACCCCAACCCTAACCCACTATGCCCTCTAAAAAATCCACCCTCTCTTGCCCCTGCCACCCACGTGGAAGGGGTAGATGTGAGGTACGTTGGGTGGGTGGGTGTGGGGTGGTTATGATGATGAAAATAATAGCATGATGGTCAGTAGGGTGAGGGTGGATGGTAGGTATGATGACGACATTAGTGACATGGTGATTTATGGGGTAAGTGGGGGCAGGTGAGGGGTGGTAGTTGTGATGACAATTGTAAGGTATTGTATGCCCACGACACATCACACAAGAATATTGCTAAGGAGTATGTAAACCTATAGGGTCGAGCACAAAGAATACATTTGTCTCCATTTCTAGAAATCCGAGTTAAATCAAGTTGATTGTAGAAATAACTAATCTTGGAGGATAATTATGAAAATATGTGTTAAAGTTTGATTAAAAAAAATTACAAGGTATTATCTGTAAATGTATAAAATCATATTAAAGTTTAAGATAATTATATAAACATTACGAATAATTACAAATCCTTATTTTTGAATTATAGCTTATCAGTAATTCATACCATATAAATAAGGTGATAGACTAAATCAATTTCAAGTGATTGAATCATTTAAATTTAACTACCAGATAAAGAAGACAGAAAAGAAACCTTTCTTTTATGTAATACATATATAGATGTAGGGTTTTAGGCTAGCACCTGGTGGAGGTCAGCAAACATGTTCTTGTGTGGACTATCATAGAGGAAATCTACGTTGGTTTCTAAGTGCTCCGTCAAAATCCACGTTAGATCTAAAAAGTACAAATTCTAAACACCTATGGCGTGTGGATATTTGTTTTAATTGTTATTGAATCCGACTTGGGTTTTAAAGACTAAGAAAAGCTTTATGTATTGTAACCTCAACTGTTTTTTCCGATGTGTTTCAAATGGTTACAAATTGTTTTAAAACCCTAAAATGGTATCAGAGCCACTTTAACATCAAATCAATGGAATCAGTTTAAATAAAATAAAACATAATAGCCTTTTTATCGTCGACACCATGACCACGATTTTGCCTGTGTGACGGGAACTGTCTCTTGACCGCCATTGATGTCACATCGTTATAATATCATCGTTGTTGGCCACCATACCACGGTTTGGAGCCTGGAGTCGACTATCTCTCGCACTACTGTTGAACGTCTCCTGTACAGAAGCTTAAGCTACTGCCTCACGTAGTTCCATAGCGGCTCGATCAGATGCCACAGCATGTATGTGGTTGCTCCATGGATGAAGCGATGTCACACCACAATACCATCACTGGGTAATAGCCCAGATCGTGGCTTGATTCCTCCCACTTTGTGGTTTGGCTCCTTGCCACATTGTGGCTTGGTTGCTACTGCACCATGCTGTAACATCCCAAAATTTCGAATACTTCAATATATCATAATGAGTATCCCAAGATCAAACACTTACATTGCAGCAGAAATAAAATTTCTAATCTTACAATTTATATCATCATCTAAAAGTACAAATTTGAGGAACATAACTTTGCTCTATATAACAGTGCCTTGATCGGCATATATCATTCTTTGGAGCTAATCCTTATCTCTCTTTATCCCACTTTTCTTTCTACTCAAAATAACCGTCTGGGTGAAAAAGTTTTAAAAGAGTTTTGGGTGAGCCTTAGGCCCAATGAATCCACGGTTTTCATGCATGAAGAACAACTTTTACAATATACAATTTTCACGAAGCTTTACAAATTTAGCATGCCTTGATGATAATAATACTTTTCACAAAATAAAGATATAGTGTGTGTCTACGTCACACAGCATTACCTGGCGAATTCACATAGCATATTCACACTTATGGCTTAGACAGGCTCACAAAGCATGCTCGTCTTTACAAAATCATATCGTAGTACATCCCCATTAACACAAAAATACTCAGAATACATATTATAAAAATATCGAACTTTTCATGCATATATAGCATATCAAAAATCTCGAGAAACTTCAATCAAGCTTGTGGATAATTATAAATAAGGCATGTAACCGTTTTAAAAAAAATAAATCACGTGTAACTCACAATACATGGCGTAGCCCAAACTGATCTTTGAAGTGCCTAGCGTCTTCCCGATTGGTGCCAAACTAGCTACAATGTAGAGCACCGTCAACTCTCATTACAGCATCCACCGTCGCCTTTTCTCACAATAGTTCTCCTTCTTGACCCCAAACTACACATAAAGCTACAAACTCCCATTTTGTACCAAGCCCCATCGGCGGTTTCATGGAATATGAAACGATAAGCCATGATTAATGGTCGTAGGTTTCATGACCATTGGGTTTTCTGTCATTAAATTACATTCAATTTTAGGGTCTAAACCCTTCACTTTGATTGCATTTACACTACAAGTCCTTAAAATTTATCGACTACCAATTCCTTTCCACTTTTTTTTTGGTTGTTACACATGCGTAGACCACGAATTTATGCCGTGTATGTCGTGGCCAGCGTACCACCTTAAGCACGACCCTTGTGTCATTGCTGTTGTGAGCATCATCCACACCGTGTGTTAGAGTTGTGATCACCAGTCGGTACCGGCTCTATGCCGGCTGAGACTATGGCCGTACTGGCCGAACGTTGTCTGACTTGATTACCGTGCCACCTGGACAGTGACTGGAAATGGTCCATGGTCACATCCAACTAGGAACTTTGGGTCTGGAATGTTTTAGGGCCTATTTGGGCCGAGAAGTCTTGGGTCAAAGCTTTGGGCCGAAAGATCTAGGCTGAGAGTCTTAGGTCATTTTTGGGCCATGACCGGTGGTCCGATCAAATTGTCAGGGTTAATTCCATTTTGTTGTTAATTTATCTGATTTTTTGCCCTTCTGTTTATTTTGGCCAATTTGTTATTTTATGTTTAAAATAATAAATAATAGATGGTTTTTCTCGAAAAGACCCATGGTTTGGTTTGGTTGTTTTATTTTATTTGGAAAATAAAAATATATAATTGTGATGGGTTGTAATTTTAATTTTAAATTTTTTCTAGATAGGAACAAATTGCAAAATAGAATAGGAAATGTTGTTTTCTTATTTTAAAATTTGTAACCATCTGAAGAAGACATTTCAAGAAGTCAAGACATCCCCTGGGTTCACCAAGTTGGGAAAACTATTGAGATCTTGAAGACGTCCTTAGACTGGCCATGGTTGTTTTGTCAGCTTACAACATCACATTAGATGAAATACCACATATTATACCATTGTGGTTGTTTCATTTTCACTTTTATTTATTCATTCATTTACAATTATTGTTATAATGTTTGCAAAGCGTTTTAAAATAAGCTCAAATGTAAAATAAATTATAAATTAGTAATAGAATATGATATTTTAAAATTGATATGAGTATCAAAATCAAACCGATTTTGGAAAGCTTTTCTAATAACGATTTTAATTTCAGATAATATCAAACATTTTCAAGTTCTCTAAAATTCAAACATTTCATAACTATAAACTATACGCCGCCCAATTATGGTACTTGTCAAGGCTTACGGTTCCGGTATGGTCGATGCCTAGCCAATCATGCCAGATGATTGTAGTGTCAAACAAGGCGCCAAAAAAAGAGATTTAAGTGAATAGTTGCATTGCTCACTTGCTTAAATATTCATGTTTTGGACGACTAATCCTAGTAAACCCTATGTCAAGCATTTCGGTAGGATCATGATAACTTAGTAAGGTTTATTTACTTGAAAAAATCATAGAAAGTTGCATTGGTCATTTATGAGTATTTCCAAGGCATTCTAGTGGGATTAAAGATACCAATTCAAATATATGATATACTGGATAGGATACTAGGAAAACCTAAGAGTTACATTGAACGTAATTGGATGATGCATACCTAAATAACCTATTCCATAGACATGTGCGTTTGGTCATATATAGAAATAGGTGAAATATGGATCTTAGCTCAAATTAAAATAATTTTTGAAAGGTTAATTAATTTTATTTGATATTTTAAAGTTACTAAAGGTGAAGATAAATGTTGTAGATGTATGCTACCACTTCAAACACGAACATAAACACCAACAACTTATCCCAATCTACATTGTGGTTAATCCTTGATAAGGAAAAATTGAACTGGGAAAAATTCATGGAATGGTTTCACTTCCTAAGAGCCATCCTTAGGCATTAAAATAAGCTCTATGTTCTAGAGAACCCTCTCCATCCGCTCTTGTCATAAATGCTTCAACTAAAGTCAGTGCTCCTTATGATAAGTATGTCAATGACTCACTAGATGTAGGTTGCTTGATGCTTGCTTCCATGACTCTTGAGTTATTGCGGGATCATGAACACATTACTACCTTGGATATGATATCCCCATTAAAATCCATTTTTTAGTTAATGAAAGGTAGGAGAGATTTGTTACAGTCAGGGTATTGCATGCCTGTATGATGACTGAGAGATCATTGGTCCGTACCTATGTTTTGGAAACTAAAGGGTATATTGGCCAACTAGCATGTCTTTGCTTCCTACTAGGAAAAGAATTGGCAACTGATTTGGTTCTCAATTCTTTATCCAAATCTTATGACTAGTTCATTATGAACTATGATATGAATGGTTTGGATAAAACTCCCACAGAGACTCCCAGTATGCTTAAAACTACTAAGAGAAATATAAATTCCAAGGTGGAATTTACAAAACCAAAATAGGTTTTAATGATCAAACTTAAAGGTGTGACGGTTAAGAAAAAGATGATGGTTGCCAAGGGTAAAACTGAAGTTGGAAGTTCCAACAAAGAAAAACGCAAATAAAATACTTCTTATAAAACATTTTCGTTCAACAACAACTAAAAGGGGCACTGGAAGAGAAATTGCCTACCCTACTCGCAAAGAACATGAAGTAGAAAGATGTTGCTGTAGGTTTTGGTATATTAGCTGTAACACCCCATGTCATATTTGCATAAACCATACAAATATCATATAACATGAAATTCAAATAGCACACACTAGTCTCGAATATACACCTTATTACTAGCAAAAGTTGCTACAAACTTGTTCTCATAAATTACATGACTTGAATATAACAATTTCACAAGTTCATGTATAGCTCAAGTTCCACAAAATTTACATTCATCAAAAGTAGATGTAAAGTTAGCACACTTCAATTTATATCTTTCCCTTCCCTTTACCTTCCGAATGTGCCCGACCTGTAATACACATTTTTGAAAACAAAATGAGGGTTAGACCATATGATCTAGTAAGAAATCCCTTAATTGCTATTATAGGGTGAAAATCACCAAAACACTTTTGGAAAACCAATCTTTGAAAAGATAACATGTAAATAACATTTATCGCATCAAACCTCATTTTTGTCGCATTATACAGATGAAACAATCAACTCATCGCATTACAAGGATGAGATAACCCTATCTCCTCGTATCAAGCAAATGCGATAACATATCTTATCGCATCATACTGATGCGACAAACACACTTGTCACATCAAACATATGTGATAAACCAAACTTGTCATACCACACTGATGCGATAAACACACTTGTCGTACCACTCTGATGTGATAAATAGAACTCTTCGCACCATACTGATGCGATAACCCAGTTTGTCGCATCACACCGATGCGATCACTTCAACTCATCGCCTCATATAGATAAGATAACACAAACTCATTGTATCTCATTGATGCAATCACAATGTTAGCTCTAATTTCATTTAATGTAAAAGTATGGAAAAAGTAAATACTGCAAGTGTTAACAGAAGAGGTTCCACCACAGAAGACCACAGAGGATCAACAACAGAAGATGTTCAATCGTACAAGTGAAGAGTGACAGAACCTCTATTGTCTATCACAGAGGTTCTGGAAACTGGTCCTCTGTAATCAAA
>NC_037535.1:9758201-9766043 GCF_001531365.2 Cynara cardunculus var. scolymus
AGTAAAACTGCAAGTATTGACAGAAGATGATTTTTCACAGAAGACCACAGAGGACCAACAGCAAAAGATGCACAAGCTACAAGTCTCAAGTGACAGAACCTCTGTCGTGTCTCACAGAGGTTCTGGAACTGGTCCTCTGAGAAGACAATACTACAAGACTTAGTCGACAGAACCTCTGTCGTGTCTCACAGAGGTTCTGGAAGATTTCTTCTGCGTACTTCCAAGTTTCATCTAGCAGAGCCTCTGTGTTGTCTAACAGAAGGTCTGCAACAATGTCTTCTGTGTAGATTATCCTTAAGTTGTTTTACTTAGGTCTTTTAGCTGCTCGTGCCTATCACGTGTTCTCGTCTGTAATTCTTTTTGATCGAATGCTTAGATTAATTTTCTTTAGGTCATGTCCGAAAAACGGTTACATGCCGGTATAAATAGCAGTATAGGCCTTTGTAATTATGTGTGCTTCCAGAATTGTAATTGTCAATATTTTCATCTATTGAAAATCCTTTGAAGCTTTCTCCTGTGTTCGTTATTCGTCTTCATCGTGTTCTTATCGATTTCTACTTGTTTGATTTATTATCTTTTCCACTGCACTATATCTGTCAAACCAATCATTCAAGTAAGTAATCTTTACCAAGAAATAGAGTTATTCAGTCCTAACAGGTTGTCTCACTGTCCAAATTTGAAGTGTTTCAAAGTGACCGTGTGTTTGATTTCATGTCCGTGTTCATTTTAAATCGGAGCCTTCCTTGTCCGATATTGTTGTAAATCGGTGGTAATGTTGTCTGGATTTAATCCTCGGATAACTTTTGTGTTGACAAGTTTCATCTTCAATAGGCTATCTTTTATGTCCGGTTTTGTTTTTGTATTGATCATTTTGAAATACAAGATTGACCGTATTCTTGTAGAACACCCAGCGACGGAGTGGATGACCCCCCGTTCTTCTTGTGGCTTTTTCCCGTCCCTTTTGGGACCATTCACCCTTTTCCCAACCAAGCATAGGTAGAAGCCCTCCTATATTGGAGTTTTGATTGGATTACTTGTTGACTTGATTGAACTTTGACCATAATTATTTTTGTCCGTATTACTTTTCTGGACAATTTCATTTGTTTATTCAAAGTGATCTTGGTTATCTTTTTGACCAAATTGTTTGCATTGAATTTCAAAGTTATTCATTTTTGAGTTGTCTGAATTTCTAATTCGGATAGATTTCAATTTTTGAATTTTTTTAAAAAATTATGTGTGATTGTGTGATAGTTTTTGGATTGTATTTCTTTGATCAATCTCTTGAACTGCACAGATTCTTTGTTTGATCAATCTTTATTTTGAAATGGCATCATTTGTTGAGAGAGAGAACAAGGTTTTGAATGAGAAAATTTCTGAATTGGAGATTAGTCTGAGAGAACAAAAAGAAAAATGTGTGAAGGTATTTTATAAGAATCATGCTAATTTTGTTTGTGCCATTGAGTTGAAACAAGGTTTAAAGAAATATGAAGAAGAAAAGATGTTTCTTTAAACTGAGATTGATGTATTACTTGGAAAAGATACTTATCTCAGTGCAGGTCAAAAGAGAGACTTTGATCTGTTAAAGAACAATTTCGGGCTGAAATCCAGGATTTATGAACTTGAAAAGATTTTGGAATCTGAAAGAAAAGAATCAGATGAAGAAAAGATAAAGCAGATCAAAGAGAAGAATGAGTTGACAATGAAAATCTATAAAGCTGGGAATGAACTGAATGCTGAAAGGAATTTTCAAGGAAAAGAGAATGATGAGTTTGTTGGGTTACGGGATCTCAAACACAGCGAAAAATAAAACCGTAACCCTCCAAGGATCCATACGAACCAGAATAAATCGGGTGTTTCGAAATTATACCTCACAGTTAGCGAGACTTTGAATCACAGCAACAAACAAAGCTTGATGCCTCCACGATATCCACGCGAACAATCCGAATCATTTGCCTTCTCGTGATGCTAGTCAGCATTTCAAAACTTAGAAAGAAAAGGGAGCATATTGTTGGAGGTGGTTTTTAAGAGAGAATTGCAAGACCAAAAATAACTAGCACAAAAATGTCATACATTTTATATGGACATGAGATGTATGGCCAAACCATCACCATACCTCCACCATGCCTCCACCATGCTTGAGTGTAAGACCTTCATACACCATCACTCTCTTACAAAGCCCATCCATAGTCATCTTTATTTATGTCCAACATAAATAATATATGATTTTCTTTAATCAGATTAAATAGATACAAATCAGATATGATAATTAAACATTTTAATTATTAAAACTCCTTATTCGAATATGTTCAAAGCATGTGACCCAATGGGTTCTTGACATGTTGGTAATAAATATAAATCTCATATTTATAGTTATAAACGATGAGCGGTATCTAGCAATACATCGTCGTTACCCAAATGACGAGAATTGGTGATACAACAAATTATCGGTTTGTAGTCAATTTTACTTTTACATATTTAATACTTTTGTCCTTGATGTCCAGGTTGAACACGAGACATTGAACGTGTCATTCTCGTTAAGTCCAATCTTTAGTTTCTTGATTCCCTAACATACTAATAAAAATAGATAATGATATCTCATATCAATTATCTAAGCATGCATGCATTTCTACAGTATATATTTATCAAGGGACGCAGAGACATCACTCCCATCATAAAAGAGGGACAAATCCCATCTCGATACATGCTAATTCTATCATGTGATATTCAACATACCCAACTATCATTCTGTCACCCAGTTACGGAATGATTAGAATAAATGTCAAAATACATTACTCACACATAAGAAACTCTATGTTCTCAAGTCAAAGAATTACATGCACATTGACCATATGAGAAACACTTATGACACTCACATGACATCCAATGAAGTGTTCTCATAATGAGTTATGTCCGATACGCAAAGTCTCCATTTTGTACCCATATGCAGATTCGAGATCTCTATATGAATCCCTACGTATGCTAGTCATTATCATATTACTTCAACCTTAAACCCGAAAAAATATTTAACTAGGGACATTAAGAATACATTATTCTAAGGTTATTTATTATGAATAATTAAAACACAGAATATAATATAGACATAATAAAATGTGTTGATCCCAGATCTCTCAATAACACTAATAATCTAGTTAAGAATAACCAAATTATAGTGTTTTAATGGAGAAAATGATGAATACTCAAGAATGAATTATAAACAATAAAGAACAGTCTTGGGCGTCAAAGGTTTCACTTTATTAATGAGAAAAACGTAAAAAATACATTCAGTACAATAGGCCTAATCACCTATTTATACTAGTAAGCTAATTAGAAGATAACTATCTATTGAGACTTTTTAGCTAATCTTCTATTAACAGATAATGTTTATCTAAACTATTGATAAACTTTAATATTAAGATAAACTTGAAGTGTAGTTGTTGACTTGTCATCTCCAACTGTCTTCGATGGTATGATGAATCATCCTTATCTTTAAATCTTCAATGTATGCCTCTGGCTGAATTGCTGAATAATTGTCTAAGTGTTGTTGATTAGAGGGGCGATGAAGATGCTATTTCCTTCGCATCCCTGGTTGTCCATCGGCCCTCTGGTTGTTCTATAGACTTAGCCAATTTTTCCTTGATGTCTTCATCGGTCTTCTGGTTCTTCATCACTTATTGTTTTTCATTACTTTTTCACTTTATGAATTATGGGGTTTAACAATCTCCCCTTAAGTAATGAAAGAACAAACATAGACTAATCTAGAAATAATTGTGAAGAACAAAGACTAATCTAATAGAAAAACATCAAATTCCAAATTTTCATTGGATGATGAAATTCTTACAATACTGGAATCAAAAGACATCATTTTAAGGCAAAAATAAATAACTCATCATGATCTACCTTGAAATATTTCCCTGAAGCGCATAAGTAGTCTTCGATAGCCTATGACTGTCGATATCTCATGGATGAGTTGAACTCCCTTCTTCTCTTGGCACGTGATTTCTACCAAGTCTTTCTCTAATGACTTTCTGAAACCATACAAGTGTATCCGATGAATACTTGAATGCCTCAGTTAGTCTGAAGAATTTCTTTGCCCTGAACTCATTCTTGTAAGCAAGTCCAAGCTCAGGTTGAGTTAAGACTGAGGCAGATCTCTTCTCCTGCAGGCCTGGGAAGTCTTCATTTGGTGGAGCGAAGAACAATTTCAAAATCATTCTTGGCTCGATAGTTTACCAGGGTCTCCATTGTCTTCACCACCTCTCTGTTTGCCATCCCAAATCTGATGTCGTGATCCTGTCGCTCAGCTGTGTATGCATAAAGCTCGATCAAGTTATAGGGATTAAGGTTGATGAGGTCATTTTTATTGAACACGCTGATTTGACCATGTGCTCTTTCCACTGTGAACTCGATGTATCGTATGGCTCTATTGGCGAAGGTCCTCACTTTTAGATCCATGACCCTCCTTATCCCATCATTTGAGAAGACAGCCTGGGGTGCATGGGTGGTCTGTCTAATAAACCTATGGTGTAGGAGGTCCATGGACTCTGGCGATAAAATCGAAGGATTGATGGTCAAACTTTCATCGCGGTCGTGATACAAATGTTGATGGATGTTTTCCATCAAGATGGGTTCCCTGGGTGGCAACTCTGGACGTCTCCGCAGCAACTCTATATTCTGTATAATTTCATCGACCAGGATCTACGGAGGTTGCCTTGACGAAGAAGGAATATCTGCTTGCACCACGGGTGGTTGGGTTGAGGGTTGTGTATGTGTTGGTGAAGATATGGTTTCTTGTTGGATTGATTCAGCTTGGGTTGGTTCTAGTTCATTGGATTCGGTTTGGGTGGTTTCTGGTTCATGGGGTTCTGTTTGGGTTTGAGGTTGTTGGGGTGATGAAGGTTCGATTATTATTGTTTCTGGTTCTATGGATAAGGTGGTGAAGGGTTCTGTGGTGCGAGGAGTTGGTGAAGGAGTTAAGGTTGGGTTTGGTGTAGGTGATGGAGTAAAAGGTTGGGAGGTTGGGTTTTCATCGGTTGAGGAACTCAACACGATGGGTTATGGGGTTGTAGCGGAGGGAACATGTACATTTTGTACATATGTAGAGGACAGAGCCTCTGGTTCCCTTGCTTGGGTTCCTTTGGTTGAGGGTGGTGGTGTTTGTGATGGTGGTGGTGGTGGTGCAGCGGATTCCGTTTGTTGTGCAGTCACTGCCTGTGTCTCCCCCTCATGAGGTCCAAGACCTTGATCATCGAGGTCTTGGTCTTCATGTCGTGGCCTCTTGTGTTGGCGGCTGCTGGAGCAAGATGCTCTGCTCATCTTCTTCTTTTTGTCCTTCCTGAAGGACGCAAGATACGCCTTCAGGACTGCCTGTTGTCTGCTCTCCTCCATCGTTTGAAGAAGAGAAGTGGTGCGCCTTTGTTCATCGGCCAGATTCTGAGAGAGAACCTTGGTCGGATGAATGGCGTGATGAACGAATTTGGCACTTATCTCATTGAAAGATGAGACAAGTGCTTTGGGCAGAGCTCTTAGATCAGCTTTGGTTGCGAACTCCGTGCTTGAGGATGAGGCTTGTGGTGGCACGGAGGTGGTGGTCAATGTAGATGGAGGGATGGGGAGGCTGGTGATCAGATTTCTCACCTCTGCAGTGAATGAGGAGAAGGCTTCATCAAAGGATGGGCCTGTAGAGGGAGGTGGGGGTGGAGTAGGCTGGAGGATTTGGGCAAGTATCATGGCTGGGAGTTGGGTGAGGGTGGTTTGTATGGTGGCTATTTGGTGGGTAAGGGAGGTAAGGGTTTCATCGATAGATGAAGTGGATTAAGTTGGGCTTGTTGAGGGATGTGGGAGATGATGGAGGTTGGTAGGGTGTTAAGGTTTTGTAGGATGGTGTGTAGTTGGGTGGTGATGTAGGTAAGGTTCTCATCGGCCTCAGTTGCCTGGGCCGTGAAGGTGGCGATGGAGTGGATGAGTATTTGGTTTCTTTGGGTGGCAAGAGAGGATGCGGTGTTGTGGTGTTGGGTGATGGTTTGTTGGAGCATCTAGAGATGTGTTGTGTTGTCTCGGGTTTGGGTTTTAAGCTGGGAGAGGTGGCATTGAAGGATAACAAGGGATTGTTGAAGGTCGGTGTTATCGGTTGAGGGTGGGTTGTCAACAATCCCTTGAATGATGAGTTTAAGGTCTTCCAAGGACCGCATAACTGAATCGACAAAGGCTTGGAACTTGGCCTTTGTGACCAAGTCTGCAATGGGGGTAACCCCTGCAGCAGCGGATGTTGCAGGTTGGGCCTCTGCTCCGGAGGCGCCTTCATGGCCTTGTGAAAATGTGGGCCTAGAAGGACTTCCATCATGTCCTTGATAGCCCTCAAGAGAGGAGCTATCTCGTGATGTTGCGACATCAGCTTCTTCTTCCTCGGCTTCAGAGGCCAGGTAAGTGAAGCGAATGTGTGTCCCCTTCGGTAGATCAAATATCGAAGGGGGATGTGCAGGAAAAGAAGATCGGTCTGAACGATCGTGGGGTGTATCAATGTCAGAAACAACACATGCTTCTGATTGTGTGATTGGTTGTGTCGAGCCTTGAGGCGAAGGGGCTCTTATTTCTTCATCACCTCTCTGTTGGGAGAGAGGTGATGGAATATGGGGTTCCTCGGCTGATTCATCTCTAGAGACCCGAAGAATGGCCTTCGGATGGCTGGCTTGGGTAGGGATTAGACTGGGTCGTCCTTGTTCAATACCCCTTTGGCTTTGATCTCTAGGGGTAGATGTGGTGGTTGCCTTTTGGGTAGTGGGTGGAGGAATTGTATGAGTAGGGCCGGGAGAGGCACGATGAGTAGCATCATCATCATCATCTTCATTATCCGATGAAGATGTCTCATGTACTCCCTCGCTTGGTTCGGGGGACGGCTCTAGTCGCTCTAGGGTAGCTACCCTCGGTTCCTGGGACAGCATAGAGCGTTCATAGGTCTGGCGTATTTCAGATGTCGATGGAATGACATTGAGCATAGTCCTTGAGAGTGGGCGGTTGATGGTGTAACCTTCCTTCCATAAGGTTGGTTGATGGCCATGCATCTTGTAAACTGGAGTGAAGGGCTCTTCAGCAGGTAGTCCATGTTTCCTCATTGCGTCCCCAATGAAGAGGGCGAGGAAACGTGGGAAGAGAACCGCAGATAAGGGATTTCCAGCGGCTTGGAGTTTGCATTTCTTGACTATCGCCGAGTGTATCTCACATCGGCGGGAGGAATTGACGTTTGAACTCTGAAACGTTGTGTAGGTTACGATTGTAACCTAGCATTTTAACGAAGCGTAGGATGTCGTCGGTGGTGGGAGGTTCGTCATATTCTGCAATTCCAAGCTGCCGTCGAGTGAGAATGCACAGAACTCGAGAAACTTTAGCTCGCGATATTTTGAGCGAGCATATCATATCGTTTGGGGCATCCATGTCCCCTATTATTCCATGGCTATCGGGATGGAACTCACATGTTTGCCAGTACTCTTGAACGTACTTTAATGGTACACCGATGTCAGCAAGGGTCAGGGCGGGAAGAAGAATATAGTTCTTGAAGAACTCGATCATGACTGCAAATCGGTCGTCGAACAGTGTGCTTCTTAGTTCAATAGCATGGTTGTTTGGCTTCATGGGAAGGAACACGATAGCGCGGCTGTCGGTGCCGGTGGATTGAGCTCTACTGTCATTGTTGTTCGATTCGTGGGAGGCGGAGGAGGCCATTGTTTGAGGAAGTTACAGGGTTTTTTCTCGTCAAATGCTTTTTGCAGGTTTTGATAAGCGTAAAGAGGTAATGAAGGTAGAAGGAAGGTATTTATAGGTGGAGAGATGGTGGGGAGGAGGTGGGAG
>NC_037535.1:9766168-9768962 GCF_001531365.2 Cynara cardunculus var. scolymus
TAAAATAATCATGAAAAAGTAGAGGCGGTTGGGTAATAGACGATTTGATTTGGAGATCGTGATCTGTCTTGATTGTATATGCCATTAATGTTGGAGGACATGTGTCAAGCCGGGGTAAGGGAAGGGTAATTTGAAAAGGTTTATGGGAAACAGGCTGTATAAGGTGTCAGRCGCGTGTGAGGATGACGTATGGATTATTTGAAATAAGAAGTTATTCCAAATAATATCTCGTTAAGTATTGATCCAAAAATGATGTTAAAAAAAATCCATCTAATTGAAAGATTAATACAAATTACAAAGTTTTGGTCTTCTAAAAACCCATGTTGTATAGTTTTTAGTCACAAAAGCTGCAATTTCATATAATCTAAAAAAAAATCAATTAAGATGGGTTTGTTGAAAAATGATTTTGTCTTGTAACCAGAGGAGTTCTGGTTGAACAAAACTCATTTTGTGGGGAACCAGAGGTGGTCTAGTTGGATATCAATKAAGWAATTCATCAATGGAATGTTGGATTGCATGATTAAGAAGCCTTGGATGACAAACCATAGGCTCTGTTTAAGCATGTTCAATCCAGTATGTAAGACCAGAGGGGCTCTGGTTTGATACTTGGTTTATTATTTGGCATTTAGAAGGCCAGAGTCTCTGGATAGTGGAACCAGAGGCTCTGGTATGATAAATGCTATGTATGCAATGGATATTCATGAAGAATGAATAGCTCCCCCTTAAATGATGCATGTATATTGGTTGAGTTTTAAAAACTCCCCCTTGAACCAATAAAAAGTATGAATGAGGTGACCAGAGGCTCTGGGTGAAAAGGATGATGGAATGACGTATGAAATATGGCTAAGTATGCAAATGGATTTGCATAAGGGATCTGGATCCAAAGACATTGAATCCAGAGGCTCTGGTCTTTAGAACCAGAGGTTCTGGTAGCAAAGTTGAGGATAAAGATGTATGAGAAAATGGTTAAGGGTATGGGAAAGAGTATAGTGGTTGACTCTTTGAGACCAGAGGGGCTCTGGTTCCAAAGGCTTTGAATCCATATGTTCTGGTCTTTTGAACCAGAGGATCTGGTTCCAAAGGCTTTGAATCTAGAGGCTCTGGTAACAAAGACGATGAGATGAAGTATGAAAATATGATTAAGTCTATGTGAAGTGAGAAGAGGGAAACTCTTTGGGTCCAGAGAGGCTCTGGCTGCAAAGAGTATGAATCCAGAGGCTCTAGTCGTTAGATTCAGAGGCTCTGGTTGGTGTAAAGATCCTAGGGTTTGATGGAAGAAGGGTGTGGTGTATGCCAAGTCGTAGATGAAAACCAGATATTGCTGGTTTCAAACGATTTGGAAACCAGAGGCTCTGGTCTTTGGAACCACAGGCTCTGGTCTTTGGAACCAGAGGCTCTGGTTGAGAAGGTAATACTTAGTGAAGAAAACTATGTATATGTTTTGGACCAGAGGGGCTCTGGGTCCAAAGGATGATGTGAAAAGATGTGATTAAATTCATGAATGCCCAAGTCCAAGATTGAGACCAAATAGGATCTGATCTCAAAGAATTGGAGTCAAGAGGCTTTGGTTCATATAACCAGAGGCTCTGGTGAGTAGGGGAATACTTGGTAAAAATTACCAAGTGTATGCTTTGGACCAGAGGTCTCTGGTTCCAAAGGCGATGAAAAACTTTAAGCCATATTAAAAGATTTCTTCATGGCCAGAGGCTCTGGTCTTTAGAACCAGAGACGCTGGTTTGGAGAATCTTCATGATTATGGCTAACTTCTTTTTATCACTCGTAGGCATAACCATGAGATATTAAAAATCTCTTATTTAAATATATATAAATTGCCTTTTAGTGGTGAGATTTAGCATACCCATCTTGCTGACTAGGAATAAAAATCTTTTCTCATTAAGAGCTTTTGTGAAAATGTCAGCAAGTTGAATCTCAGTGGGAACAAAATACATTTCTATATTCCCTTTTTCAATATTGTCTTTCAGAAAATGGTACCTTACATCGATGTGCTTGGTCTTGGAATGATGCATTGGGTTTGCAGAGATTGCTATGGCACTCTTGGAGTCACAGAGGATAGGGACTTTGTCATAATGGAAACCATAGTTTTTAAGATGAATCTTCATCCAGAGAACTTGTGAACAACAACTAGCAGCAACAACATACTCTGCTTTTGCTGTGGATGTTGAGAAACAATTTTGTTTTCTGGATGTCCAACTTACCAGCTTGTCCCCCAAGAGTTGACAGCTTCCAGACGTGCTCTTTCTATCAAGTTTGCAACCTGCATGATCTACATCTGTGTAGGCTATTAGATCAAAGCCAGAGTTCTTTGGATACCAGAGACCCAATGATGGATTTCCCTTGAGGTATCTAAAGATCCTCTTGACTACAGAGAGATGCGATTCTTTAGGATTTGATTGATATCTTACACAAAGACATGTGGCAAACATTATATTTGGTCTACTAGCAGTTAGATACAGGAATGATCCAATCATGCCTCTGTAGGTTGTTACATCCACAGGTTTTCCTGATGGATCAGCAAATAACTTAGCGCCTGTAGCCATAGGTGTTCTCATCGACGATGAATTTGAGAGAGAGTATTTCTTCAGAAGGTCAGTTACATATTTGGACTGGTTAATGAAAATTCCTTCTGAAGTTTGTTTTATTTGAAGACCGAGGAAGAAGCTTAGTTCTCCCATCATACTCATCTCAAATTTGCTTTTCATCAATTCTAAGAATTTTTCGCAATGTTTTGCATTTGTAGAACCAAATATGATGTCGTCCACATATATTTGAACAA
>NC_037535.1:9772077-9773273 GCF_001531365.2 Cynara cardunculus var. scolymus
TCCAATCCCTTGAGTGTCCGTTTGACCATTTAATTTTTCATAAACATCTTGGGCATCTTTGTACTTCTTCGTCAGAAGTTCATTGGTTTGAAGCTTCTGGTGAAAAATTTCCCGCTCTTTTTGAAAGAAATCATTAAGAGCAACTGAGTTTAGTCTCTCTGCCTCGGATTCCTTTAAGGCCTTAGTTTTCTTTTCTAGGTCCTTAGTTATTTGTTTGTTTAATTCCAGAAGTTTATCTTCCTCTGATTTCTTAAGAGTGCTGATGTGGGTCTTTTCCTTAGCAAGTTCGGCTTTGTCTTCGGTTAGAAGGTCAGTCTCTCTTCTGTAGAAACTTGCTTCTTTTTCCGCTTTTATCCTTTCAGATTTTTCAAAATTTAATTTCTCTTTTAATCTAAAGAAATCTTCTGAAAGTTTTATAACCCTTAACTCTAGCTCAGATGGAGCAGAGTTGGTTTCATTTGAAGTAGACTCACATACCTGATCATCAGAGTTGGAGGCAGATTCTGCATTGGACATGGCCATCAGACAGATGAGTGCTTTGTCTTCATTATCTAATGAAGAATCAGACACCCAATTTTCTTTTCCGGCCATCAGGCTTCGCTCTCTAGGATTATACTTGTATTTGTTCTTGTAATAGTCAGCATCCTTTACCAATCGTCGTCTGCATTCTTTGGAAAAATGACCGAGTTTTTCGCACCTGAAGCATCGGAGGTCAATTTTCCTTCCTTCCTTGTCCTCTTTCCTCTCGTCTCTTTTGTCTTCTCTTTTTTCTTCCCTCTCTTCTCTTCCATCTCTTCTATCTTCCTTCTGATGAAATTTGGATGGCTTCCTTTCATAGGATGACTGGTATCTTTCCCTCTTGAACTCTTTTCGTTCATAGGGTTTCTTCATGAACTTTTTCTGGAACTGCTTTGTAATCAAGGCCAAAGATTTGGCAACAGTTTTAATTTCATCATCTGATTCAGAAGTTTCTTCTTCAGATTCTGATTCTACCACCAATGCTTTATTGTCTTTCTTTTTATGTTCTCTGGTAGGGGTCGTTGATATTTCCTTTTCAATGGCAGCAAGGGCAAGAAGTCCACTGATGGATACCTTCTTCTTTATTATGTCGTTCTTTTGTGCTGCAAGCGTTCCATACAGATCATGAAGTGACCAGCCATCTAGGTCCTGGTTTGCTTGAAGGGACATAGACAGCT
>NC_037535.1:9773703-9777419 GCF_001531365.2 Cynara cardunculus var. scolymus
TTTTGCTCCTCCTTCCAGTTGGCTTGCCAGTTCATCCCATAGTTCCTTGGCTGTGGAACATGCATCGAGGGATTGGAAGATTTCATTAGGTATGGCCATGATTATCAATTGTTTGGCCTTCTTGTCTGTCTCTATCCTTTCTATGTCATCTTCATCCCAATTCTTCTCATCCTTGGGCATATAGTAGGCAGAAATTTCAGCTGTGGTGTTTGTTACTGGAACTCTTGGGACAATAGTTTGTTGAATGTAAGGACCCTCCATTACAGATCGCAGGAGGTTCCTGTCCATTCCTTCCAAGAAATTCACCATTCTTATCTTCCATTGTGGGTATTCTTCTCGTTGAAGAGTTGGAGGCTTGGTGAGGGAGCTAACACTATATGCAGAATTCCAGTTGGCCATTGAGAATTTTTGAAGAGAAAGATTTTACGTATGAAGAGAAAAAAAATTGAGAGATTTTAGATGATCGTTTTGATTGAAGAACAATCAATTTGCTTTGATACCAATTGTTGATCTCTGATCTCTCAATAACACTAATAATCTAGTTAAAAATAACCAAATTATAGTGTTTTAATGGAGAAAGTGATGAACACACAAGAATGAATTATAAACAATAAAGAACAGTCTTGAGCGTCAAAGATTTCACTTTATTAATGACAAAAATGTAAAAAAGACATTCAGTACAATAGGCCTAATCACCTATTTATACTAGTAAGCTAATTAGAAGATAACTATCTATTGAGACTTTTTAGCTAATCTTCTATTAACAGATAATGTTTATCTAAACTATTGATAAGCTTTAATATTAAGATAAACTTGAAGTGTAGTTGTCGACTTGTCATCTCCAGCTGTCTTCCATGGTATGATGAATCATCCTTATCTTTAAATCTTCAACGTATGCCTCTGGATGAATTGCTGAATAATTCTCTAAGTGTTGTTGACCAGAGGGGCGATGAAGATGCTCTTTCCATCGCATCGCTGGTTGTCCATCGGCCCTCTGGTTGTTCTCCAGACTTAGCCAATTCTGCCTTGATGTCTTCATCGGTCTTCTGGTTCTTCATCACTTATTGTTTTTCATGAATTATGGGGTTTAACAAAATGAGCAATGCCTTTATATTTATTAATTTCATGAAACAAAACTCAAAGTTACAATCATCATATGATTGGTTTTTGGGCATTCACTAACAGAGTTGATAGAAGCTGAGAAGAGATTTGATGCTGAAAGGAAAGTGTTTGAAAGCAATATAAAACATTAGAGTTGAATGCCACATTGCTTTCAAAACAAATATCAGAATTTGAACAGGTTATCATCTTGGAACGAGCCAAGTTTGATAAAGAGAAGAAAAAGTATGAAGAAGAATGTTAAAGAAAGCATTTGGAAATGTTTGATAGCATTGCTCAAATGCAAAAAGCTTTAAATGAAGAAAAGAGAGTTTTTGCTCTACAAAAGAAAAGTACTGCTAGAAATAATGTTGAATTGCTAAGGAGCTTACAGAGAAAAAGAAATGGCTTGACATTGCTTCAGAGAATGAGAAGGAAAGTTCAGAAGAAGATAGAAGAGAATATGAAAAAGAAAGGAAATGTTTTGAGAAAATGAAGAAAGAATTGGAAGGTAAGTTTTTGGAATCTTCAAAGAAATTGTCTGATCTAAAGACAGAACTTGTTGCTGAATTGAATATGAGATCTGAACTTAAGAAGAAATATGATTTAGTTGCTGATGAGAGAGACAAGTTACTTAAGAAAGTAAAAGATTTTTCAAGTGCTGAAAGATCAGTTGCTTCTCAATATCAGTGTAAAACTTGCTTTTATAATTGTTCCAGTGTTAAATCCAACAATCATTCAAGCAGCCCTAAATCAATTGTTTCTAAGAGAAAGTCTCGTACTTCAAATCAGTTTTACCAAGGGTATGTCATTGGATCAAGCAATAATTTTTCAAAGATAAAACAAGTTTGGATTAATAAAGCTGATTTAGTTGTGTCTCACAAATCTTTTGTAACTAACACTATTCTTCCTTGTACTGTGAGATCTACTAATCAATTAATCAGTCCTAGCAAGTGAAGAATTTGGTGCTCAACATGCGGAACAATGGTATAGGAACTTTGTCAACAAGAAAAGCTTCAACATACGGTATAGGAACAACGACTTTGAGAACAACTGGAATGGATTTAACAGGAATGATAATAACTGGTATGGTTTTTACTGCTTATCTGATCTACCTATTAAAAGTGCTAAAGAGAATTTATCTGATAGAAATAGATGGTGTCGCAGTTACAACATCCCTTAGGCGAATACTAACAAAGTAGGACCCATATTTGTCTGGGTACCAAAGTCTACTTAATCCGTTTTGTATGTGTCTCATATGTTGTGCTAATGGGAAATATCATTTATATGATGCACTGATGCGGGCAGAGTTTGTAATTTATCTGAATTTAGTTTCTGAACACGTAGTTCAGTACATTTTCTTCAATTTTAAGCTGAAAGTTTTCATACATTGAGTATAGAAGAATAAATTTTTATTTGTTTGAATTTTTGAGTTGTTAAAGAAAACAGTGAAATATATTTTCTAGGGGGAGTTCTAAAAGAGTTGTTGAAAATGTTTTTGGAATTTGAACTGATTTTTGTAAAATACGAGTATCATTTCTGATCAGGTATTTCTTGACATTTTTACTTGTGTAATTTCTCTTCGTACATAATTCTAATACCTGTTTCAACTATTCGTCAAACTGTTATTATCACGTCTTTTAAATTAAAATCATTTTCGGTGATAATACACTCGTTTGTATTCAAAGTTTGTTTTCTG
The DNA here is from genome assembly GCF_001531365.2 of Cynara cardunculus var. scolymus. Classification (NCBI taxonomy): domain Eukaryota; kingdom Viridiplantae; phylum Streptophyta; class Magnoliopsida; order Asterales; family Asteraceae; genus Cynara; species Cynara cardunculus. The sequence continues at coordinate 9,776,501 of NC_037535.1, forward strand.
ACCTTATCTGAAACATATTTCTTTAATTGGTATGGTTCTTACAACTTATCTGATCTACCTATTAAAAGTGCTAAAAAGAATTTATCTGATAGAAATAGATGGTGTGGCAGTTACAACATCCCTTAGGCGAATACTAACAAAGTAGGACCCATATTTTTCTGGCTACCAAAGTCTACTTAATCCGTTTTGCAGGTGTGTCATATGTTGTACTAATGAGAAATATCATTTATATGATGCACTGATGCGGGGGGAGTTTGTAATTTGTCTGAATTTAGTTTCTGAACACCCAGTTCAGTACATGTTCTTCAATTTTAAGCTGAAAGTTTTCATACACTGAATATAGAAGAATAAATTTTTATTTGTTTGAATTTTTGAGTTGTGAAAGAAAACAATGAAATCTATTTTCTAGGGGGAGTTCTAAAAGAGTTGTTGAATTTTTTTTTTTGGAATTTGAACTGATTTTTGTAAAATACGAGTATCATTTCTGATCAGGTATTTCTTGAGATTTTTACTTGTGTAATTTCTCTTCGTACATAATTCTAATACATGTTTCAACTATTTTTCAAACTGTTATTATCACGTCTTTTAAATGAAAATCATTTTTGGTGATAATACACTCGTTTGTATTCAAAGTTTGTTTTCTGACCTTATCTGAAACATATTTCTTTAATTGGTACATAATTCTTTATTCTTTGATTGTGTGAATCTGTAAATTTGCTCTTACAAATCTTCATTCATTTCTTCTAACTATTTTGAATAATCTGTTTTGTATATCACTCCTAGTTGATTGTGCTTTATTGCTACATTTTTCTTGATCAACTTTATCTGATCATTTGTGCATCATTGCAATAATATTTTGATCAACCATTTGTGATAAAATGAGCTAACATTGTTAAATTTAGGAGGGACTGAGAGCTTT
>NC_037535.1:9777444-9783430 GCF_001531365.2 Cynara cardunculus var. scolymus
GTTCTTCATCACTTATTGTTTTTTCATTACTTTTTCACTTTATAAATTGTGGGGTTTAACAAAATGGGCAATGCCTTTATATTTATTAATTTCATGAAACAAAACTCAAAGTTACAATCATCATATGATTGGTTTTTGGGCATTCACTAACAGAGTTGATAGAAGCTGAGAAGAGATTTGATGTTGAAAGGAAAGTGTTTGAAAGCAAGATTAAAACATTAGAGTTGAATGCCACATTGCTTTCAAAACAAATATCAAAATTTGAACAGGTTATCATCTTGGAACGAGCCAAGTTTGATAAAGATAAGAAAAAGTATGAAGAAGAATGTCAAAGAAAGCATTTGGAAATGTTTGATAGCATTGCTCAAAAGCAGAAAGCTTTAAATGAAGAAAAGAGAGTTTTTGCTCTACAAAAGAAAAGTACTGCTAAGAAGAATGTTGAATTGCTAAGGAGCTTACAGAGAAAAAGAAATGGCTTGACATTGCTTCAGAGAATGAGAAGGGAAGTTCAGAAGAAGATAGGAGAGAATTTGAAAAAGAAAGGAAATGTTTTGAGAAAATGAAGAAAGAATTGGAAGGTAAGTTTTTGGAATCTTCAAAGAAATTGTCTGATCTAAAGACAGAACTTGTTGCTGAATTGAATATGAGATCTCAACTTAAGAAGAAATATGATTTAGTTGCTGAAGAGAGACACCAGTTACTTAAGAAAGTAAAAGACTTTTCAAGTGCTGAAAGATCAGCTGGTTCCCAATATCAGTGTATAACTTGCTTTTATAATTGTTCCAGTGTTAAATCCAACAATCATTCAAGCAGCCCTAAATCAATTGTTTCTAAGAGAAAGTCTGTTGGGTTCAAGATTAGAGCTAAAATGTTGTATTCAAGTTTCTCCATTTGCTTAGCTTAATTGTAATTAGTTTAGTTTTATTTTCCTTAGTATAAATAGTCTTTCCTTTGTAATTGTAATTACACACTTTGATTACATCATTAATTCTGAAAAGGTGATTTGACAGCCAAGTAATTCTCTCTCTCCAATYTATATTACATTCATCTTTGTTCTTGAGATTTTATGATGATTACATCAAGATTCGTATGAAATCTGGACTTTTCAAAGTCTCGTACTTCAAATCAGTTTTACCAAGGGTATGTCATTGGATCAAGCAATAATTTTTCAAAGATAAAACAAGTTTGCATTAATAAAGCTGATTTAGTTGTGTCTCATAAATCTGTTGTAACTAACACTGTTCTTCCTTGTACTGTTAGATCTACTAATCAATTAATCAGTCCTAGCAAGAGAAGAATTTGGTGCTCAACATGCGGAACAACGGTATAGGAACTTTGTCAAGAAGAAAAGGTTCAACATACGGTATAGGAACAACGGCTTTGAGAACAGCTAGAATGGATTTAACAAGAATGATAATAACTGGTATGGTTCTTACTGCTTATCTGATCTACCTATTAAAAGTGCTAAAAAGTTATTATCTGATAGAAATAGATGGTGTGGCAGTTACAACATCCCTTAGGCGAATACTAACAAAGTAGGACCCATATTTGTTTGGGTACCAAAGTCTACTTAATCCGTTTTGTAGGTGTGTCATATGTTGTGCTAATGAGAAATATCATTTATATGATGCACTGATGCGAGCGGAGTTTGCAATTTATCTGAATTTAGTTTCTGAACACCCAGTTTAGTACATGTTCTTCAATTTTTAGCTGAAAGTTTTCATACACTGAGTATAGAAGAATAAATTTTTATTTGTTTGAATTTGTGAGTTGTTAAGGAAAACAATGAAATCTATTTTCTAGGGGGAGTTCTAAAAGAGTTGTTGAAAATGTTTTTTGGAATTTGAACTGATTTTTGTAAAATACGAGTATCATTTCTGATCAGGTATTTCTTGACATTTTTACTTGTGTAATTTCTCTTCATACGTAATTCTAATACCTGTTTCAACTATTCTTCAAACTGTTATTATCACGTCTTTTAAATGAAAATCATTTATGGTGATAATACACTCGTTTGTATTCAAAGTTTGTTTTCTGACCTTATCTGAAACATATTTCTTTAATTGGTATGGTTCTTACAACTTATATGATCTACCTATTAAAAGTGCTAAAAAGAATCTATCTGATAGAAATAGATGGTGTGGCAGTTACAACATCCCTTAGGCGAATACTAACAAAGTAGGACCCATATTTGTCTGGGTACCAAAGTCTACTTAATCCGTTTTGCAGGTGTGTAATATGTTGTGCTAATGAGAAATATCATTTATATGATGCACTGATGCGGGGGGGGGGGGAGTTTGTAATTTGTCTGAATTTAGTTTATGAACACCCAGTTCAGTACATGTTCTTCAATTTTAAGCTGAAAGTTTTCATACACTGAGTATAGAAGAATAAATTTTTATTTGTTTGAATTTTTGAGTTGTTAAAGAAAACAATGAAATCTATTTTCTAGGGGGAGTTCTAAAAGAGTTGTTGAAAATGTTTTTTGAATTTGAACTGATTTTTGTAAAATACGAGTATCATTTATGATCAGGTATTTCTTGAGATTTTTACTTGTGTAATTTCTCTTCGTACATAATTCTAAAACCTGTTTCAACTATTTTTCAAACTGTTATTATCACGTCTTTTAAATGAAAATCATTTTCGGTGATAATACACTCGTTTGTATTCAAAGTTTGTTTTTTGACCTTATCTGAAAACATATTTCTTTAATTGGTACATAATTCTTTATTCTTTGATTGTGTGAATATGTAAACTTGCTCTTACAAATCTTCATTCATTTCTTCCAACTATTTTGAATAATCTGTTTTATATATCACTCCTAGTTGATTGTGCTTAATTGCTACATTTTTCTTGATCAACTTTTTCTGATCATTTGTGCATCATTGCAATAATATTTTGATCAACCATTTGTGATAAAATGAGCTAACATTGTTAAATTTAGGAGGGACTGAGAGCTTTNAGGAGGGACTGAGAGCTTTACTAAATTACCTCTATGGACTATCAGAACCGATAGCCCTACCCAAGAGGACATCCATATCTGAGTGAGCTTAAATATTAATGGGTTTGTGTGCAGAGGTTAAAATGAAAATGAGAGGTGTAGTTGTTGTGAGTTAAATAAATTGATGAGAGTTGTTCAATTTTTTGCAGACTAATATTGAAAAAGACATAGCCCATGCCAATTCTTGTCACAACCCCACCAACAACTCATTTATCTCTTTAAAGATAAGTGTTTTAATAACACTTGGGGCACGCAGTTCATAATCTATCAGTTTCTCATTTGGAGAAAATTGATATTGAAAAAGAAGTATATATGTCCCTCCCTTCAAGTCTTGTTGATCACAAATCGAGTCTGATAAATATGTGTAGTCCACACTGTTTATCTTTTTGAGCCTTATTTGAAGCATTTGTTGCCTTTATTCTTTTTTACACTACACAAATTTTTGAAATATTTTTTATTTTGCTATAACATTCATAGATATATTTTTTCTAAGCTATCGATGATTGAATGGAAGTCCTGGTGAGATGATTCTGAAAAAGTCTCATATATGAAGTACATTCGTTGTACTGTATATAATTGTTATATTCACAAGCCAATCTTTTATAAGATTGAAAAAAAAATTCATTAGTTGAATTTGGTTATTTCCCTCATCTTCATAGTTTGAAAAGATTATTCAAGCAAATTTGAAAAGATTTGCTTACAATTTTATGAATTGATGGCATACGTTCAAGATTCATTCATTTTGGTGTATGATGCAAATGCTTCTCATTTCATCATAAGGGGGAGTATAAATAATGAACGAAAATTTTTGCGTCAATTCTGAAGATCGGGAGTTTGTAAAAGATTCAAGGAGTGAATGTGACGATTGCTATTTATTGCTGAAGATTTTTGTGCTTCATTGTTCGAGGGGGAGTTAAATGTGAAGATCTTATTTTTTAACAGAAGTTCACTAAAAAGATTACAAGTGGAGAGAATGTTTTATTTTAAAGAAGAAATTTGATTCTTGAGAAGAATGTTTGGTTTGAACTTGTGATAAAGTTTGGTTTTCAGGAAGAATGTTTCGTCTTCAAAAGGAAGAAAATTTTACATCAAAAGAAGAGTTTTAAAGTGAAAAGAGAAGATTATTTTTATTCTACATTCAATGGGGAGAATGTTTGGAAGAATTACTCAAGAGGAGAATGTTTGAAGAATGTCAGGGGGAGAATGTTAAAAGATTGTCTTGAAGATTTAAAGAAGACTTAAAGGTGCTTAAAGCTTCAAAGATTCAAAAGGGATTCAAAATGTACTAATTCTTTTAAGCCTGAATCCAAAGGGGAAGAATGTTAGGTTTGAATTTTAGAGTTTAAATGTTGTATTCATTCTTGAAAGTATTTTTTGTAATATTGTTTTGGTGAGACCTATAAATAGGTTTAGGTTCCTTGTAATCAGTAGTTGGAAAGAAGTTAGGAGCTTAATTGTCATTACTATTGTAATTGAGCTTTGATGATAAATACACTATTTTTGACTAATTGACTTTTTCTCTTAAGTATCATAATCTTGATATTGCCATTTTGTGTGTTCTTGAAGATTGAATAAGGATTGACTGAATATCGGGACTTTCATATACGTATGTATCTTGCCCACGAATTCATTTTGTATGGCAAGGCTAAAAACAATATCGATTATAATCTTATTGGGGTGTGTGCACAATTATGAGTAGCNAGGAGGGACTGAGAGCTTTACTAAATTACCTCTATGGACTATCAGAACCGATAGCCCTACCCAAGAGGACATCCATATCTGAGTGAGCTTAAATACTAATGGGTTTGTGTGTAGAGCTTAAAATGAAAATGAGAGGTGTAGTTGTTGTGAGTTAAATAAATTGATGAGAGTTGTGTCAGGATTAAAAGATTAAAAGAATCCTATTCTATCCTCTATAATCTGGGTAAACCATGAAATCTATTAGTTCTCAATTTTTTGCAGACTAATATTGAAAAAGACATATCCCATGCCAATTCTTGTCACAACCCCACCAACAACTCATTTATCTCTTTAAAGATAAGTGTTTTAATAACACTTGGGGCACGCAGCTCATAATCTGTCAGTTTCTCATTAGGAGAAAATTGATATTGAAAAAGAAGGATATATGTCCCCCCCCTTCAAGTCTTGTTGATCACAAATCGAGTCTTATAAATATGTGTAGTCCACACTGTTTATCTTTTTGAGCCTAATTTGAAGCATTTGTTGCCTTTATTTACTTTTACACTACACAAAATTTTTAAAATATTTGTTATTTTGCTATAACATTCATAGATATGTTTTTTCTAAGCTATCGATGATTGAATGGAAGTCCTGGTGAGATGATTCTGAAAAAGTCTCATATATGAAGTACATTCGTTGTACTGAATATATTTGTTATATTCGCAAGCCAATCTTTTATAAGATTGAAAAAAAAATCATTAGTTGAATTTGGTTATTTCCCTCATCTTCATAGTTTAAAAAGATTATTCAAGCAAATTTGAAAAGATTTGCTTACAATTTTATGAATTAATGGCATACGTTCAAGATTCATTCATTTTGGTGTATGATGCAAATGCTTCTCATTTCATCATAAGGGGAGTATAAATAATGAACGAAAATTTCTACGTCAATTCTAAAGATCGGGAGTTTGTAAAAGATTCAAGGAGTGAATGTGACGATTGCTATTTATTGCTGAAGATTTTTGTGCTACATTGTTCGAGGGGGAGTTAAATGTGAAGATCTTATTTTTTAACAGAAATTCACTAAAAAGATTTTTGTGCTATCTTTGACTAATTGACTTTTTCTCTCAAGTATCATAATCTTGATATTGCCATTTTGTGTGTTCTTGAAGATTGAATGAAGATTGATTTAATATCGGGACTTTCATATACGTATGTATCTTGCCCACGAATTCATTTTGTATGGCAAGGCCAAAAACAATATCGATTATAATCTTATTGGGGTGTGTGCACAATTATGAGTAGC
>NC_037535.1:9784720-9785756 GCF_001531365.2 Cynara cardunculus var. scolymus
TTGGTGGGAAGTAATGACATTTTCAAAATGGTCTGATATTGCTAAATTATGTCATGGGAAGATTTCTTTAACATATTCAAAAATCAATTTTGTCCTAAAACTGCAGTAAGACAATTGGAAGAGGAATTTTTTAGGTTAGAACAKGGAGAAATGACTGTTCAACAATACACTTCTAAATTTCTAGAAAAATCAAGATTTACATAACTATATGTATCCATTGAAGATCGCTGGATAGAGATATATCTTTGGGGGCTGAAATCTTTTATTTGAGAATTTAGTCATGACAATGAGTATACCTACCTTTCATYTGCAGTTGATGCTATAGAAATGACTGAAAAAGAAAAAAAAAGAGATAGTTAGGAGAGAAGGTGGTTGAAAAAAGAAAGTGGGACGGACCATCACATGATTTCAGAAGGCCAAAATTTAGTAGATTTGATAACCGTCCTAATCAAAGGGTTATTAGAAGAAYKTGTYTGAAATGTCACCGAATAATCACMGTGTWGTCAAGATCCAAAACATTGTTTCRGATGTAGGAAACTAGGACATATTGTTGTTGATTGTTGAGCGACCCGAGTTTGTTATCATTGTAATTCTCCAGACCATATCAGACCATCTTGTCCATAATTGACGGGTCGAGGAATGAATTAGATTGGGGRTAATCAAGGAAATCAGAGAGAATTTAGAAATCTCGACTAGTCGAATGCTAAGGGGCTTGCATTTTAGATGACAAGAGGAGAAGCTGAAGAAACACCGGATATGGTAATAGGTATGTTTTTGGTGAACTCCATATTTGCTAAAGTGCTATTTGATTCTAGTGTCAACTATTCTTTTGTTTCTCCTCCATTTGTTGGTTGTTTACATGTGGAACCCAAWTTGTTAGATTATGTTTTTGTAGTAGAGACTGTTAATGATGATCAGGTTTTGGTCATTAAAGTATTTGAAGAGTGTAGCATAAAGGTTAATGGGTGTGTGGTACCAATTCAATTATTTCTATGTACTTGAGAGAGTTTGATGTAGCGGTAGGAATGGATTGGTT